>NC_059085.1:5647533-5957718 GCF_020497125.1 Mauremys mutica
GGACAGGTTGCTGCGAAGGACACGCCTCGCAGGAGTTGTTCACACAGACGTAAACCTCAGCATCTCCTTTGAATTCATCCACCTTCCACCTCTTCCGGCTGCCATTATTTCCCCTCCCCTCAGATGAGCCGGGAGCTCTGACGAGCAGCATTCTTGCCCTGCTCCATAATGGTTTTAAGCGAGGAGCTGTATGATGTGGTTAGGAACTGCATTTTCCTTCCTGCTCCACAGTGGAGTGAATGACCTGACTGGCGACAGACTGCAGCAAAGACGTTGCTTCTGGGCCAGTGGCTCTGACGCTCCCGTAACCTCAGCCGTGAGCAGGAAGCCAGCCTTCCCCGGTGACCCCAGCCTTCCCCAGTGACCCCAGCCTTTCTGGCTCACATGGGACAGCGAGTGGAGTTGCGGGTCTAGGATCATCCAGAGGCGCGAGCGCCCGCTCTGAGGGGATGGCAGCACACGCTGCTTCACCTGCTGCTCTAAGTGCAGCAGAAAGCCCCAGCCCGAGCTCCTTCGGCCGCAGGAGCTGGGAGAGCAATGGTGAGCGCTCAGACCCTGCAGAGGGAGGGAACGTCGGGCTGCCAACTTCCTAATTGCACAAAACCAAACACCCCTGCCCTGCCCATTCTCTGAGGCCCCGCCCCCCACTCCCTCCAGCCCCCTCCCTCCGGGCTTGCTCTCCCCCCCTCCCCCCACTCACTTTCACTGGGCTGGGGTGTGGGGTCTGGCAGGGAGTTTGGGTGCGGGAGGGGGCTCAGGGCTGGAGGTTGGGGTGCGGGGGCTGGCGGGGAGTTTGGGTGCGGGAGGGGGCTCAGGGCTGGAGGTTGGGGTGCGGGTAGGGGTGTGGGGGCTGGCAGGGAGTTTGGGTGCGGGAGGGGGCTCAGGGCTGGAGGTTGGGGTGCGGGTAGGGGTGCGGGGTCTGGCAGGGAGTTAGGGTGTGGGAGGGGGCTCAGGGCTGGAGGTTGGGGTGCGGGTAGGGGTGTGGGGTCTGGCAGGGAGTTTGGGTGCAGGAGGGGGCTCAGGGCTGGGGCAGGGGGTTCGGGGTGCGGGCTCCAGACGGGCGGCGCTTACCTCAGGCGGTTCCTGTCGGCGGCGCAGCAGGGCTGAGGCAGGCTCCCTGCCCTGGCTCGGCGCTGCTCCGGGAAGCAGCCTGTCTGTCCGGCCCCTGGGCGGAGGTGCAGTCAGGCGGCTCTGCGCAGTGTGCACTGCCCGCAGGCCCCATTGGCCACATTTCCCAGCCTATGGGAGCTGCGAAGTCGGCGCTGGGGGCGGGGGCAGCACGCAGAGCTTCCTTGATCGCCCCTGCAGCCACTTCTGGGGAGCTGTGCAGAGCCAGGGCAGAGCGCCTGCCTTAGCCTCACGGCCGCCTGGGCAGAGTGAAGGCAAAGGCAGGAGTCTCCAGTCTCAGGCCCTTCACTCGGAGGAGCCCCACACAGTGAGCAGCTGATGGCATTGTGCCAGCTGGCTGATGTCACTGACCGTCCTCTCCCCTGCTCCCGATCCCAGATGCACCCTGGGATCCATGTGCCCCCTCAGCTGCTGCTCTGACAGCTGGCTGGTGGCTCATGCGCTGCGTTCCTAGTGCTGATGCTTGCAGTGCTATTCATACGCTATTAATGTTACAGTAGCACCTATTGCTGGGTGTTGTAGAACTGCCCCAAAGAGTGTTCACACCAGGCAGTGGAGCCCCTGACACATACCCCAGGGCAGCGTGCCCGGGCTACAGAAACACCCTGTGGCAGCTTGGGGGTTGGTCCATTCGTGTTATAACATGGGGGAGGGGTTGTCTCCCTCCCGGTTGGATCTGAACCAGGGTTAATCATGGCCATTCCTGCAGCAGAGATGAGACCTATGGGCTCGTGCTCTGTCTGCTGCTTTATTTTAGTTTTCAGCACAAGTGTGATCCAGCTGTCGCCCTTCCTGTGAGATTCTCGACTCGCCTTGGCCTCTGCTGCTAGTTATGCTGAGTGTTTCTGCACTTGGTTTATTTGGCCGGCTCATCCAGAGCCTCAAAAATGCTTCCTTGTTTAGAAAGCCCTGGGCAGAGGCAGCAGCTGAGGGCTCTGCTGGCGGGACCCAGGCCGGTTTTCTGTGGTTCTCCAGTAGTTCTGTTGACATCACTGTTTATGTTGAGCATAATGATTATTTCCATGTGCCAGCAAAACATGAACCTCCCGAAGTACATTTCCCCAAGCACAGGCTAGATAGTGATCTGAGCGATCCCCTCTGCTGTGCACGAGAGTTCATCTTAGGAGATGGGAACGCTTTGGGTTGGTGCCGCGAGAGCCCTGTGCTGGCTGCAAGGGGAGGCTGTCGCGGTAGTAGTGGGAACGCTTGCTTTCCTTATGGAGAAGGATCTCTGTGGCCCACATTTCATAAACCCACTGCTGGCTTGAAGGGCAGCCCGACTTTCTCTGCTCTTGGAGAGACTCTTGGTTTAAAGAGCTGACTCCAAGCCCCCTTGAATTCTAGGCCACCTCCTTGCAGCCTCCTTCAACCTCCTACTTTGAGCCACTGCCCAATCATGCACCCGCCCCTCACCCAGGGCAAATTTCTCATTTGTTGTGCAGCTTCCCGTAGGAGCCGGCTGTTTGAGGCTTGCTGGTATGTGTGGATAGGTGGTGAACGGAGCAGTTACATTGAAGTACACCTCTACCCCGATACAACGCTGGCCTCGGGAGCCAAAAACCCTCACCGCGTTATAGGTGAAACTGTTATATCGGACTTGCTTTGATCCACCGGAGTGCGCAGCCCCACTCCCCTGGAGCGCTGCTTTACCGCGTTATATCCGAATTCGTGTTATATCGGGTCGCGTTATATTGGGGTAGAGGTGTAGGAGCTTGGGGGGGGAGGGGGTTGTTAGAGCAGAAACCCAAATAAGCCAGAGAGTGTGTGTGTGAGAGACACGCACACACAACTCAGTAATATTTGACTGCCCATATTTAGAAAAGACTCGGTCACATTTCCAGGTCAGCACTTGCACGCACCCAGCCAGGTAATTCTATGCACACACTGGTTGCTGGGCAGTGAGTTCCCATCTGCAGATGCAGGTGTGATAGGTACAGCTGGAAGCCTGACTCTGATGTGCAGTGCAGCCCCAGCAGATACGCAGTACTTGGTCGCATGGGAGAGAAGCGGGGTAATCTGCACTGCATCTTATTGCTATTGCTACAGGTAAGTATCTACCTCTTTGCTGGCTACTTAAACTGTGGTCAGTGGTGACTAAGGCTGCTCCTCTTTTATGGTGGAATTTCCTTAACAGACATGTCCAGTGGGGACCTGGAGGTCACAGTGGATTTCCTCACTGAGGTAGACAAGCTGGTGCAGCTCATTGAGTGTCCAATTTTCACATGTAAGGATCATATGGAGCTTTCTAGTCGCGGCGCGTGTGTACATGTGTGGGGAAGGAGCGCCCGGTGCATGTACTGTGTCCGCATGCTCAGGCTCCCTGGGCATGTCCCTTCCCTGCTCCTTCATCACAAGTGGCAGCGCTGCACAAATAAATAGAGCAGAAGTTATGAGACTTTTTGCTGTGAGCGGTGTGAGACCTCCAGTGGAACTGTCCATCAGGGACACGCTGGATCGCTGCAGCGCAGAGGGCGGGCGCTCCAAATGTAGGTTAACAGTACTAAGAGCGTTGGCACCGAACAAAGAGATGGAAAGAACAGAGGGAACCCCCATTCATGTGTGTGCCTTCTGCACGTAGTCTGTATATATGTGATGCTGCTCAGGGCAGTGGCCTGGGAAAGCTGATACCCATCTCTGTGTGAAGATGTATACATGGAGAGATGGCGAACATTACAGTGCAAAAACAATAAGGAGTCCGGTGGCACCTTAAGGACTAACAGATTTATTTGGGCATAAGCTTTCATGGGAAAAAACTGCTGCTTCAGATACATTATAGTGCGGTGGCAGCTCTGCTATTGTGTTTGTCTATTCTAAGTGCTCTAAAATCCACTTGCTGATGCAAGTAGTCTCAAAATTTGCTGTGCCTCATGGGAATGTGGGGTAAGGTTAATGGTCCAAATTTGGGGTCATCTAAGCATGGGGTTCCTGAGATACACCCCCCCAAAATCATTGTTACAAAAATCACCTGTGTTTTGTGCACACCTGGGGCTCAGATTATCCCCAAACTTATCTCAGCCACACAGGATTGAGTTTGGCTAGTGTACGGCCCCCACTGCTCCTTGCGGGAGGAGGGCAGATTTATATTCAAGCTATTCAGGGTTAAGTTAATGGACTCCAGGTTGGCATGTTAGTAGCTTGAGCCAAAGACAATGAAATGTTCATGCACAGCAAGTCTAGGACTCGGTTAAGAGCCAAAGGATTTCCAGGTAGTAGGTTGTCATGGGAACTATGTGGCTCAAGAAGACGTGCTGTGGTCATCGACCCTCAACTGGACCCATGTACTGTGGGTTTGAGCCCGACCTTTGGCAGCTTCCACGGAATGTAAGTTGTGTATGTTCCTTGCTGTCTGCCTGCTCCTTTGGGAAGTTTTGCTCAGAGACCAAAATTTCTGGTTAAAGAGTGATATTTTAAGGGCTCTAAAATCCACATGCAGACTCTGATTGAGAAGTCTTGTCGAGGAAATGAGCATTAATAGAATAAAGGAGAGAGATGACTCTAGGAATTGTGTAGTCATCCTGATCAATGGGACTGAGTGTGATCAGAGGAAAGCAAATAGCTGTTGTTCTTCGAGAGGTGTTGCTCGTGTCCATTCCATGTTAGGTGTGTGCACTCGCCACATGCACCGGTACCGGAAGTTTTTCCCTCTGTGGTATCCATAGTGGACCAGCTCTGGTGCCCTCTGTATGCCACGGAATAAGGGGCGCTGCCGGCTCCCTGCAACCCTCAGTTCATTCTTGCCGGAATCTCAGACACTGGGGAAGGAGGGCGGGGCATGGAATGGACATGAAGCACTCCGGTTACGGGAAAAAGGTAACTGTCTTTTCCAGTCAGATGGACTGGCTCAGCCAGCAGATTTCTTTGGTCCCTCCTGTCTAAGAGACCCAGAGAGCAGAAGGCTGCTGAGTTACCCCAACTGCTTTCCTGACGCTGCTTAACTTCCGAGTTGTGTTGTGATCTCAGCACAAGGGCATGTGGCTGCAAGACACAACATGTACCAGCCTCACTGGAATGGGAAACCCCTGAAGTGATGGGAACAAAGGGATACGGTTACTCACTGCAGAAAACAGCTGTCACAGTGGCTGCAGAGTGAGGGGTCAGCTTCGCAGAGCACCTGTGCTGAAATTCAAGGCTGGACCAAGGCACAGTATTACACGTCCCTGCTTGGGGCCTCAGCTGCTGGAGTCATGTGCTTACACTAGAATCTCAGCTTTCATTTTAAAACCAAGGAACTTTATAGCCCTTGTGAATGGGAAGAAAAGCTTGAAAATGTGACCTGAGTTTAACCAGTGCAGCAATGTCTGCCTGCGTCTGAGAGCCTGAAAGAATTGCTCAGAGGAGGATGAACTGTCCCATGCTTCTCAGTGGGTGCCAGCTCCAAGGCCTTGTCCCCCCCATCAGAGACACTTGGCTGCTGAGGTGAGTGGGTTGGGGGGTGCTAATGGGAAGGGTACCCAGCTGCTGCTGCTCCAGTAGTCGGTAAGGAGACCCCACGTGGCTGCTGCCGAGTGAGGGGTGGGGCTGTAGCGGTGGCATGACGGGCTTTCGTCCAGCCCTGCTCCAGAGATGATGATGTCCTAGAGCCTGTGCACACATGGTATCGCCAACCCCCAGCGTACACAGATAGGGAGTCAGGCCCCCAAAGATCATGAGATTGGCCTAAAATCATGCCATGTAAAAGCAGGTCGTTTGGGCTTGGTCCTTCCCCTTCTGGGCCGAGCTGGTCGGGTACACACGAGGCTCATGGTCCAGCTTTTCTCTACAACCATGAGACTAAAACTTTTCTTTTAACTGAAAACTGAGTTTTGCATAATCACGACTCCAGGAGCTGGAACTCTGAGTGGAACCTCAGATGCCACCTGAGTTGGCAACACTGCAATGCTGGAGCTGTGACCACGTTCCTGACACACCCAACGGCAGCTGCTCAGGAAGGGTGGCGGGCAGTGTAAAGGGACCAGAGAGCCTGTGTGGCAAACTTCAGTGAGTGACCGTGAATTGGGTGATGGGCAAGGGGCCTGTGCCAAGCTGCAGTTACCGATGCCCTGGGGAGCACAGCAGTCGACTGCAGGTGCCCTCTCCATGTCCTGGTGCTCGTGTGCCTGAAGTAGAGTGGCTGTGGGTTTGGAGGATTCCCTGTCCCGATTCTGGGTGTTGGTGTCACATGATCCCAGTGCCATGTAGGAGACAGGCCCTTGACCATGTTAAATCTTGTGACACACTTCACGCAGCAACTGCAGATGGCAACTTGACTGAGGCATGTTCATCCATTCGGGGTGAGTGGGAGCCCCCAGCCACGGCCTTCCCTGCTTTGGGTGCACTGGCTTGGAATGCTCACCCCGGCTGATTCACACCCGGCTGCTCTGCTCCATCGCTCAAGCTGTGCAGCAGCATTAGCAGCCCTTTGATTTCAGCTGCCTGTGCCATTGGCCCAGTTCCGCCTAGATCAGTGGGACAGGTCAGCAGGATCTGCAGAGCGAGGAACACGTGATCTGTGACAGACGCTTTCCTTAAGCGCTCAGAGCCGAGAGCTAGGACTGCTTGACGCTAGCTACCCTTGCATTGCAACATGGGAGAGAAGGAAACCTGTCCCAAAGGGCCTCGCTTGCACCCAGGCCCTCGCCCCTAGCGTCTCAGGCTGCACCTTACACGGGTAGGTAGTGCTCAAGCAGTGTGTGCAGATCCATTGCACTGAGCTGTCATGCACCAGGAGAGCTGGGCTGCGGTCCCTCCCACCACCTCGTCACGGCTGGCACCGGGCCGGGTGCCCTGTTCCGGGGGTCGTGGTTGCTTCGTGCTGCTTCTCCTGCTCACTTCTCCCCTCGAGCAGTGAATGGAGTCGAACTTTAAGCTCCGTTTCACGGCCCTAGTGTGACTAGTGGCTCCCGGTGCTGCCTGATGAGAGGGTGCAAACATGGCGAAGTTGCTGGCTCTCCACAGCAACGTTTGGTGTTCTTGGGACATGGCTGCTCTTTACCGGCTCCATTGAACCGCCCGGGTCGGGCGTCAGGGCTGAATACGCCTCCCTTCAGGCCCCTGGGAGTTCAGCAGGCCACTCGCGCACCATTGCTCCACCCAAGCCATGGGCCCAGGACGTGAAATACAGATTTCTGTGCAGCTTCGCCTCCCCGTCCACACTAAAACCCTAAAGTACCCAGCGCTTCCTAATCTGTCCCAGTCTCGGGTTGCCTTCAAGATGATCTCCTGCCGGGGCCCCTGGGTCCATCTCCTCCTCTATCCCCTTCTCTCGCTGGCTTTGTTCTGAAATCTTGCTGCATCCCAGCCTGTTGCCATGGAAATTCCTGTAATGCTACAAGCCCAGGACTGTGGGGCTGGCATAGAGTGAGGAGATGGTCTTGGCTGGTTAATAGAGATGGGAATGGGTTAAATTAAAGGTGGACAGGACGTTCACGTCTGTAAGCCCTCCCCCTACAGTGAGGCTTGCTGAGCTCTGGGGGCACCGGGTGGCTGCCTGCCCCTGAGATGGGGAGCCAGTTAACATCAGGTGGGAAATAGGGAAATGCCTAGCCCTGGGCTGGGAAGGGAGGGACTCTCCAGCCCTCCCCCCCGTGGGTCTGTCTCCAAGAGCTCCGAGGACCTGCACATGAGCACTGCGGGGAGCTGGCAGGGCTGGGCAGGGAGACACGGAAATGCGAGTGCCATGGCTCTGTCCCCTTTCGGGCGGGAGGCTCGTTAGCAGAGTAGGTGGGTGGGGAGAGGCGATTGGCAGGGCTTCCCAGGCAGAGATCTCAAAGCACTTTACAAAGGTGGGTCCGTGTCCTCATCCTCATTTTACCGATGGGGAAACAGAGGCCCAGAAGGGTGATTTGGCCAGTTCACCAGGGGATCCAGGACTACGATTAGCATAGATCTGCCACAGGGAGCGATGCGCAAGAAAGACAGCGGGCAGCAGGTCTCCACCTCGCAGGCACGCTGCTGAGTAAGGATTGCTCTTCAGATCCAACTCTCGTCCTGCCTGTAGCTAGATCTGTAGGTTAGAGAAAGGTTAGTGACCGGAAAACCAGTCTGCATTGGACATGGGTGGTGCTCATTGTGATGCTGCCAGGGCAGGTGCCGGCTCATGCCCAGGTCTCAGTTGAACAATGACAAATACAGAGCTGCAACCAGTCTGGCTCCCTCGTGTATTAGTGTTGTTAAAATAGGTGCTACAATTCAAAGGGTGTGTTAGTGTGAATGGAATGATTGTAAATTGCTGCCTGCATTAATCTCACTTCTAGCATCCGTCTCCCACATCGCAAGGGAGTATGTGGGCGTTCACATTGTCAGCCCCTGTGACTGGGTAGCTCCCCACTAAGTAGGATGAGGTGCTGGTCTCCAGTGGAAGGTGTTAGCTCCTGCCAGCGACACCCAAGGGGCTAGTGCGGAACCTTAGAGGGCAAAAGACTTTGTTGTTTACTTTCCCGGCCCCCTGAAGATGGGAGGAATTCGCTTGCATGACTCATCAGTTGAGTTTGCAGCTCTGAGCAGAAAGGTGGAAGGGAATAAAAACCACTAACAAGGAGGAACTTGTTGCTGCTTGGACTCTGGGGGTCAAGGATTGCCAGGCATAAGCAAAAGATCCCCAGTGCTTAGCCTGGGTCAGCCCTGAAGGATAGGTAGCACTTCCTTAGTATAGAAGCATCTGTTTCCTTTTGAAACTTAAGATTGGAACTGGTTTGTGTGTGTGTTAGCCTGCTGTAACCTTGTCAGTCCCTTCTTGTTTCCGTTTCCTAGTTAATGCACCTTTAGGTCGTTTGTTATCGTACTGGCTACAAGTGTTGTCTTTGTGGGGGATCTAAGGGGCAATTAAGCTGGGGTAAGTGGTGGGTCCTTTGGACCTGGGAGTAACCTGAAAATTGCTGTGATCCTGGCGTAAGGGGCCGTCTGTGCCAAAGGCAGGCTTGCCTGGGGGGCTCCCTGCTGAGACTGTTCTAGTACCCGAGGAGTATGAACGTGACAATTGGTGAAATCGAAGGCTAGAACTCCCCTCCAGCGTGGGGTGCGGCGCTGCCCAGGAGTCTGCCTGGAGGGTGGTACTCTGGCTTTTGAGCCATTGCAGCACCGCGGGGCACTCAGAATTGCTGCTCACATTCTCTTTATTGTTGAAGAATCGAAGTGCTGGTTTCTTCTTCACTCTGCTGCTGCTCTGTGTCTTGTAGCTTGTGCTGTGCAGTAGCTAGGAAGGGCTGTGCCGTGTTCACAGCTGGCGAGGCTTTGGGGTAGGCCTGGAGGTGTTTCTTTCATTCCTAAAGAGTCTCTGTTGATGGCACAAGCCACCTAGTCCTCTGCAGATTTCTGCACTCCCAACAATTTTTTCTAATGCAGGTGGTGGCGGTTGTAATCCCTGCAGGGGTTGCTTGATTTCTACATGTGTATGTCTGTTCCTCTTCAGCACCCACTCTGGGAGATTCACAGTGTCATGCTATTCAGAAAAGCACTACTGCAAATGGCACCGTGCAATTCCATGTCTGTGGTGTTTCACTGCCTCCAGATCAAATCAGACATGCTCGGGGTATGAGAAAGATGGCTTTTCCTAATTGCTGGAGCTGCAATCTTGCCTGGAATCTGAGAGTCAAGCTAAGTGCTTGGAGCTTGTCTACACATACAGTTCTTCTGGAGCAGCTATTGCACCTTTAAATTCACAGCACATATTAATCCAAATTAACTCTGAAGCATAGACAAGCCCTTAGTCCAGTGCCTCATCCATGGTTGCAAGCTTCCCTTCCTGTCACCTGTGCAACTGGAGGTGGGATTTGATCCTGTGGTTGAAATTAACTAAATTCTATTTTGACGCTCAACAAGGAATTGAATCCAGCTTCCTTCTCTTAGCTGTGTTGGCTCTCCAGGGCTAGAAGGTAGAAACCAGTGTGTTAACTCTGTTGTGAGATGACTAAACCATTCTAAACACGGAAGAATCCCATGCGCTGCTACAGACTAGGGACCGAGCGGCTAAGCTCAGTTCTGCAGAAAAGGACCTGGGGATTAAGTGGACGAGAAGCTAGATAAGAGTCAGCAGTGTGCCCTTGTTGCCAAGAAGGCTAACGGCATATTGGGCTGCATTAGTAGGAGCATTGCCAGCAGATCCAGGGAAGTGATTATTCCCCTCTATTCAGCACTGGTGAGGCCACACCTGGAGTAGTGTGTCCAGGTTTGGGGCCCCCACTATAGAAAGGATGTGGACAAATTGGAGAGAGTCCAGCACAGGGCAACAAAAATGATTAGGGGGCTGGAGCACATGACTTATGAAGAGAAGCTGAGGGAACTGGTCTTATTTAGTCCACAGAAGAGAAGAGTGAGGGGGGATTTGATAGCAGCCTTCAGCTACCTGAAGGGGGATTCCAAAGAGGATGGAGCTCGGCAGTTCTCAGTGGTAGCAGATGACAGAACAAGGAGCAATGGTCTCAAGTTGCAGAGGGGGAGGTTTAGGGTTGGCTATTAGGAAACACTATTTCACTAGGAGGGTGGTGAAGCACTGGAATGGGTTCCCTAGGGAGGTGGTGGAATCTCCTTCCTTAGAGGTTTTTAAGGTCAGGCTTGACAAAGCCCTGGCTGGGATGATTTAGTTGGGTTTGGTCCTGCTTTGAGCAGGGGGTTGGACAAGATGACCTCCTGAGGTCTCTTCCAACCCTAGGTTTCAGAGTAGCAGCCGTGTTAGTCTGTATCCGCAAAAAGAACAGGAGTCCTTGTGGCACCTTAGAGACTAACAAATTTATTTGAGCATAAGCTTTTGTGGGCTACAGCCCACTTCATCGGATGCAACCCTAATCCAACCCTAATCATCTACGATTCTGACTGAGTGCAGCAAGGAGTAGATCTGTGGAATAGAAAAGAGCTGCTTTGCAATGTAGAACTACATCTTAAACTGGTTAATTTGTGAGCAAGGTGGTGAAGGGATGTGCAGCAAGGGGTGGCCTAGAAAGGAAATGGCAAAGGGAAACCCTCCAATCAACTGACTCTTTTGATCTGGGAAGCAAAATCTACCAAGGAGAGGGGCCTGTGAGCTGCAGCCCCCCTCCTTGGCCTGGATTCATTGGCGGGTCTCGTTCTGCAGGGGTTCCGTAGCAATCTCATTCTGGGGTGCTTTGTAAATGCAGCATTTTGCCCTGTTTTGAGCCTGCCTCGGTTGGTGCAGGAATCCAGATTCAGGCCGTGCCTGAGAAATGCCATCACATCCGTGCAGAGACGCTGCAGCAGGAGCTGGGGAAGGTGGCAGGCCTGCAGGTCGGGGACAAAAGCAGTGGCTTAGAGAGGTGCCATTGTGCCCGCCCAGTGGCCTAGCAGGGAGCATCTCTTCCTGACTCAGACTGGGTGTGCTGCTGCGGGAAGCCCAGATGCTTAGCGGTGGGGGAGGGTGGGTAGCACCAAAGTTGCCGTGGCATTAGAGGTGCTGGAAGGGGACTCCTGCCCATCACCCCTGGGGGTTGGACGCAATGGTACATGAAAGCAGTCTTTGGGGTAGAGAATAACGGGACCTCGGGGGTGGTGCTTGCCAGGCTCTCTGAAAGCAGATGAGTGCATGGCACCCAGGAGGTGCTTTCCTGGGCCAACTGGGAGAAGTTTGGAGTGGTTTGTAAAGAACGATCCAGCTCTCTCTCTGCACCCACGGGGAGGGCTTGGTGGGGGGTCTGGCTGGTGGATGGAATGATTGTTTTCACCTCCGTTGATTGCCTGTCTGTTCTGGCCACAGATCTGCGCCTGCAGCTGCTGGACGTGAAGAATAACCCCTACCTGATCAAGGCTCTCTACGGACTGCTGATGCTTCTGCCTCAGAGCAGTGCCTTCCAGCTCCTCTCCCACCGGCTGCAGTGCGTACCCAACCCCGAGCTCCTGCAGACCACGTGAGTGACACCAGCTGGAGGAGTAACTCCTCCCCCTTTCAGTATGGCCCCCAGTGTCACAGGGAGGCTGGGACTCCAGCCCTCTGCAGAGCCTGCCCTGCCCTAGAGGCACTGGGAGCACACGCCGTCCTCTTGCATTCCTGCCAGCTGTGTCTGTGGTGTCCTCAGGGCACAGCCCACGTTGGTCCTAAACCTAGAGCTCCCGATACACTCTGCGCCTGGCTTGGCAACATCCAGTCCTGCAGGAGCTGAGCTGCCTCCACTCCTTCAGTGATGCAGCATGGGCTGGGCCCTCGCAGCCCGGTGTGGGGCGGTCGGAGGGCAATGCTGATGAGGAAGAATAGTGACATCGGGGGCGGGGGGACCTGAACTGTGCTCAGTTGTGGGGCAGTGACCAGGGACACGGCTAATTGGATTTAGCGTGGCAGCCGTTATCCTTAATACAAAGCCGTGGCCGAAGGGCCTGAGACTTGGCTGCTTGCATCAAGATGGAGCAATGCATGCTGGGACCTCATGGGCTCAAGCTGCCCCCTCTGCGGTGGGTGGTTGGCGAGAGGCACGGGCAGAGCGGTGGCTGCGACTCTCGCCCTCCGGTAACGTCACTGCAGCAGGCGAGGGCGGCAGAGCAGCGTGCGGGCACCACGTACGTGTGGGGCTCTGGAGCGTTCAGGCCTATGAGCCGTTTGGCAGCCCAGGCCTGACCCCGTCTCTGTGCGAGCAGCAGCAGGGCCTTGCCCTGAGGCACCTGCCCGCAGCGCTGGGTGTCAGGCCTGAGGCTTCCTCCTGCGTGCGCGGCCGCCTGCCAGTGCTCTGGGCGCGCTCCTTGCCCTGCACTGTGCAGCGTCGCTCAGCTTTTGTCTATATTTGGTAACCCTTGGAGGGCTGTGCCTCATCCACAGGCATTTGGCATCCGGGATGGAAAATTTCACTTGCAGGGTCGCCATGGAAACGAGCAGAGCCCTGGAGCAGATTTACACTGAATGGAGACCGGCGCAGCTCCCCTCAGCTGCCCCAGCTTGTTAGGAACAGCCCCTGGGAGCCTACCCAGGGGCTGCCTGCACCGGGCATCCTACCCTGGGAGCTGCTTCAGCCCCTTTCACCCTAGCTGGCCACTAGCGCACGTGCCAGTGCTAGCAGCCCTGCGAGTCTGGTGGGCTGCTGGGCCCGCGCTGCTCTGGCCTTTGAGAACCATCGATCGCCTTTGCCTGCTCTGCCGTCTCGCCAGCAGTCGCCTGCCTGGGGTGCATCTGCTGCGCTTGGCCCCTACGCTGCTGGGCAGCAGCACAGCCCCTCAGTGCACCTGATTCTGGTTACGCCGGAGCACAGGCTACGTGATCAGAATGGCCCCTTCTGGCTTTAACTCTACAGACTGGCTGGGACACTGCTTAGGGGGCAGGGACCTAGACATCAGCTGTGCAGACTGGGCCCAGCCCGGCATGCCCATCTACTGTATACCCAGCCAGCTCTGCATCCTGCTGCAGGCAGCGAGCTCTCCAGCTGGGGGCACAGCGCAGCATGGGAGCTGACCCAGTGACCGAGTGGCTGGAGCCCTCCAGCTTGGAGCCAGAGATCAGGGCTTGTCTTGGTGCTTCGCTCTTCAGGCTGGCCCAGGGCAGCCAGGTTCTGGTCCTTGCTGGACGTCTGTCCACCATGCTATGAAATCTCTGGAGCAGAATGCAGCTAGGGCTGAGGGTCGCCAACCAGCCAAGACCTCCTGGGAGAGGGAAGCTGTGGCATGCCAGGGTCTCCAGCCTGTGCTGTTAATTCTTCACTATCATAAAACCGGTGCCAGGCATAAAATGTCCCAGTGTACGTGGCTCTCCTCTTCTCTTGGCAGTGAGGAGGCGTCTCTTGGCTGTGGTGGGGAGGGCTCCTAGGGACATCTTCGCCCTGGCCAGGTGAGCCCACCCCGTCTCCGTTCAGCTGGGCTGGGGAAGTAGCTCTTTCAAAGTCCAGGCTAATGAGCTGGGAGGGCTGCTCCTCAGCGGCGGCACATCCCTTCTGGAGACATTAAAGACTTATCCCTCCTCTGCAAAGCCCTGGGGACAGCGTTCCAAGATGTGCAGCAGGCAGATCCTTGCCTTTTAACTAGTCCCTCGGCAGGCTGTTATCCAGGGCCTCACGCTCCCTGGCCTGTGTGCTCAGGAGCATTGGCCTCTGTTCTCAGCCAGAGTATTTTTTTTGAGTGTGAGCAGTTTGTGTGTGTGTTTTCAGGGGGGAGGGTTTTCCTCCTTTCGCCCCCGATTACTGGGCTTTTGGAGCAATCAGAGCTGTCAGACAGACTGAGCATCTGATTAACTGTGACCTACATTCTGTTAAACATTGGAGCCCACTCTCATGACAGACCAAGCTGCCCACCGTGGGAGAGCCAGCTGGGGCAGGGGGAAGCCGTGGGCGAAAGGTGTCGACCCACTGCCTGGACAGAGATGCCTGGCGGGTTTTCCATCTCCATCAAGGTGTCCCATCTCCTTTGTCTGCACTCCTTGTACGGACTAGCTCTCTTTTTAAATGTCTCTCTGCAGAGAAGACTGTCGCATTTATCCCTGGATCTGAATTTTCCCTGGGTTCCCCAGTCTGACCATCACTGAGCCTTGGGTTAATCTCTTAATCCAAGAGTGGGGGTCGGCACAGGAGAGTTGCACGTCCGTTCTAGCCTGTTACCCAAATGCATCCATTGCGCTAGACACAAAGTGAGAGGCCATCCCTGCCCCCACAGCTTTACAGTCTGAATAGACAAGACCGGGGGTGGGGACCCCAGGCCCCGAGGTGTGCCTCTCTCTAGGTCACCCAGCAGGCCAGTGGCACATCTGGAATTAGAACCCAGGACTGCCAATCCACTGTCCTACCTATTAGCCGTGGTTCCTGAGGTTTCAACTACCACGCGGCAGTCATCTTCAGAGGAACACCCAACTCCAGAGAGAGCACGCCAGACCCTTGCCTAACACCGCGTTTAGCGTGCTGGCCATCCTGCTGTGGGGGTCCGGGTTCACAAGCCCCACAGTCCGTGGGAAAGGGAGCTGGGTGCTGTCACTTCCTGTAGGCTTTACATCTCCAAACTGCAGCACAACTGGCCATCCCGAACAAATGTACCACGGCCTCCAGCGTGTCCTTCCTCCCGGGGGGGATTCTGTGCCCCATTCCTCATCTCAGCCTGTCTGCTGAGGGGCCAGCGGTGATGGAAGCAGCCACCTGTCCCCTAGGAACAAGACTAAGGGCATCGGTTCTTCTTACATGAGCCTCCAAGGAGCTGGTAACGCACTTTGGTCACTAGCAATCAGAGGCCAAACCTCGTGTCAAAAGGCTCGTTGCAGGTGCCGAGTTCTCCAGTCCCCTTGGCCATCCCTTCGCAGGACTTGGGGCAGCAGTGGTGGTGCTGCAGGGGTGCGGCGTTCCCGTTGGCATCTGCCTGCAGTACTCGCTGCCTGGCCAGATGACCCTGGTCTCAGGCTAGTGCTCTTGGCACTTCGGCTTCACGGACGCTTGCCCACAAGTAAATGCCAGCAGCAGCCCAGTGCAGTGTAGTGGAGGTGACCAGCTCTCAGCCGGCATTGAGGGGCTGCACTCTGCTCAGCTCTCTGCGGTGCTCCTCTGTCTCCACTTCTCTCTTTGCCTTCCCCTCAGCCTCTGAGCAGTGCAGCTGGAAAGCCAGGGGCAAGGAATTCCCCCAACCTCAAAGCATTTGTTTTACGGTCCTGCCCCATGGCAGTAACCCAAGGTGTGCACCATACTTGGCCAGTGGGGATGCTGTACCTACCAAGGGAGTAGCAGGGGCCTGCTGCCCCACACTTCCCTAGCGAGTTGAGTGGAGCAAAGGGCTTGGCAGAACCTCGTTCCCTGAGTTCGGTGGAGCAGTGCGGGGTTGGGGGATCTCAATGCATGGCCTGCTCTGTTACGGCTCGTCCACCCCAGAGTGGGAGCAGAGCCAGCCAAACCAGGTAGATCTATGGCTCTAGAGAAAATAAATAGTATGTTGTGGTCGTGGTAGGGACCCAGGTAATCACATGTCAGCCCCTGAGCCCTGCCTGCTCTGACAGCACAAGCACTAGGAGCTGGATCTTGGCCACATGTTTCCCACCACTGTCCCGGCCCAGTGTAGACAGGACCTTGGGCAGACACGCTCGCCTTCAGCTGGCCAGGAGGGAGAATCAGCAGGGGCCCTAGGGACCCTGTGAGACGAGAGCCAGGGCAGGAGTTTCTCCAAGCGCTGCATGGCACTTCCAGGCATAACATGGCCCAGGCCACTCGCTTGGCTCGGATGCCTGGCTCTGAAGGGAGCGTTAGCCACTTGCTAAGCAGAATAGCAGTGTCTGATCCCACCCCCTCCCGGGGGCCCCCAATCAGTGCTGACCTCCCAGCAAACTGGCACCTTGCTCCTTGCCAGGGCTGCTGCTTGCCACCCCCTCGCCCAGCGGTTCTGTCTTCCCAGCCACTGAGCAGGTCCCGAAAACAGCGGCGATACCCCAGCTGTCGGCTGGAAACAGGAACTCAAGTTGCATCTGATTCAGCAGGAGAAACTGGGCCATTCAGCACTGTCTGTCTAAGCATTTTGGAGATGTTCTCTGCTGCTCTGCAGCATGTAGTGGGTGTCTGAAGGGTTAAGCCTTCAGTGGGGGGTGGTTTTTCTTCTCCTTCTAAGCTCCTCAAAGCTAAACAAACAGGCCCTGTCGATTTCTGCCCCTCCTCTGTTAATCACCTTGTGTGTGTAGGTTGGGGTTGTTGATTTCCCAAATGTCAAGCTCTGTGGATTGGCCTCCCTCCCCCAAATATCCAGGCCAGGGGAAACCTCTCCTCCTGGCAGTGTCTCAGCACTACCTCAGACACACATACGTGTCTCAGGTTTGCTCCTAATTCCAGTGACTCTCGAGGAGACAAACGCTCTTTATGATCTGGCCAAGTACAGCTTCCTAAGCAGTGCAGCCAGAGGCAGAGCCAGCCAGCAGGAGCCGGGGGGCGGGATTCCCGTACTGCTGTGGGAAAGGATTAAACACTGGCGTTTTAGTGCCTTGCGCTTTTCCCCTCCTGGAATAGCAGGGCTGGTGCACAGCGTGGAGAGCCTTGGCGGAGCTGTGAGAGGAGCCATGAGCTGGAATAGCCTGTGCGTTATCCTCCTCTTCTGTGCTCTTACCCTGAGATTGCAGGTTCTTCAGGGCAGCACCCAGCACAGTGGGGCCTTTCCAGAGCATAAGTATGGAGGGGCTTTGGCAGGGCTGGGGGACTAGGAGTGGAATAGCAGGGGTTGCCTGTCTGGATGGGGGGCCTCAGGAGAGCTCGGGGGGGGGGGGGGGGGGGGGGGGGCGGGGGGACTAAGTGGCATAGCAGGGGCCAGGTCTGGATTTAGGGTATTGGCTCTCGGGCTGGAATTACTCAGGGGGCTGCAGATCTGGATTGAGGGGCATCGGTAGAATCGTAGGACTGGAAGGGACCTCGAGAGGTCGTCTAGTCCAGTCCCCTGCACTCCTGGCAGGACTGAGCATTATCTAGACCATCCCTGACAGGTGTTTGTCCAACCTGCTCTTAAAAATCTCCCATGATGGAGATTCCACAACCTCCCTGGGCAATTTATTCCAGTGCTTAACCACCCTGACAGGAAGTTTTTCCCAATGTCCAACCTAAACCTCCCTTCTGCAATTTAAGCCCATTGCTTCTTGTCCTATCTCAGAAGAACACTTCTTCTCCCTCCTCCTTGTAACAACTTTTCATGTACTTGAAAACTGTCACCATGTCCCCTCTCAGTCTTCTCTTCTCCAGACTAAACAAACCCAGTTTCTTCAATCTTCCCTCACAGGTCATGTTTCCTAGACCTTTAATCATTTTTGTTGCTCTTCTCTGGACTTGCTCCAGTTTGTCCACATCTTTCCCGACATGTGTCCCCAGGACTGGACACAGTACTCCAGCTGAGGCCTAATCAGCGCGGAGTAGAGCGGAAGAATTACTTCTCGTGTCTTGCACTGAGGCAGGTCACTCAGCGCCTGTTTGTGCTGTTAGGTCCCTCCCTTTCCCAAGCACCACACTTGCCACCCCCGTAAATCGGTTAGTTAAGCCTGAGGGAGCTCGCTCGCTCTGCCAGCCTTGAGGCATAATGCCATGGCGCCAGTGGGTGATCCCTCACCCTCCTTGTGCCAGCAGTACAGACAGCCCGGGAGCCGGCACTCGGGGCTGGTCCCCTGCAGCGCTGCCCTGGTTTCACTTCCGGTGTGAGTCTAAACAGACTTTAGGGCTGGTCTACACTGCAAACGTCCATCAGTAGGACTGTCGCTCAGGGGTGGGGAAAAGCCACCAGTTACCCTAGTCTAACCCGCAGTGTAGGCAGCGCTGTCCCGGCAGCAGCGCTTCCCCACTGCCATAGCTACGCCCGAGGCAGGAGACGTTCTCCTGCTGGTGTCGTAGCTTCTTCACTGGAGCGCGACGGGGGCAGCCGCGCCACTGCAGCATTGTAAGTGGAGACCTGCCCTGAGTCAAACCAGTCCAACCCCGTGCGTGGGGGGAGGCTTTTATCTCCATGTGGCATAAGTTGCTTAGAACTGGGTTGAAACTAAACCGCAATAAACCAGAACAAGCATGTGCCCAGGGCCTTTTGCACTGGTTCCACTAACCCGGGGCAATTTGGGTGTAGCCAGGGCCTCAGAATTGCAAAGCAGATGCCGCTAAGTTGGCGTCTTCGTGATCCAGCAGTAACTGAGTGGAGCCCATGCAGCTTATTGGCAATTGAAATGCACAGGGCTTGGTCTCCCTCTGGCATGTCCTGGGATTTGTACCGGAGACCTGGGGTCTCCCACCCAGGATCATCCTGCTGCAGTCGCTGCTTTCCTGCCCTCGAAGCAAAGCAGTTTGGCCTGTGGTTAGAGCCGCTGGCTCACAGTCAAGGCTCCAGGCTCTGTTTCCAGTGCCGCCGCTGCCCCCGCGTGACTCTGGCGGCCGCTGAACCGCCCAGCCGGCCTCTGTCTTTAGCAGCACACGTGGCTTTTGTGGGCACTGGCGGCAGGAGTCCAAGCGCTTTGACCCTCTTTGTCCGGAGCCCCTTGAGCCATCCCGCACTAGCCTGGGCCTGTGCCCCTTCGGTCAGCCCCGGGGAGAGCTCCCGCCCGGCACTCAGCCGGGCTCTCTCCCCTGCCAGGGGAGGGTGGAGGCAGCTGAGATCAGCCCATGGCTGCTCAGACCGCTTCCCCCTCCAGCAGCTCGTTCTCTCCTGCACAGGGCCAGGCCCAGGGTCCATCAGCACTCCCGGCCCTGGGCAGACTGTCCCACCCTCCTGGCTCCATCCCAGACGGACTCGCTGCTCGTGTGCTCTTCCCACCTCTCCTGCTCTGCGGCACTGGCTGCATCTGGGGTCCATCTGAGCCCTGGGCCAGCGCCCCAGCCTGCCCGGACCCCGCTTCCCAGGCAGCGTGTCTGGCTCCGAGCCACGGCTTCCCGCATGTACGTTTGTCTCCTCTTCTCGCAGCCTCACCCAACCCCAGCCCCGTGGGGAGTAGGGAGGGGCTGTGCCTGAGCGTCCCCCAGGAACCCCGACACGACCGGCCCCGTTGTTGTGCTGTCAGCTGGAGCTGGGCTTGGGGGAGAACATTGGGCTGGACCGTTTCCCCCCCCACCCTCGGGGCTGAGACGGGAGCAAGAGGTGGGACAAGAGCCTGTCCCATTGCGTTGATCAGCAGGGTGGGGCGTGCAGGCAAGGGCAGCCTGCTCTGGGGGGGACGGGGACTTGTGGCAGCAGCGACTCCTGAGGCAGAGGGGGGCTGGTGCATGCGCTATAACAGCATTCAAAAGAGAACTGGATACAGTCATGGAGGTTAAGTCCATTAATGGCTATTAGCCAGGCTGGGTAAGCAATGGTGTCCCTAGCCTCTGTTCATCAGAGGATGGAGATGGATGGCAGGAGAGAGATCACTTGATCATTGCCTGTTAGGTTCACTCCCTCTGGGGCACCTGGCATTGGCCACTGTCGGTAGACAGGATACTGGGCTGGATGGACCTTTGGTCTGACCCGGTACGGCCGTTCTTCTGTTATCCGAGGCAGGATTTGGCTGGCCCTGCTGGAGGTGCAGTCGGACAGGAGCGAAGAGCCAGATGGGCATGGGGGGGCAGCCCAGCAGAGTTGCAGGGCAGTGGCCTTGGTGGGTGTGTGGGGCTGGCTTTGAAAGGACACGAGGCCACAGCCCGGCTGGGTGCTCTGGTCCTTGGTCCCATAGGGTCAGTAACTTCCCCGGCGCTGCGCAGCAATGGAGCCTGCAGGCTTCCTCTGCACTGGCTGCAGCACCTTACCCTGGCGTGCCCTTCCCGCTCAGGCAGGCCGCCCTGCGCTGTCTGCTCGGCCGGGGGAGAGTTGCTCGCAGCTGGGGCTCCGCAGAACCCTGGTGCCCCAGCTCGCTGGGCCCCTCGGCCTGGGAGGGTGCGTCACACGCCGCGAATGGCACCCGCAGGGCAGCCGCTCTGTCTAACGCTGCTGGTGTCAGCCCCACCTTAGATTTGTGGGGGTGACTCTTGAGAGACCAGTGCTAGGGCCAGACCAGGCCTCTGCAGCTGCCTCCCGTGCTCCAGCTGGGCTCTGCCGGACTCCTCCTGCCTGCCTAGGGGGCATCCCTGGTTCCAGTCTGGGATCCCTCTGGCACAGACCCAGCTGGGCCCCGCTGTTTGGATCCCGTGGGGGCTCCTGTTGCCGGGTGACCCCAGCTCTCAGGCAGTGAGGTGCCAGGGCTCTGAACTCCCCACCAGGCTTGTCATGAGGGGTGGCTCCTCCTGGCAGGCATCGAGCAGAGGACAAGCCTGGAGCACACTGGCCCCAGGAAACGCCAGCGGGTGCAGGTACTGAGCGTTACTCCTCGGGGCGCTCCAGTCTCTGGATAGTGAGCAGTGCAGTCTCTGGCGTCCCCCGCCAGCTCCTGGGGCCTAGCTCTGCTCAGAGCGGGAGAGGCTCGTAGCACGGGGTGCCGTCAGGAGTGGGGGCAGTGCTCTTCAGCCCAGGGCCCATTTCAGGAGAGGCTCAGTACCCTCTACTCCAAGCCTCTTGCTGCTTGGCCGGTTAGCTCAGCCCAGCATCAGGCTGGGCGCTCTGATCCGTAGTGGAAAGCACAAGTGTCTGGCCCCTGGCGTGTCTGCGTGGGGGTGGTAACGGACCGGGTGCTTGGCACACGCCCTCTCATCTCTCTCTGCTTCCTCTCCCCAGGGACAGCACTAAGACCACCCTGGGCTTCAAGAAAGCAACCGCCACCAACATCGACTACCTGGAGCTGCTGCAGCACTTTGAGCGAGTCCAGAACAAGCACCTGGAAGTGAGACACCAGCGGGCTGGCCGGGGAGAGCCCCCAGACCGAAGGGTCGTCCTCTGAGCACCAGCTGCTGCTGGTGTGCATGGAGACAGTGACCTGGGGAGGGGAGCCGAGGGGCTTGGCTGCTGCCATGGGTTCCAGGGTGTCTGATCCAGCGGGGGGCTTGTCCCGGGGAGAGGCGGTGGAGGTGGTCACGATGCTCAGCTGGGGAAGGATCTCCAGAGACCATGCCGGAGCCCAGCACCGCAGCCACACACAATTCCACAGCATCACAAGCAAGTGTGTGGGGAAGCAGCAGGAGGGGACTAGACAGACCAATGAAGCTACACGCCCGCCCCCCCACCCCTGCACTCCGCCTTACTAATCCCTCCCTGGCAGCAGTCAGCTGATGGCACAGCACAGCCGGGCCAGTGAGGCCAAAGGGAAGACACGTAAAAGCATTTTCTGCTACCTCCAGCCTCAAACAAGCGAGTGGCTGTGGGCGTGTGACTGGACTGGCCTCGCCTCCCCCCCCATCGCTCCCCCAAGGCAGGTGGTCATGTGCTGCAGTCCCGAAAGGAAAGCCGGCCCCTCGGCCCTCAGACGTGCACTGCCCTGACCTCCCCGTGGCAACAGCACCATCTAATCCTCCAGTGCTCTTGGCCCTGTGGACTCGCATTCCTGTGTGTGCGTCACTCAGCCGCCTCGTTAACCTCCCCCCCTCCCGGACCCACCTCCTGTTGTACGTATGGCCCCCCGGAAAGCATCATGTATGTGTATATAGAGGGGTTCAGTCCGAGTTCTAGCCTGAAAATAGATTTGTACCAATGTAAAAGCTCCCCACGTTGAAATAAAAATTATGGCAAAGTCCCTGCCTGGCGTCTGCTGCTCCTTGGGGGAAGGCCCCCGGGATGGCCATCGCCTGGGCTGAGGCTGCCCTCCGCACCCACTGAGCCCTTCGGGGGGGACTGTCCCCCGGCTGGGTCAGCGTCTCCCAAACTTCCTGCGTGGGTTGGAGATTTGGCCCATGTCTGCCATTTGTTCCGCAGGGCGAAGGGGGCGCTGAGTGCCCCTTGCGCAGGGCGGGTCTGGCGTGCCGATGCTGAAATCCTAGGGGGTCGCTGCAGCTCCAGTAGACGTGCTCGGGTCCCAGAGCCGGGCAGGCCTGGGTTCATGACCATGGCGCTAGCCCGTGCTCTGGGGCCAGAGCCAGCCAGACGAAGGCCACGTCTGCACGCTTGGCGCTGCAGTGGCACCGCTCAGCACCTTAGCTGTGCTGCTGGAGCACCTGTCGTGTAGCTGCCGGCTGCAGGGCCAGAAGGGGGTTTTCCATCGCTCCAGGAACTCCGCCTCCCCAAGCGCCAGGAGCTGGGTCAATGGAAGCTGCTTCTACAGGGCGGGTGAGGTTGGCAGAGTTACGGTGCCATGGGGTTGGACTTTTCACACTCTAGCTGTGTCAGCCTGAACGTTCAGTGTCGAGCAGGCCGAAGGAGCTGCAGCCACATCCTGGGATTGCAGGACAGACTACCCTGAGCGGTGAGCTGCTGCAAACGCCCACGGAGACGCCTTGCTGGAGTTGCTCGGAGGAAGCTGTGAAGTGGGAGCAAACTGTTGCAGGGTTGGGTGTGTTTATTCCTCAGGCAGGCCAAGAGCCCAGGGGTCTGTCTGCGCTGGTAGTGGCCAGTGTCTGAGGAAGGGGAAGGAGCCCCTGGGGGCAGGGGAAGTGCCTTTCCACCTCCTCTCTGCCAGTGCTTGACCTGGGCTGTGAAGCAGGGGAACGTATAACCGGATGGTCTCACTATCCATAGAAACATTTAATCCTCATGCTGCCCACTTCTCCTCCACCCCACACCCACCCGCTCGCCCCCCTCTTGTGTGCTTGGGTAGGTCACCAGTGCAGCAGAAATGCCCCTTTCCCTGGGCAGCCTGCTGCTCTGCTGGGCTTCACTTCCTGCCAGTTGCTGGCTGGTGGCATTCCCAGCTCCTCAGCACCAGGATCCAGGCTGTGGTCTGCTCTCCCGAATTCCAGGCCTCCTCCTCGTGTGACAAGCTGGCAAGGAGCAGCAGGGCCCCTGGGGGCTGTGCCTTGGCTTCCCCTTGCTGCGCCCTCCAGCGCTGGCGTGGATTCTGGGCAGCCCAATCAGAAGCTGGAACGGGGCAGCCAATGTTCTGGGTTCCCAGTATCTGTTTGTAGTGGGGCCTGTGTCAGTCTGACCTTGTAGCTCAAAGCGGGGGGGGCCTTGCTCTGCGGCAGGAGCTAACTACAGCCAGCCCTTCCCAGAGCAGGGCCGGGAGGCGCTGCACAGAGATGGAACAAGGCCGGGTGTGCTTAGGGGACTCTCTGGTAAGGGGGCGGCTCCTCTAGAAATGACCCTCCTCTGGATGACTTGGAGTTGTCCTGGAGTAGGAATATCTTCTCCCTCCGCTTTTATGGCTGCTGCTTTGTTTAGAGTGGGGCTGGCTCATCCTAATAGCCCTGTGCTGAGGGCATAAAATAAATCCATTCCTCTGTCCTGAGGAGGGATCTTCAAAACCCTGTCCCGGTGGGCTAGTGCCAAGAGTCTCACCTCCAGGAGCTGGGGTAACTCCAGAGCACTAGTGTCTGCTGACTGGGGAAGGGCAGAGGGCCAAATCCAGCCAGTGCCAAGCTCCTCTAACCCCCACTGCAACCACTGGGAGCCGAACTCACTCAGCACCGTGCAGAGTCAGGCCAGCCGCCCGCTCCAGAGCCCACTGAAGGGAGTGGGAAAGATCCTGTGGCCTTCAGATCAGACTGTAAGCTTCAGAGGGCTCTGCAGATGCCCAGGGCCCCTGGGTCGGAGCGGGCCGCTGGAGAGCTGCGGCCAGACCGGGGGATCGGAGCGGGCCGCTGGAGAGCTGCGGCCAGACCGGGGGATCGGAGCGGGCCGCTGCAGAGCCGGGCCCGGGCACCAGGGTCTGAGTGTCACAGCCGGTGTCTGCGCCGTCCCGGGAGCAGGCAGTGGAGTGCTGACCCATGCTCGGCACAGACTCATTGGCGGTTTGGGGGATGGGAAGTCACCTCTGAGGATGTTTGTTTGGGTTTCTCTCATTTTTCCACCTCTCTCTCCCGGCCTCGCCCTGGCCTTTGTTGCCCCAGTGTCCGAGCCGGCCCCATGCTGCTGGCCCTACCCTCAGCACTCCTGGGAAGCAGGGTGGTGACGTCATCCCTGTTCCATTGCTGAGGTGCTGGGCAGGGGCCGATCTTCGATGGCCCCAGTGGGCATGAGGCTCCCCTTTGCAACTCACCCTAAGGAACCCGCTCACGGCCACACAGCTCCCGTGTGCCGTTAGTGCCTGACCCATGAGCGCATCCCTTCCCCATCAGCCGCTACTGAACCTGCCTCCCCGTGCGGCATATGCCCAAAGCTGGCTCTGCCAGTGCCAAGGGAAAGCAGAGGGAGTTAATCTGAGTGTCCCTTTAACTGCTTATACATGGAGTCTGGGGGGCAGGGGGTGCCCCATGCAGCCACCTCCTCCAGCCAGTCTGTACAATATCCCCCTACCCTTGGAGGAGCCTGGCTCCTATGGGGAGAGGGTCAGGATCTGTCCACCAGGAGGAAAGTGGGGCTCAATTTTGCACACCAGCCCTTAGAACCATCTGTTCCCGCACCCTGGAGAAAGCTCAGTGAGCCCCCACCCCCGCGTGGGACAGGCTCTCAACCTGCCTGCAAAACCCAGATGGGCATCAGCCAAGTTCAGACCCAGCCCCGAGCTGCCCATCCCTGGAAGGGGTCACACCCGACATGGGAACAACCCAGAGCTTTGCACAGGCTCAAAGGGCCAGGTCCCAGCTCCAGGGTCCTTAGCACTGAGCAGCACCAGACCCCTACCTCCTCCCCGCCCTCCAAGCTCCAGGAATGTCCCACTCCAGCGCTGACCATGGCCTGTTGGGCCAACCACTGCAGAAAGCCCAATCCAAAAGCCGGGCTGAGGCTACAGTGGCGGAGGGAGCTGGGCGGGCAGGGGCCCTTCACGCTGTGTGTCACATTGATGAGACAGGGCCAGGCCCCTGCCACAGCCTCTAACGAGGGGCTGCCCACTGGTGGGTGGTACTAGCGGCCATGGTGCAGTCGTGTCCCTTCTTGGTGGAGACAGCAGATGTCAGGCCTGGTTTGCCAGCTGCAGTTTTGATGAGCATGATTGTGACAGGCCCGGCTGGGGGAGTGGGGACAGGGGCCTAGGCTGGCTGGCTCCCATCCCACCCTGCCCGTTTCCAATAGGTCTGTGACCCAGGGAGTGTGTCTGAACAGGAGTGGGCGCGCGTGACGCCGCGGGTTCGCTATGTGCCGTTTGGCCTGTCGGCGGTGCAGTGAGGCGGGCTGGGGATTATGGGGCGGGAGCCTGTCCCAGGGCATGGAGCCAGGTTCCTGTGTGTTCTAAGATGGAGCGTTGGGGGCCATTGCTGTGGCCACCTGTCCTGGGCTTTAGACCTCGTGAGATCTGCATTTCAAGTGACTTCCCAAAAGCCTTTGGCTAGAGCAGCAGCTGGTCCCGCGTGTCACAGTTCAGGGCAGCTGCCCCCATATTCCCCCGCTCTAGACTCCCGGCTCCCAGCCAGCACCTCCTGCTCTTCCCCTCCTGCCCAGGGAGTTGCAGGCTGCACAACTCCGTTTACACTGTTACCCCAGCAGGCCGGGCTGCCTGAGCAGGCCAAGAGTTGCGCGTTGCTTTCTCCTCAGAGGCTGTAACAGCATAACTGCCCGTGCGTGGAAGGTACCACACAGCTCTCTAAGCAAGCACCTGCTGCTGCTTCGAGTGGTGGTTCACGTCCACTCCAGTAGGTGTGCGCACCACATGCACGATCATCAGAAAGTTTTCCCCCCAGCAGCACCTGTTGGGTCGGCCGTGGAGCCCCCTGGAGTGGTGCCTCCATTACGCTCTGTAGATGCCCCAGCCGACCCGGCGCTGCCGTCTTACCGCCCGTGACGGTCGTTGGAACTGTGGCGTCTTGCTCAGCAAGCTCCCCACGTTTCCCAAGCTTCTCTTTCGGCCTGTTCGTATTCCCTAGTTGGCTAGTTCATAGTTATTGTAGTTCTAGTTGGCAGTTAGCTGTTGGGCTGGGGGGGTTACCCCCCCGCGACCGCATTCTCCGTGGGGGACTTACATGCCTAAGTCCCAGGAGTTCAAGTCCTGCAACAAGCCAGGCCAATGGGTGACCCCCCACAACGCTTGTTTAAAGTGTTTGGGGGAAGCTCCTCAGGCCAAGAAGTGCAGGATTTGTAAGCGCTTTAGCCCCTGAACCAAGAGGGAGCAGGACTTTAGACGGAAGCAGCTTCTTATGGAGGTGGCACTTAGACCACAACCCGCATCGGCGTGGCAGGACCCAGCGCCAATTTCCTCGGTGTGCAGTGCCCCGGCGGCAGTGGTGGTGATGGCACCACGGAAGGACTCTGGTCGAGACCCACGGCACTGCTGCTCCCCGGCACCGAAGCCGTCGGGAACGACCCGGCACCGATACCATTCGCCGGCGCAGAAGCGGCACCAGAAACAGGGGAGGAATGGTTCCCGCACTTCAGGACCCAGCCCCTCAGAGCCGGCCAATGGGGCCTGTCCCAGGAAGGAGCCCCCAGTGCCGAAAACTTTGGAGTCTGCACCATCGACTTCGGCCCCATGAGGGGGACCGTCGAGTCCGGTGCAGCTGGACTCCCCGTGTCAGGTGGTGGAGGACGGAGAACTGCCTTCCACCCCAGACACCTTTGAGGCTGCGAGATAACTCCTTGCAATTACGGCCTCCGATACCACAACAGGCGGCACCGTCTCGAGAGAAGCCAGCGATGTTCTGCCTCTCAACTCAGACTGCAGAAGCGAGGCACCGCTCGGCGTCTCGGCACCGTTCACACTCGCAGCGCTGGTCTGACTCGTGGCA
This sequence comes from Mauremys mutica, assembly GCF_020497125.1. NCBI lineage: Eukaryota > Metazoa > Chordata > Testudines > Geoemydidae > Mauremys > Mauremys mutica. The sequence goes on from NC_059085.1 coordinate 5,674,623, forward strand.
CCGCTCCAGGTCCCAGCACTGTTCCCGCTCACGGCACCGATCACCTTCGCGCAGTAGGTCCCAATCTCTGCACCATTCGTAAAGTCACAGATCTGGCTCTCTGCACAGACCCTGCTCGCGGTACCAATCCAGCAGTGGCCATTTTGGACCCTGTGGGCAGACCACCAGGCCCAGGGTACACAGTCCCAAGCTTCACGCTTGGTGGCATCCGAACCTAGACGACGAGGCAGCGGCCGGTCACCCCACTCCTAGGGGTGCAGAGGAGTCGGCGGTTGTACCACGTCCTCTGGAACCCACCCTTGTTCCTGAGCCAGACCTGGAGTGGCTGGCATGGAACTAGAGGCAGGGCAGGAGGTCGCTGGGGACCAAGAGGGTCAGGAGAACCCAGTTCCCTCACTAGTCTCCTCGTCATCCTCCCCGGACAAGGCAGTGGCGGGCACCTCTGCCTCGGGGCCGCCCCCTAGGGATAGCCGTGTCCATCAGGAACTCCTGCGCAGGGTGGCACGGAGTATGAACCTGCAGGCTGAGGAGGTGGTAGAGTCAGAGGACCCTATGGTGGACATCCTGGCACCAGAAGGACCATTCAGGGTTGCGCTACCCCTCATCAGAACTACGCGAGCCAATGCAAGGACCATTTGGCAGACCCCAGCCTCCATCCCTCCCACCGCTAAGGGTGTGGAGAGGATGTACTTGGTACCCTCCAAAGGGCACGAGTACCTGTCCACACACCTGCAGCCTTGCTCGTTAATAGTGGCTGTGGTGAATGAAAAGGAAAGGCAGGGACAGCAAGCCGCAGCGCCTAAGTCCAAGGACGCCAAGTGCCTGGGTTTATTCGACGCAAAGTATACTCCATGGGGGGCTTGCAGCTCAGGATCGCCGACCAGCAGGCAGTCCTGAGCAGGTTCCTTTAACTCCTGGAACTCAATGCTGAAGCTTAGGGAGCTGGTACCAGCGGAGTCCAGGGAGGAGTTGGGGCAATTGTCGAGGAGGGCAAGGCGGTGGCACGGACCTTGCAGGCCTCAGTGGACGCTGCGGACTCGGCAGCGCACACCTTGTCCTCAGGGATAGCTGTGCGGCGTAGCGCATGGCTGCAGGCCCATGCAGGACCTACTCTGACAGGGTGGGCCTGTTTGCTAACACACTGACTCCAGGCTGCATAGCCTCAAAGACTCTAGGGCGACAATGAAATCTTTGGCCATGCACATACGCCGGCAACCCAGTGAAAGCCCTTTAAGCCCCAACCGCCGTAACAGCACCCGTATTCTCCTCGGTCGAGGCAGGAATTTTACAGGCGCGGGGTAGGAATGGCAGGCGTAAGCCTTCCCATCCCCCATCTGGACGGGGCCAGGGCCTGACTACGCCTTCGTTGGGCTCAAAAACAGACATTTTGAAGGTGCGCCCAAGGCCGGAGCAGCTGTCTCAACGCCGGATCCTTCCCCGTGTTTTTTGAACCATCTACCCCACTTCTACCATGCTTGGTCCCAAGTAGCATCGGACCACTGGGTTCTTCGCACAGTGAAAGTGGGATATTCTCTCCAAGTCTGCTCCTGCACTGCCACTCCTGCCTCTTCCCCGTCCCTCTACAGGGACCCTTCTCACAAGCAACTCCTCATCCAGGAGGTGCGGCGCTCCTCGCCATGGGAGCAGTGGAGGAGGTACCTCGGGGCAGGGGATTCTATTCCCGCTATTTCCTAATCCCTTCGGCAAAGGGGGGTCCTCAGACCCATTCTAGATCTGTGAGGACTCAACAAGTTCATGGTGAAGTTGGAGTTCCGCATGGTCTCCCTCAGTACAATTATCCCTTCCCTGGAGCCGGGAGACTGGTTCGCCGCCCTTGACATGAAAGATGCGTACTTTCACATAGCCATTCGCCCTGCACACAGATGCTTTTTAAGGTTCGTGATCAATCAAAACCATTATCAGTTCACGGTCCTTCCCTTTGGCCTGTCGACAGCCCCATGAGTGTTCACCAAGTGCATGTCGGTGGTAGCAGCCTTCCTCCGAAGGAGGCAGGTGCAGATAGACCCCTACCTTGACGAGTGGCTGCTCAGGGGGCACTCCAGAGAGCAGGTGGAGTCACAGGTCCGTCTGGTGAGATCCACATTCGAGAGACTGGGTCTCCTCCTCACTGTGAACAAGGCAACCTTTTCTCCGACCCAGAGGATAGAGTTTATCGGAGCAGTGTTGGACTCAGTCCAGGCGAGAGCAAGTCTGCCGGAGTCCCAATTCCAAGCCACAACAAGCGTCATTCGAGGCCTGAGGAAGTACACGACCACTACAGTGAGGCGTTGTCTGAGTCTCCTTGGTCACATGGCGGCCTGCACGTACGTGGTCAGGTGTGCCAAGCTGAGGCTCAGGCCTCTGCAGACGTGCTTTGCCTCGACATACCGCCCAGGGCGTGACAGCCTGGGACTAGTGCTCACGGTGCCACAGCAGGTGCTAGAGTCACTCCAGCGGTGGCTCGATGCTCGAATAGTCTGTGAGGGAGCCCCCTTCAACAGCCCTCAGCCGTCCTAGTCTCTAGCTACGGATGCGTCAGCTCTCGGTTGGGGTGCACGTCTGGGAGCCTCTGGGCACAGGACGAGCTTTCTCACCAGATCAGCATCAAGGAGCTGAGAGCTGTGCGACTCGTCTGCAAGGCCAGAACATGGCAGTCATGACAGACAACACCACTGCAATGTTTTACATCAACAAGCAGGGTGGAACCCAGTCCTCACCCCTCTGTTGGGACGCTCCCAGGCTCTGGGAATTCTGTATAGCCCACTCCATTCACCTGGAAGCAACCTACCTGCCAGGAGTCCAGAACATACTGGCGGACCACCTCAGCAGGTCCTTCCACCGCCACGAGTGGTCCATCTGGCTGGACGTCATTCACTCCCATCTTCCAGAGCTGGGTTTCCCCAGGTTGACCTGTTCAGCACCCGCAGCAACAGGAAGTGCCCAGTGTTTCGCTCCTTCCAGAAAAGCAGCCCGGGCTCAATCGCGGATCCATTCCTGCTACCCTCGGGAGGCCGTCTGCTCTACGCCTTTCCCCCGGTCCCTCTCATGCACAAGATCCTACTCAAGGTCCACAGGGATGGGGTGGAGATAATTCTGGTGGCACCAGCATGGCCTCGACAACACTGGTACACCCCACTTCTGGATCATGTTACCGCTCCTCCCCGACCTTATCACTCAGGACCACAGTTGTCTTCATCACTCAGACCTCCAGTCCCTCCACCTCACAGCCTGGAAGCTTCATGGCTTGAACTCCATGCTGTGCTTGAAGCATGTGAGGGAGGGCTTACTCTGCAGCAGAAAGCCCTCCACGAGGACCACATATCTGGCAAAGTGAAAGATGTTCGCCTGCTGGTGTGACCAGCATCATATGCCCCCACTTCAGGCTACGTTACCGCTTATTCTGGAGTACCTTCTGCATCTGAAACAGTGCCTGGCAGTGTCGTCCATAAAGGTACATCTAGCGGCTATCTCAGCTTTCCACCCCGGAGTCTTGAGACGCTCCATTTTTGCCAATCCCATGGTTGGCCAGTTTCTCAAGGGCCTGGACCAACTACGTCCCCAGATCAGACAGTCTGTTCCTGCCTGGGATCTTAACTTGGTCCTCTCCAAATTAGTGGGGCCCCCATGCAAGCCACTGGCGTCTTGCTCCCTCCTCTACCCATTGTGGAAGGCAGCCTTCCTAGTTGCCATTACATCAGCAAGGTGTCTGAGTTAAAGGCCCTTACCTCAGGCCCACCTTATACAGTTTTCCACAAAGACAAGGTGCAGCTGAGACTTCACCCGGCTTTTCTGCGCAAGGTGGTCTCTCATTTCCATAGCAGCCAAGACACATTCCTGCCTGTTTTTTATCCAAAGCCTCATGCCAGGAGGCTGCCCTCCTTGGATGTTCAGCGAGCACTAGCCTTCTATATCGACACACCAAGCCGTTCAGGAAATCGAACCAGCTGCTCATTGTGGTAGCAGACTGGATGAAAGGTCTCCCGGTCTCATCTCAAAGAATATTTTCCAGGACAAGCTGGCCAAGATACCAGCCCTGGCACTTACAGCACACTCCACACGGGCCCAGGCCTCATCAGCGGCGTTCCTGGCCCAGGTCCCTATCCAAGAAATCTGCAGGGCAGCGACTTGGTCCTCAGTGCGTATGTTCACCTTTCATTGTGCCATCATCCAGCACGCCAGAGATGATGCAGCCTTCAGCAGAGTGGTGCTCCCGTCAGTGATTCCATAACTTCGACCCCACCGCCTAGGTAAAGCTTGGGAGTCACCTAACTGGAATCGATATGAGCAAGCCCTCGAAAAGGAAAAACGGTTACTCACCTTCTCGTAACTGTTGTTCCTCGAGATGTGGTGTTCGCGTCCATTCCAAACCCACCCGCCTCCCCTCTGTTGGAGTAACCAACAAGGAGGAACTGAGGAGGCACCAGGTTGGCGGGGGCATATATTGAGTGCCATGGAGGCACCACTCCAGGGGGCTCCAGGACCGACCTGCCCGGGTGCTGCTGGGGGGGAAAACTTTCTGAAGACTGTGCACACGGCGCGCGCACACCTACTGGAATGGACGTGAGCAACACATCTCCAAGAACAATCGCTACAAGAAGGTGAGTAACCATTTTTTCTTAGGGTGAAAGCAGTACAGAAAACCTATAAAAGAACCAACACTCATAATAATATAATATAGGGTGATATACCTATCTCATAGAGCTGGAAGGGACCCTGAAAGGTCAGCGAGTCCAGCCCCCTGCCTTCACTAGCAGGACCAGGTACTGATTTTGTCTCAGATCCCTAAGTGGCCTCCTCAGGGATTGAACTCACAACCCTGGGTTTAGCAGGCCAATGCTCGAACCACTGGGCTATCTTTCCCCCATTGCTAAGAAGTTTCCCAGAGGTCACTTCAGACTTTGGCTGGTGTCAGTCCTTCCAGGATTGGGCTCCCCCTTGGACAGACATTCCTGTCCATTTGCTAGATCCAAAAGCAAACTCTGTGTCAGTTCAAACTCAGCTATTTATCCAAAAGGCCTTTCTTTGAACCCGTGTATGCAGCATCTCTGGAGAGGTTACACCCTGAGTGAATTTGCCCAATCACCTTCACCCCCACTGTGCTGATCTCCTGGAGGATTGCAGTCCCCTTGCCCAATGGAATTACATGGCTGACAATGATATGCAAATCTCATTCAATAAGGCTTGTCCAGGATAGTACAGGAAATTACCGTATCTGAACATAAGAACGGACATACTGGGTCAGACCAATGGTCCATCTAGCCCAGTATCCTGTCTGCCAACAGTGGCCAATGCCAGGTGCCCCAGAGGGAATGAACAGAACAGGGAATCATCAAGTGATCCATCCCCTGTTGCCCATTCCCAGCTTCTGGCAAACAGGCTTAAGGACACCCAGAGCATGGAGCTGCATCTCTGCCCATCCTGGCTAATAGCCATTGATGGACCTGTCCTCCATGAATGTATCTAGTTCTTTTTTTAACCCACTTATAGTTTTGGCCTTCCCAACATCCCCTGGCAAGGAGTTCCACCGGTTGACTGTGCGTTGTGTGAAGAAATACTTCCTCATGTTTCTTTTAAACCTGCTGCCTGTTAATTGCATTGAGTGACCCCTGGTTCTTGTGTTCTGTGAAGGGGTAAATAACGCTTCCCTATTCACTTTCTCCACACCTGTCATGATTTTATCAGAATTCTGTCATATCCCCGTTTTGTCGTCTGTTTTCTAAGCTGAGCATTTCCAGGCTGCTTAATCTCTCCTCATACTGAAGCTGTGCCATACCCCTAATCATTTTTGTTGCCCTTCTCAATATCTTTTCCAATTCGAATATCTCTTGTTTGAGATGGGGTGCCCAGGACTGGATGCAGTATTTGAGATGTGGGCGTACCATGGATTTATATAGTGGCATTAGGATATTTTCTGGTTATCTATCCCTTTCCTAATGATTCCAACAGTCTGTTTTTTTGACAGCCGCTGCACATGGAGTGGATGTTTTCAGAGAACTATCCACAATGACTCCAAGATCTTTCTTGAGTGGGAACAGCTAATTTAGACCCCATCACTTTGTATGGATAGTTGGGGATTATGTTTTCCAATGTGCATCACTTTACATTGCCTTTGAGTGCTTGCTCATGTCGATTCCAAGTAGGTGTACGTGCCGCGTGCACGGTCATTGGAAGGTTTTTACCCTAGCGGTACCTGTTGTGTCAGCTGTGGAGCCCCCTGGAGTCGCGCCTTCATGGCGGTGTAGTTAGGTCCCTGCAGACCCGCCGGCTCTTAGGTTCCTTCCTACCGCCAGTGACGGTCGTTGGAGCTGCATGTCCCTTCTTGCCTCAGCAAGCGTTTCCCCTAGTGATCCGACTTTTGATTATCCTGTAAATGGTTCATTAGTTAGTGTTCATCTTAGTAGTTAGTTAATTAGATAGAAGTGGGGGGCTTCTCCTCTTGGGGTTCAGGGCATGCCTCAATCCCACAGGTTTAAGCTATGCAGGGCCTACCACAAACCCGTGCCAACATGTGACTCCCATGACTCAATAATTTGAGATATACCTATCTCATAGAGCTAGAAGGGACCTTGAAAGGTCATTGAGTCCAGCCCCCTGCCTTCACTAGCAGGACTAAGTACTGATTTTGCCCTGATCCCTAAATAGCCCCTCAAGGATTGAACTCACAACCCTGGGTTTAGCAGGCCAATGCTCAAACCACTGAGCTATCCCTCCCCCATCAGGGGCAAGACTCCTGCCTTAAGTGTCCGGGGGAGGCACATCAGACCAGATCGCTGCAAGATCTGCCAAGGAAAGGGGACTTCAGGCTCAAACAACTCCGTATGGAGGCAGCTCTGCCCCGGGCCAGGACTCAGCACCGAGAACCTCCATGCAGAGCGCTCCGGCCTCCGTTAGAGAAACAGCACCGAGGAAGGACTCTGGGCATAGAGACCCTTGGCACCATCACGCCCCAGCGCCGAAGCCTGTGGAGGTCGCATGGCACTGCTCACACTCACTGGTGCCACAGAAGCCGCACAGGAAGACAGACAGAGGGCGCTCGCCCACGGTGAGAGCAGCTGGGTCTAACAGTGCCAGCAGTACACGTCCCACGCAGGGGCACTTGGTCTCACAGGAGCCGGCACCGTCAACTTCGGCCCCAAAAGGGGTCCGCCGAGTCCAGCGCCATTGGATTCTCCTGCTCAAGAGTGCCAGGTGGAGGAGCTGGCGCTCCCGTCCACCCCGGACACATTCGAGGTGGCCAGGGACTTGATTTCCAGCCTGGAGAGACCTCCAGCATCTGTCCAGAGGCAAGCCCGCGATGATGAGGCACTGCTCGCCTTCTCCGTGGCACCATTCTCTGGCACTGTCCCGCTCAGCACCGCCGTGGTCTCCGCGCTCAGAGCCCCGGTCATCGGACCCATTCCAGGCACAGTCGGCACCGATCGGAGTGGCGCTGACACAGGCAGGAGGCGGGGATGGTGCCGTGATGGGCGCAGTGGCATGGGCCCACGCAATGGCCATTCTGTACCCTGTGGACATACCACCAAGCCCAGGGCACTTACTCCAGGGACTCCCAGTCCGTAATTTCAGAAGGATGCACCCCTTTACCACCTCGAGCCAGTCCCCCACCTCGAAGCACCGAGACGGCTGCAGTCCACTGCCCAGAGCCCCGTCTGGGTCCCGGCTCCACCACTGGCACTGAGGCCGCTACCAGCACCAAGCAGCAGGGCACAGAGCAGGACGCGTCCAGGGAGCTAGAGGGACAGGAGAGCTTCGTCCTTGTCCTCACCGGATGAGGCAGTGGCGGGGTCTTCGTCCTTTGGGCCGCCTGACCACTGATAATAGAGTGCACCAGGAGCTGTTGCGCAGGGTGGCCCATAACATGGGGCTACCGGTCAGGGAGATGGTCGAGTCTGAGGACCCCATGGTGGACCTATTAACCCCTGAGGGGCCATCCAGGGTGGCATTGCCTCTCATTAAAACGATTCAGGCCACTACAAAAACCTTGTGGTAGACTCTGGCCTCCATTCCCCCTACTGCTAAGGGGGTGGAGAGGAAGTACACCTCTACCCCGATATAACACTGTCCTCGGGAGCCAAAAAATCTTTCCGCGTTATAGGTGAAACCGCATTAATATTGAACTTGCTTTGATCCGCCGGAGCGCACAGCGCCCCCCCCCCCCGAGCACTGCTTTACCGTGTTATATCCGAATTCGTGTTATATCGGGTGGCATTATAACGGGGTAGAGGTGTATTTCGTCCCCTCTAAGAGGTATGAAAACCTATTTACTCATCCGCTGCTGGGTTTGCTGGTCGTAGCAGTGGCGAATGAGAGAGGGACGGGCAGCAGGGCTCAAGTCCAAAATCCAAAGACTCGAAGAAGCTGGACCTCTTCAGTAGGAAGGTGTATTCCACGGGGGGCTCCAGCTTCGGATTGCTAACCAGCAAGCAATCCTCAGTGGATACAATTTCAATTTATGGGACTCTGGAATAGACGTACCAGTCTGTTCACCGGATCCTTCTCCCTCTTTTCTGAACTGCCTGTCCCACTTCTATAGTGCTTGGTCCCAGATAATCTCAGAACCTTGGGGTCCTGCACATGGTAGACATGGGATATTCTCCCCAGTTCTGCTTCTCCCCTCCCTGCCACCCCCCTTCCCCATCCTTTTCAGGGACCCTTCTCATGAGCATCTCCTCATGCAGGAGGTTCAAAGGCTTCATGCTGCAGGAACAGTGGAGGAGGTTCCTCAGGAGCAGGGCTGGCTCTAGGTTTTTTGCCACCCCAGCAAAAAAAAAATTGGCTGCCCCCACCCCAGCCCTAGGCTCTCCCCCCCAGACCTGCACCCCCCTACCATCCCAGCCCTGGGCCTCCCCCCACCTGCACCCCCCTGCTGCCCCAGCCCTGGGCTCTCCCCCCCCGTGACCTGCACCCCCCCCTGCCATCCCAGCCCTGGGTTCTCCCTCCCCACACACACACCCTGCCGCCCCAGCTCTGGGCTCTCCCCCCCTACCTGCACTCCCTGCCGCCCCAGTCCTGGGCCTCCCCCTACCTGCACCCCCTGCCGCCCCAGTCCTGGGCCTCCCCCCACCCGCACCCCCCCTGCCGCCCCAGCCCTGGGCTCTCCCCCCCCCCCCGCACCCCCCGGCCGCCCCAGCCCTGGGCTCTCCCCCCCCCACCCCCTGCCACCCCAGCCCTGGGCCTCCCCCCACCTGCACCCCCCTGCTGCCCCAGCCCTGGGCTCTCCCCCCCTACCTGCACCCCCCTGCCGCCCCAGCCCTGGGCTCTCCCCCCCCATGACCTGCACCCCACTGCCATCCCAGCCCTGGGTTCTCCCTCCCCACACACACACCCTGCCGCCCCAGCTCTGGGCTCTCCCCCCCTACCTGCACCCCCTGCCGCCCCAGCCCTGGGCTCTCCCCCCTGACCTGCACCCCCTGCCGCCCCAGCCCTGGGCTCTCCCCCCTGACCTGCACCCCCCCTGCCGCCCCAGCCCTGGGTTCTCCCTCCACTCGCAGCCCCCTGCCGCCTCAGCCCTGGGCTGTCCCCCTCCACCCGCACCCCCCTGCCACCTCAGCCCTGTGTTACACACACACACACACACACACACACACACACACACACACACACACACACACACACACACACACACCATGCTGCCCCAGCTCTGGGCCTCTCCCCTTCCCTGCCACCAGTGCCCCCCCACACACCCTGCCACCCCAGCCCTGGGCTCTGCCCCCCACCTGCACCCTCCTTCCGCCCCAGCCCTGGGTCACTGGTAACTTGCTCCCAGGGCAGGTCATTCAGCAGGAATTTTGGATGTGCACAACAGAGACAGGATTGGTTCCCATATGGTTACAGAGCTGCAGTAAAGTGGAACAATTTTCAGCTTGTGTGATTGGAGGAGATCTGGATGCATATTATAAGACTGTCCTCCATAAATGAGGAAAAGTTGAGGAGCCTTTATTATTTTGTTCCACTCTGTTTCTATGGGGAATTTGCCAATGCAATATCACTGTCTTCCTTTTAAACAAATAAAACTAAAAAACAAAAGGCAATGGCTGTTGAAAATAGCAATTCCAGTCCTAAAAACCACTGGGAAGCATTTCTTGCTCAATTTTATCCTATGTTTTCTAGAGCAAATTACAGTGGATCAGTATATTTGATTTGGGAGAAATGAAGTAAGAGCTGCCCAAACTGAGCTTGAGACCTCCTGAATGTTGAGGTGTTCAAATCTGAAAGGCAGGTGCTAGATTCCCTTTCTGAATATTAGCTAAATCTGGAAAGGAAAAGTCAATTTCTGCTTCCATGGCTCAGAAGTGGAAATCCTCCTACGTGCCTGGTACTGTATCTAGAGCTGCCCAGGTCCAGAAAAGCCTCCCATCCCTTACTTTTCATTTTAAATTCTAGTGGGATCCACATATCCCCCTTGCTAGGCTTCAGACAGAGAGGGGCACTGTCCATTTAGCCCACCCAATTCCTTCTGTGGGGGCTGCAAGGTGAGATCACACCAGTATCCCTAAGCCAGTCTGGGGATGTCTTCTGAAGGGGATATATGGGCCAAAGCCATCTACTCCTTAGGCACACTTGTTCTCCATTCACAGTGCCACCCCACTCTAGCAGTGAGCTCTCCATTCACAGCAAGCTGCACCATGAGGTTTCAGCTACCGTACTCCCTCCCCCTCCCTTTCCTGTTGATAGCGGCCAAGGGAATGCTGGGAAATGTAGTTCCTTCACTGCTCCAGGGCTGGCTCTATAGGCAGGGAGCTAACTAAGGAACTAGAGCTCCCAGGGCCCCCTGTTGGTTCTCAGCTCCCTGGCTGGATCCCTGCCAGCTGCCGCCCCTGCAAATGGGCTGCCCCAAGCAGCTGCTTGCTTTGCTGGTGCCTAGAGCCGCCCCGCTTAGGAGCCATGGGACAAGAGATTCTACTCCCAATATTTCCTAATCCCCAAAGACAACGGGGGTCTCAGACCCATCCTCAACCTGCGAGGCCTCAACAGGCTCATGAAGACGTTGACATTCTGCATGGTCTCTCTAAATGCAATTATCCCATCTCTGGATCCGGGAGACTGGTACGGGAGACAAGGGCGATGTGACCTCGCCCTCAAGGACACGTACTTCCACATATCGATGATTCCAGCCCACAGACGCTTTCTCAGGTTCGTAGTGAACCACAACCATTACCAGTTTATAGTCCTCCTCTTTGGTCTGTCAGCGGCTCCGTGAGTTTTTACCAAGTGCATGACAGTCATAGCTGCCTTCCCGAGAAGAAGTCAGGTCCAGGTCTTCCCGTACCTCGACGACTGGCTGGTCGGGGCCGCTCCAGGACGCAAGTGGAGCAACACGTCAGCTTGATGAGATCCACCTTCGACAGGCTGGGTCTCCTTCTGAATGTACACAAATCAACTCTATCCCCCACTCAGAGACTAGAGTTCACTGGGGCAATGTTGGACTCTGGTCGGGCCAGATTCTTCCTGCCAGAGTCTCATTTTTTAACAATGCAAGATATCAGACCAGGCTTCAGGCAAAACCCCACCACCACAGCGAGGAATTGCTTGAAGGTCCTCAGAAGTATGGCAGCTTGTACGTATGTGGTACAAGATGCGACGCTGAGACTCAGACCTCTCCACGCCTCGGCCAGGGCACGACAGCCTGGACAAGGTGGTTACACTCCCACCTCCAGTTCCCAGGTCTCTCCAGTGGTGGTTCAACCCACAGGCGGTATGCGCGGGGGTCCCCTTCGCAAAACTGCAGTTCTCGCTGTCCCTGGTCACAGACACGTCAGCGTTGGGGTGGGGAGCTCATCTGGGAGAATTCAAAACCCAGGGCCTCTGGTCCCAAGACAGCAGCCGAATTATCCGTCCCCTAAGATAAGCTCTGAGCGGCTTGTGGAAACTGCCCTTGCCCTAAAACCCTGTGCTTTCCTCCTCTGCTTGCTTCGTGCTGTCCTGCAGCCTCCGCCTGCTGGGTTATAACCTCTTCCATTCCTACAGCACCTGGAGCTATGCTACTGGGAATTGCTTTGCTTCCCCCACTCAACTGCAGTCACTCCTGCTGCGGAAGGTGATGTCTGTTTAACTACAAAATGGCAACAGGTTAAGCCGGGGCAGTTCAGGAGAGAAAGTCACGAGCCAGGAGGGAATTTGCAAGAGCAGGAGTGTCAGGGCTAAGAGTGCTGTGGGAGTGGGAATGGCCAGTGCCTGGACCCATTTCTTACAGCTCCTGGAGCACCAGTTTCCCCAGCCCCATGCTGGTGCGTTGGCCCAGTGCTGAGTCAGGGGAAAGAGCATCACCTACTGAACAACCCTGGCAGGTGTCCCAGCCAGGCAGCCGGCAGCCGCCGGGGATTACTTAAGGGAAGCGGATGCAGGTGAGACCATCAGTCCAGCCCCTCCCCCCATGGACGGGTGACCTCATTTAAAAAGCAACATCTGGCTCATGTGGTGCACGTACCCCCCATTTCCGCACTATCTTAGCTGCTGCCCCCCTTTAACGCACTGTCACAGCCTCCCCGGGCAGGGCTGTTGTGCCCATTGTACAGAGGCGGGACTGAAGCGCTGAGGCCCAGCCCCTCAAAGGTACTTAGATGCCTAACTCCCCTTGAACTCGGGGTGTTCAGTGTCAAAGGCCTTTGAGGAGCTGAGCCCGAGCGAGCGACTGCCTAATGATCAGTCTAGGGCAGAGCAGGGACTTGAACCCACTTCCCAGACTCGCTCCCTACCCACCAGGCCAGCTGTCCCCGTCTGGGCCCGGGAGCTGGCCCTTGGCACCTGTGAAAAGGAGCCTTATTCCCCTCAGGGAGCTGGTTCAGTGGCTTCCCTCCTCGGCCGGGAGTCCGGCTGTCCCAGCCCTATGCTCGGGGGCCGGGCTGCCTGGGGGATGGTGTGTCTCTCCAGGGCGTTGACACAAGCGAAATCCCCAGGGCCCCCGAGAGTTTGGCCAAGCCGCTGCTTTGTGAAGCTCTTGGCTGGAGACGGCCTTTTGTGAGCCCATCCAGCTCAACAAGGTGCCCTTTGCCTTCCCTGGCACCGGCTCCCGGCTCCAGCTCTGTGTTTGCATTGTAGGACCAGACCTGGGTGCATTTCAAGTTGCTATGGCGATTGAATGGACAGATGATCCGGGCAGATTTAAGAGAGGGGAATTCAGTCAACTTGCCCTCCTCTGTCTCCAGCCTGTGGTTTGGAGCAGGGGGAATCCAGCGGCTGGAGCTCAAGCCTCCTAGTCAGCTACGCCCCTAAGGAGAGCGAGAGCCAGGGGCGGCTCTACAAATTTGGCTGCCCCAAGCAGTCATGCTCGGGAGGCGCCCCGGAGCCGCGGGAGCAGCGGACCTCCCGCGGGCATGACTGCGGAGGGTCCGCTGGTCGCGCGGCTCGGCTGGACCTCCCGCAGCTGCGGGCGGTTCGCTGGTCCGGCGGCTCTGCTTGAGCTGCCGCAGTCATGCCTGCGGGAGGTCCAGCCGAGCCGCGGGACCAGCGAACCATCCGCAGTCATGCCTGCGGGAGGTCCACTGGAGCCGCCGGCCGAGCGTCCCCTCCGCAGTCATGCCTGCGGCAGGTCCGCTGCTCCCGGGGCTCCGGTGGACCTTCCGCAGGCATGACTGCGGCAGGTCCGCCGGCCCAGCCTGCCGGCCCCCCGGGAAAGGGCCGCCCCAGGCGGGTGCTTGCCCCGCTGGGCTCTGGAGCCGGCCCTGGCGAGAGCTACCCAGGCACAGCGGGAGTGACTCGCTGTCAGCCCCAGCCCTGGAGGGAGAGTGTGTTCCTCGATCGCACCTCCCCAGGGCAGGAGTTAACCATTAGGCTAACAAGGCGATAGGGGGCGCGGCTGGGATGGGGTGGGGTGAGGGGGGAGCGATCTTCCGTACGCAGCCCGGCGGGAGCGTTCCTGCCAGCGGGGATGGCTTGGCAGGAGCTCAGCCAGCACCTGCATCTCCCACTGGTGACCGGGCACTAACAATCCGGTTACCATGGGAACCCATGCCAGCCATGGGTGTGGTTTGAGCAGGCATTGGGAAGCATTTGGGAACCCCAAATCCCCACCCCAGACCCGCCTCCTCCCCTGAGCGCGTGGCTCCCCCTCCCTCCTGGAGCTCGCTACAGCTGTTTGGTGGCGGCGAGCGCTGGGAGGTAGGCAGAGGAGTGGGGATGTGGCGTGCTCAGGAGAGGAGGCAGAGAAGGAGATGGGGGACGGGGGCCAGCCCCGGAGCACCCCTGGAGTCGGCACCTATGGCCCCTCCCATGTGTAAGGAACGAATTCCCACACGTTTGTAGGAAAAACAAACCAAACCATCCCATTCTGGATACCAGGCCTTTCACTTCCCATCGAGGGGCTTCAGATGTATGATGCACTGTGCTCAACACAGTATTGAACTGTACGAAAAATCAAAGACATCCCATGTTTTTCTTTGATGTGTTTTTCTGTACGGGGATGCACAGGCCACCAAGTTCTCTCCTCATGCTCAGCCTAGTTCCACAGGCCAACGCAGCTTTGTACTTTTATGGGGTTGCAAAAGTACTGGAGGAAACTCAACACACACTGGTGTAGGTTTCGCCCTCAAGGATTTTAACTCCGCTTCTCAGCAGGCTGCGATACAAAGACTGGCTGAATAGGCTAAAGGCAGGTCCTGGCCATCTGCTGGTTCTCTAGCTGTTCAGTCCATCATCAAAGTACCTCACATTTGATTTCTTTTGAGTTTCATTCCAAAAACGTAAAGCTAAATAAACCTGAAGTTAGTCCTCACTGTTCTGCCCCACCTCAAACTAACGTCTTTCCCAAGGGGAAAATGTTGGGTGAGCCTGGAATGTGATTCGAGAAGGGAATGAAAAGACAGGCCAATTCCTGCTGACAGATACACCTGTGTAGCCTTATTGACTTCAGGGAGAACAGATTTTTGCACAAGAATAGATTTTGGTTCCTTCTGCTTTTTCACACCTGGTATAAGCAGAATCTCATTCACTTTCCTCTCCTAAACTCCGAGCACTTTAACAGGAAAAAAATAAGCAAGCTCTGCTTGATTTACACATGCAAACGAAACAGGAAGCTCTCCCTTCATTCCATGCAAGGGCGGCTCTCGGCATTTTGCCGTCCCAAGCACGGCAGACAGGCTGCCTTTCGCGGCTTGCCTGCAGGAAATCCCCGGTCCTGCAAATTCGGCGGCCGCCTGCGGGAGGTCCGCCGAAGCCGCGGGACCAGCAGACCCTCCGCAGGCATGCTGCCGAAGGCAACCTGCCTGCCGCCCTCGCGGCAACCGGCAGAGCGCCCCCCCGCGGCTTGCCGCCCCAAGCACGCGCTTGGCGTGCTGGTGCCTGGAGCCGCCCCTGATTCCACGCCAGCCTTAAACACCAGCCCTGATGTAACAAGCGACTACAGAAGCCTTGGTTGGACTGTTCTTTTGGAAGATGCTGATTTTCAGTTAAGTCTTTTTGTTCAGGGGGGCAGAGAACACAACAGGGACTAGCTCTGTTTTGTCAGCTCCTGGTCGTTCGAAAGCTGGAAGGCTTTAGATTGTTTGTTTAATGTTGGTACAGGGATTTTGAAGAGCTAACATAGTACAGAAGGGCTAAAGATTATGACTGGGCAACTATCTGAAGATCTGTGTCCCTTCTAGCTGTTACCTTTTTCTTACAGGAAGCTTAAAACATACAAATGCCAACCATAGGGAATAAATACCTAGTCCTGCCATGAGTGCAGGGGATCAGACCAGACAACCTCTCAAGGTGCCTTCCAGTTCTATGATTCTAGTCTATGATTCTCATTGTGGCAGAGCTTGGTGACAGAATGGCCTGATGTGGTGAATCGCTGGAGATTAATTACACAAACTGGGTATCATCCCACAAATAATATTTGGGTTCAGTGTGAAACCAGTAATTCATTGTCCTCAGCCAGCGCAACACTGGGAGGCAGCGTTTGGAGCAAGACAGCCTAAAATACAATGCCACCCAATGTCATTTTCCCACTGCTACTTCCTCTACTTCAGTGGATTTTACATCATCAAAGCTGGCTGCCTCCCAGAGTGAGACAGGGTGTGTGGTGTAAAATCCATAGCTTGGGGAAACACTGCAAAGCCGAGCGCTGCAGCTGTGCCATGGGGAGAGCTGTGGGTAGAAGCACAAGGTGGATAGAGGTGCGCAGGAGGGGAAATGTTGCAGGTTCATCCTCAGACAGACGAGCACTCCATGACCTAGGAGGAAGGAGGCCCGGGAGGAGGACAGCGTAGCATCCCTCACGCTTCCTCTTACTCAGACGTATCTGTTTGGGGAATTGAGTGTCGAGAATAAACTTGTTAATTTTACATGAATAAATAACATGTAAATGTGTATGTGGTTTGACTTCATTTTTTTTGCAACATGTAATTCATACTTAGGCCCTTTCCTCCC
This sequence comes from Mauremys mutica, assembly GCF_020497125.1. Lineage (NCBI taxonomy): Eukaryota > Metazoa > Chordata > Testudines > Geoemydidae > Mauremys > Mauremys mutica. The sequence goes on from NC_059085.1 coordinate 5,690,970, forward strand.
ATTAGCCTTGGGCCCCTCGTAACCTCATCCGGTCCTGGCACCTTCCATCGTTCCCTACGATGCCAGGTAGTTTTGCCTGCTGGACCCAGACGATGAGGAACTTTCCCATCTCTCCCTAGAATAGCAGCTGCCTTTTATTTCCTGAACCAACGGACGGCAGTGCTGCTCTTGGGTTTTAAATCATTGGCTTTTACAAAACAGCTCAGCCCTTCCTCTGCGTTCAGAGGAGAGGTCCTGACCACAGCTGCTCCCAGGTCTCTTTTTGGAGTAGTGAGAAGGCTAGGCCAGGACACCTGGCTTAATTCCTGTTCTGGAATCTCACCAAGAGGGGAGAAAAAAGATTGACAAGGCCACATGTAGCAAGAGAGAAGATGCCAAGGAGGTGCATTCTTAGGGCTTGGAAATCTACCTCCCCCAAACCTAGAATGAAGACAGCATCTCTCTTAGTGGATGGACCAGCTGATTGCCTCCCAGCTTTGCATTTCATTGGAATTAGAGTTGCAGCCAATGGACCCTGAGCCAAATTTCCCCAAAGTTTGAAGAAGAGACAATGATCTGCTCTGGTGTTGGAGACGAAGCAGCCCGGTGTGATGTTGGGCTTTGAATTTCCCTGAGGCTTGGGAGTGGGTCTATTCTGGTCTGTTGGGTCAGACTGTGTTAGACCTGGGAGCCAGGTGGGGAGCTGACCCCTAAACTTAGATCTGGGCCCATGGCAAGTGATGAGAACACAGAGATGCTGCTGCTCAGCCCTGAATTTGCTCTTTCTCTGTAGATTCCAGTGGGTGGCTGGAATCTCTGGTGCAGCAGGTGGTCAGTGCTTCTGGTTTGATAGGGAACATCAATGGGAACTCTTTCCCCTCTTTGGTGGATTTGAGGCCTGGGCTACCAAAGGGCTTGCATGTTCTCAGGCATTTGTATTAGCAGAGGATCTTCTCACCTACAAAACTCCCCAGTGATTGGTACAAGATGTCGCACAATCAGGGGCCTGATTCCTCTTGATGAGTCAGCAGTGTGCCCTTGTTGCTAAGAAGGCTAATGGCATATTGGGCTGTATTAGTAGGAGCATTGCCAGCAGATTGAGGGACGTGATTATTCCCCTCTATCTGGCACTGGTGAGGCCACATCTGGAGCATTGGGTCTAGTTTTGGGGCCCCACTACAGAAAGAATATGGACAAATTGGAGAGTCCAGCGGAGGGCAACGAAAATGATGAGTGGGCTGAGGGAACTGGGGTTATTTAGTCTGCAAAAGAGTAGAGTGCAGGGGGATTTGATAGCAGCCTTCAAATACCTGAAAGGGGGTTCCAAAGAGGATGGATCTAGGCTGTTCTCAGTGGTAGCAGATGACAGAACAAGGAGTAATGGTCTCAAGCAATAGTGGATGGGAACCTGGGAGGCAGTGACCATGAGATGGTCGAGTTCAGGATCCTGACACAAGGAAAAAGGGAAAGCAGTAGAACAGAGACCCTGGACTTCAGAAAAGCAGACTTCGACTCCCTCAGGGAACTGATGAGCAAGGTCCCCTGGGAGAATAACATGACGGGGAAAGGAGTCGAGGAAAGCTGGCTGTATTTTAAAGAATCCTTATTGAGGTTGCAGGAACAAACCATCCCGATGTGTAGGAAGAAAAGTAAATATGGCAGGCGACCAGCTTGGCTTAACAATGAAATCCTTGCTCGTCTTAAACACAAAAGAACAGCTTACAAGAAGTGGAAGATTGGACAAATAACCAGGGAGGAGTATAAAAGTATTGCTCAGGCATGCAGGTGTGAAATCAGGAAGGCCAAATCACACTTGGAGTTGCAGCTAGCCGGAGATGTTAGGAGTAACAAGAAGGGTTTCTTTAGGTATGTTAGCAACAGGAAGAAAGTCAAGGAAAGTGTGGGCCCCTTGCTGAATGAGGGAGGGAACCTAGTGACAGAGGATGTGGAGAAAGCTAGTGTACTCAATGCTTTTTTTGCCTCTGTCTTCACAGACAAGGTCAGCTCCCAGACAGCTGCACTCTGCAGCACGGTATGGGGAGGAGGTGACCAGCTCTCTGTGGAGAAAGAAGTAGTTCGGGACTATTTAGGAAAGCTGGACGAGCACAAGTCCATGGGGCCGGATGCGCTGCATCCGAGGGTGCTAAAGGAGTTGGCCGATGAGATTGCAGAGCCATTGGCCATTATCTTTGAAAAATCATGGCTATCGGGGGAGGTCCCGGATGACTGGAAAAAAGCTAATGTAGTGCCCATCTTTAAAAAAGGGAAGAAGGAAGATCCAGGGAACTACAGGCCAGTCAGTCTCACCTCAGTCCCTGGAAAAATCATGGAACAGGTCCTCAAGGAATCAATCCTGAACCACTTAAAAGAGGGGAAAGTGATCAGGAACAGTCAGCATGGATTCACCAAGGGCAAGTCATGCCTGACTAACCTAATTGCCTTCTATGACGAGATAACCGGCTCTGTGGATGAGGGGAAAGCAGTGGATGTGTTATTTCTGGACTTTAGCAAAGCTTTTGATACAGTCTCCCACAGTATTCTTGCCAGCAAGTTAAAGAAGTCTGGGCTGGATGAATGGACGGTAAGGTGGATAGAAAACTGGCTAGATGGTCGAGCTCAACGGGTAGTGATCAATGGTTCCATGTCTAGTTGGCAGCCAGTATCAAGTGGAGTGCCCCAAGGGTCGGTGCTGGGGCCGGTTTTGTTCAATATCTTCATTAACGATCTGGAGGATGGTGTGGACTGCACCCTTAGCAAGTTTGCAGATTACCCTAAACTGAGAGGAGTGGTTGATATGCTGGAGGGTAGGGATAGGATACAGAGGGACCTAGACAAATTAGAGGATTGGGCCAGAAGACATATGATGAGGTTCAACAAGGACAAGTGCAGAGTCCTGCACTTAGGACGGAAGAATCCCATTCACTGCTACAGACTAGGGACCGAATGGCTGGGCAGCAGTTCTGCAGAAAAGGACCTAGGGGTTACGGTGGACGAAAAGCTGAATATGAGTCAACAGTGTGCCCTTGTTGCCAAGAAGGCTAATGGCATTTTGGGTTGTATAAGTAGGGGCATTTCCAGCAGATCGAGGGATGTGATCATTCCCCTCTATTCAGCACTGGTGCGGCCTCATTTGGAGTACTGTGTCCAGTTTTGGGCCCCACACTACAAGAAGGATGTGGATAAATTGGAGAGAGTCCAGCGGAGGGCAACAAAAATGATTAGGGGGCTGGAGCACATGACTTATGAGGAGAGGCTGAGGGAACTGGGATTGTTTAGTCTGCAGAAGAGAAGAATGAGGGGGGATTTGATAGCTGCTTTCAACTACTTGAAAGGGGGTTCCAAAGAGGATGGATCTAGACTGTTCTCAGTGGTGGCAGATGACAGAACAAGGAGTAATGGTCTCAAGTTGCAGAGGGGGAGGTTTAGGTTAGACATTAGGAAAAACTTTTTCACTAGTCGGGTGGTGAAGCACTGGAATGGGTTCCCTAGGGAGGTAGTGGAATCTCCTTCCTTAGAGGTTTTTAAGGCCTGGCTTGACAAAGCCCTGGCTGGGATGATTTTGTTGGTGTTGGTCCTGCTTTGAGCAGGGGATTAGACTAGACACCTCCTGAGGCCTCTTCCAACCATAATCCTAGAATCATTGATGATCAGGGTTGGAAGAGGCCTCAGGAGGAGACCACAGCTAATTTTCTATGATAAGCAGCACATGCTGCCTGACTCGGTGCAGGAGTAGGCCTGAGGCAGGCAGTGGGCCACAGTCAGCCATGAGGTGCTTCTGAATGGACCCATTTGGGGGAGGGATAGCTCAGTGGTTTGAGTATTGGCCTGCTAAACCCACGGTTGTGAGTTCAATCCTTGAGGGGGCCATTTGGGGATTGGTCCTGCTTTGAGCAGGGGGTTGGACTAGATGATCTCTTGAGGTCCCTTCCAACCCTAATAATCTATGATTCATCTTCTTTACTGGTTGGTTTTTATTATTTGCTCTGGAGTCTGGACCTTGCTTAAAACTTGACCAAGAATTTGGGACCGTGACCTAGGGTTTGCGGCTGCCCCCGCCCTCGTGGCCGTGGCTTCCCGCTCCCACGTGGCTAAGTAAGAGAAAGTCCCAGGCTTAGCAGATTCCCTGCTCCTGGGCAGGAGCCGGGGGCCCAGTGAAACCAGCCCCTTCCTGGGGGCAGGGGCCACGTCTCAGTCAGCCCCAGGTGCTGCAGCCTCTCCTGGCCTGCACCGCGGGCTGCAGCTTGACACGGGCTAAAATAACGCGGGTGCGCGTCCCTTCAGCCCCACAGTAACCAGCTGCGCCCCTCCCCCCGCACCTTGGCGGTAAGAGGCAGGGGCTGCCGCGGCCGTGTAACAAACCCCGCCCCCGTGCACTGGGGGGTGGGTGTGTGTGTGACACGCCCAGGGCCCCGGCCCCATCCCCGGAGCAACCCCCCCCCCGGCTTGCGGCGCTCCCCCCCCCCCGGTCCCGGTCCCTCCCCGCCCATGTGACCGCGGCGCCTCTCGGGTTACAGCGCGTCCGCTGCCCGCTCCGAGCCCACACGGCGCCCGGCGCAGCGCACGGAGCAGCGGGTCCATTTTGCGTCGCTCCAGCCGGCTCCGGGCAGCCCTGGGCTGGGGGCGGGGGCCGTGCCTGGGCATCGCAGCCGCTCCCGGACGCCCCCATGGCTGCGGAAGGGGGGCTCGCTTCGGCCCTGGGGCGCGGAGCCGCTGCCCGGCGGTGAAGGTGCCCGACAAAAGGACGGGGCGTGAGCTCGCTTCGCTCCGCTCCGCTCCGAGCCGCGGCTCGCCTGGAAGCGCCGCGGTCTGGCTGCGGCGCGGGGTGGGGGTGGGGGGCGTTAGTCCCGAACTGGAGCCCGAGGAGAGGAGCTGGGAGCCGAAACGCTCCTGAAGGCGGCCCCGGTCTCTGGCTGTTTCCCGGCGGATTGTCCCCGCCCCAGGATTGCTCTGTCGGCCCCGATTCCCCCCCCCGGGCTGGGCGCGCTGGGATTTGCTGATGATGGAGACGGTGGAAAAGGAGTGCGGGGCCCTGGGGGGCCTTTTCCAAGCCATCGTCAATGACATGAAGGTAAGAACCGCCCCCCCCCCCGGTCAGACCCCTCCAGCCGGCGGGACACGCGTCTGCCCCCGATCCCCGCCAGGGAAAAGGAGGCGGGTGGCTCTGCGGCGCTGGAAACCCGGTAAACAATATGGAATGAAACACAAAATCCGCAGCCAGGCTGCGGTAGCGCCGAGCGGCTCCTCGGCCCCTTTGGGCTTCACTCCGGATTAGTCCCTCGCGGAAGGGGCCCCGAAGCAGCGCGCCGAACCGCTCCCTTTCCGCGCACGGCGGGGGGTGGGGGGCCGGGCACCCAAACGGCCCGTTCCTCGCAGCCTCGAGTCGCCGGGAACTCACCCCCGGACTCGCTTTGGGCCCTGGGGGGACACTTGACATCGGGCTGTAGCGCTGGCTGGGGGGGGGGGAGAGAGAGAGAACGGGCTGGATTTTCTCCAGGCGCAACATGTCTGGGTTCCCTTGGTCCTGCCTCAGCCGGGGGCTGGCCTGGGGGCTCCTTCCAGCCCGGCCTGGCTCCGATTTCCCTGCCAAGGGGCTGCCGCGGCGCTGGCACTGCCAAGGCCGGGGGGAATGGGTTAACTGCCCTGGGGGTGCTGAAGGGACCGCCCTGGGGCCGCGGGGAGTAGCGCAGATCCCAGGGCTCTGGCCCCTGCCTGGGAGAGCCCCACTCCGGCTGCAGTGCTGAGGGCCGCGGGTCCCACGCCTGCGCCCAGGCCAGGGTCGCCTGGCGGGGCCGTTAACCAATTGGTGGTTAATTCCCACGCTGAGAACCGGGGGCTGGGAGAAGCCAGACAGGCACGTCGGCCTATAACATTCTCAAGCACTGAGGGACTGGCTGGGTCTCACCCATTCGCATGCCCGGCCGCTGCCCCCAGGGCCGGCCAGCCTGGGATCTGGCCGCTTTCAACCCTGGGCAGGTCAGAATGACCAGCCAGGCTCAGCGCAGTCCAGCTAGAGGCTCAATGGCCCCAGCGAGCTGACTGGGGAGAGGGCACCGCACTGCATTGCTCTTCCCCGGCTGGCGTTGCTGTGGGGCTCCTGTGCGCAGTGGGGTGGATGGGCTGAGCAAGTGGCTTGTGTGTTCCCACTGCATTTGTGGGATGGAGGTTGGACCGGGTGCTCCACCCCACCCCCCCCCCCGGCACTGTCCGGGCTCCTCTGTCCCGCTAGCCTGGCGAGCAGTACGACTGGCCGGCTGCCACCTCGGCCCCCCGCCCCACGTGCCTGTCTGTCTGTCTGTCCCCTGCTGTGTGGAGCTCTGGGCCGCCTGGACAGATGCAGCCCTTGGTTCAGAGGCACCTGGTTACCAAGCGCTCCTGGAGCTGGAGAGACCTGACAAGTCATCCTTGGGGTCTCCCCAGGGCTGCCTGTAGCTGCTGGAGGGATTCTGGGGTCTTCAGAGAGAGAGAGAGAGAGAGAGGTGCCAGCTGGGAAGCTAGAGCCAAACCTCCACAGCTGCAGGAGCCTGCTGGTTCCTGTGCACCCTCCCTGCCAGCTTTCGAGATGCTCCCTGGCCTTGAGAGTCCATCTCTCTTTCCCCCGGCAGGCCCTAGCCCAGGGTGTATTTTCTCCGCTCCCACCACCCTGCTGGGCTCCCTGCTCTCCAGCAGGGCGTGGGTGAATTGCAATGCCGCAGGCGGGCTCAGGAATTGGCTGCACCCCTCGGCCAGTTCACTGTGGAAGAGCTCCGGGTTTAGACCCATAAGGCCGGTCTCTTCTGTACCTACCTAGCAGGCTAAGATCTGCGTTGGGCCCCAGCCTGCTTCTCCCTCCCACTGCACTGTGCCCTTTCCCCACGCTGGCCATGGGGCTGGGCGTTGGAGCAGCCCATGCTCCACAGGAAACTTGAGCTCAGTTGGGGAGTGGGTGCGCGGGGCACCAGGCTTGTCCCAATGCTGCAGGTGCAGCTCTGCCCTGAAGGCAGGCCGTGTAGCACTGGCTGGCTCGGCACAGGGCCCCGTGCAGTGGGGATCGCTCTGCTGGGTGCGACTCCAGCCAGCCCCACGGGAGCTGACTTGGGGCTGGGGGGGGCGGTGAGCTGGGTTCCAGGCCAGACTGCAGGAGCACCAGAGCTGTCTGCTGGGTGCTGCTCCGTTATACCTGGGTACCCATCTGCACAGCCCTGAGCTGGCCCGAGGGGGTAACAGGCCTGCAGGTGCTACTGGGTGAGCAGGAAAACTCGCAGGGTGAGCTGCAGGGCTGGCCACGGGGAGAGCCGGCTTCTTCCGTATCATCCGAGCTGCAGGCAGCGAGAGGCCATGAACGTGGGGCCCTGGGAGCCGTTTACACCACGTCGTCTTGCAGAGCAGACTAGCCAGGCCAGCGTGGTACCTGCACCCCGCAGCTATATGCTCTGGGGGAGCCGAGGGAAGGCTTTCCAAAGCTGAGTGCAGGGAAGTGAGGTGGGACCCCTGGAACCAGCCACGCCAGCTCTCCTCCATCGCCAGGGCCCTTGGGTGTTTCTAGTTAGAAAGGCTCATGTCGGCCTGTGAGGGGAGATGCCCCTGGCGCTCTCTCCCAGGCTAGTGGCAGAAAGGTGGCTCGTGGTGAATAGCTGGAAGGAGCCAATTCACAAGGGGATTTGAGGCAGTGGAGCAGGGAATGCGTCATTCCTGCACAGAGGGACTCGCCCTTCTCTCTCTCCCGCCTGTCCTGGGCTCCGAGAAAGGCAGCTCGCCTGTGTTGGAGATGCTGTGCCGAAGCTGGCGCCCCTCCATTACGCTCTGTGGCCTGCTTGCAGCGTGGCAGAATCTGGCCCCTCGAGAGCCAGCGTCTTCTGTGGGGAAATGACCCGACTTCCCAGTGAACTGTTGGGGCCTGGCTGAGCCAGGGAGAGCCCGGCAGGAGAGGCCCCAGCCTCCAGTGGAGCCCTGGCTGTGCTGGGACTCCAGACGGGCAGAGGGGGGCCAGGGAGAGAGGCCCAGGGGAGGTCTGAAGCAGGGCAAGGCGTGGGGAGAGCACTGTGGGGCATCCAGCTCCCTGCAGCCTGGATCCCTGCAGCCCAGCCGCTGGGCTCTGCTGGGCCTCACGCTGTGTCGCAGCGACTGCCGCCTGCTCCTCCAGCGCTGGCCTGGCCTCCTCACCCCGTCCCGCCAGCTGTGAGAGCATGGCCCAGCCTGCCCACGTCTGGGAGAAGCAGCCACCTTCCAGCAGGGTCCCTGACCGGGGGCGGGACGGTGCCAGCCAAAGAGCAGGGATCCCATGGGGCTGCTGCTGGCTGCCTGCATCGCCTGGGGCCAGGCGGAGGAAAGGTCCTGGGGGGAGTGGTAGAGAGAGAGGGATCTGTGGGATGGGGGGGGCCAGGGTGTGTGTCAGAGGGGATAGAGGGAGGAAGAGACCACAAGGCTCTGCATTTCCTATGCCCTCTGGCACCGCACTGCAGGTGCCCCCTCTCCCCCGGGCACCGATGGGTGGTCACTCACAGCTCAGCAGGAGCCCCTGCCACGGGGAGGAATTGGGCTGCTCTCTCTGTCCGGGATCCACGTGGCCTCCAGGGCCCTGCCTTGCATCACGGCCTCACTTTGTACGAGTGCCAGGCAGAACGCTCAGTGTTCCCAGAACAGCAGCCCCCCATCCTGCCCTCCCGTGGGCACCTGCTCCCCCTCCGGGCACTGACCCAGCGCCAGTGGTGGGGCACATGGGGGCTGCCCCCTGGGGGGAGGCATACCAAGTCGTTTGGCTGCAGGGCTCAGGGGTGGCCAGGGTCCAGCTGTGGTGAATCCCCTCCCTGGGGTAATGCTCCCGACTCGAGGGCTGCTGCCCCCTGCTTATTTGGGGTGGCATGGGGGTGTGCCTGCCAGGGCGGGGCTGGCATCACGCTCTCAGAGGCTTGAAATAACATTTCCCGGGCAGGGCTTTTTGTGACACGTGGTGGGCTTGGCAGAGCTCGAACAGAAACTCTGCCTCTGCTGTGGGCTGGCCCAGCCCTGGCCGTCAGTTGCCGGGGGGCGCTCCTAGGTGGGGACTAACTGGAAGGCGCTCGGAGCACCCCAGAGCTGGGGGAGGTGATTAGAAGAACCACCCAAGTGTATCTGGACTAAAGGCGCATCCAGGCGGCTACCTGGCTGCTCTTCTCCCCAAGGAGCAGGAGGACCTGACTGGGCTGGGCCAAGGGACGTCGCTCAGGACCCTGGGAGGAGACGGAGCACAGGGAAACCAGCTGAAGGGCTGGAACGTTTGCCCAACAAAGCCCCTACTGTCCAGCGGAGCATGCGGCTGTCTGTCAGGGGAGTGGTGGAAGACGCATTGCCTGAGTCACTTCAAGCCAGACCGGGCAGAGCGCTGGATGTAGGGACAGCGCTGCATTGGCTCGAAGGGAACAGACGCCCTGATTTAATGGCTGATTTCCAGCTCTGATTCCTGTGGTTCTGCAAGTCAGCTGCTCTCTGGCGTCTGGCTGACAAAGGCTGTGAGTGGCCAGTTGCTTTAGTGAGGCGGGTTCTTACGGCTTGTGAACAGACCGTGCCAGGCTTTCCCCACACCTGGGAGGCAAACCGAGTGCAAAGACTGCCCGGTGGGTGTTCGGGTGCTTTGTGTGTGCAATAGCACAAGCACAGACTCACCCCTCAGGCGCAGTATGGGTGCGCTGTGTACGTACACACCCCATGGAGACCACATGGTAGCATCCCTGCCACACTCAGCGGCGGTATCAGCTCCACGCAGAGAAAGCCAGACTGATCTCACGACCCGACGTGGCGTCTCTGGCTTAGCACGTGTGTGAAGGGCCTTCCCTTGACCTTTGGTGTGAGCGGCGTGAGGGGCTGTGGAGATGCCATTGGAGGATAAAGGCTGCGTTACCCTATGCCGGCTGGCTGCCGCTGCTGTTGTTTATAACTTGCCGGAGGGGTAAGTCAGCTTTCCAGCTGCACGTACACACCCCTAAACACCCTCTGGCCCCAGCTATGGGACACGCAGCTGCATGTGAGACGATGGGAAATCCGCTCCCCGTCTGCGTATCCCAAAGCCAGTGCAGCTCTGCTACCGTTCCTCAGCCCCACTGCTCCTGCAGGTGAGTTCCCAGCCAGCCTGCCGCTTTGCAGCAACCACACACACTAGCGCAGACGGTGAGAGTTGGGACCTCCTCTGGGTCTTCCCACTCTGACCCCTGGGGGAACCGCATGGGTTCATACACAGCTAAGAGAGGCCCAGGCTCCTCTTAGTGTTGCTATTATAATAGCCAGCTGAGATCAGGGCCGTGTTGTGCAAACGCACTGTAGGCTCTTCGGGGCAGGGTCTCGCTCGTATTCGCTAAATAGACAGTCAGAGGCCAGGGAGGGAAACTGAGGTACCGAGCGGTGAATAGAACCCAGGTCTTCACAGGCCACTCCAGTATCCTCTCCACTGGATCACGCCCCTCAACCCTATGTCAACATCTCCCGTAGGTCTGCTATGCAAAATGAATGCCACGTCCCTGGCTTTTGCCTGGAGGCTGCAGGTATTAGTGCTCCATGCGGGGGGAGAGTTTTATAACATGCTGCCCCCTTCTGAGCACTGCCCCTCCCCCCAGTCCTCATGACCGGAGGGCAGGTCTGAAGCCAGAGAGCTGTACCAAGCGAGTGACAAGTGCAAGGCGCTTCCTGTTTACAAGATAACTGGACTGGGGCTACATGGACGCCTGTAAGCAGGACGTGCCCAGGGGACACTGCTCAGGTTGTTGCTATCACAAAAGGTCTCCGGGATTACATTTTCTGGAGACCCAGCATTTCAGATGAGATGTTCTCTCCGCTGTCAGCTGGATGGGATGGGGCATTACGGTGGCCATGTTTGTTGTGGGCATATGGGTGAAGGCAAGAGTGCCAGGATTTGCATACTGCACAGATCCTGCAATTAGTGCACTTAATAGCAAGCGCACTGGGATTTGCATATTGTACAATTGCTAACTGCATTCCAATTAACGACCATCTGAGATGCAAATCTCAGCACTCTGATTAGCTAGCTGCACACTGCCAACAATCACAGCGCAAGAGTTTGCATCTCGTAGTCACCAAGAATTGATTCAAGCTGCGACAGCTGGATGAAAGTCAGTGAATGTCCAACTTCCTCTGGCTCTGATTTGCCGAGCCAGGCCATTTCTGCTTAGTATGTGGCTATTGACTTCTGTGGAGTTGAACATTAAGGTTCATTGGCCCTGGGAGGCAAATATTGACCCATGCAAAACTGAGGGCAGTGACTGCTTCCATGGAAACTCGATGTTGATCTAACACGAAGCCAGCGTCTGCATTAGGATGGCTACAGACATTCGGATGGTGTCAGCTGGAAGTCGCTCCAGTATTGCCCATGACTGTCTCAGGAGGAAGAATCTTTGTTTTAAATTAATATTCAGAGCAGGCGATGAAGCCAACTGGGCTGCAAAACACTATTATTCACCTCTGATGGGCCAATCAGAAAGCTGAGATTTGCATGTGTGACCTGATTGGTCACCAGTGGTGAATGATCCTCGTGATTGCTCTCAGCTGCTGCCATTCAGGAGGTAGCCCTCTCCGTGCGCAGTTGGATTGGATCTCCGCGGGGTGGTTCCACACCTGCTTTCAGCCAGCCGGGAGCCAGGCTCATGTGAAGCAATGTGTGAGACTGCTCCGATTGCTGCACCTGCCGGGGGTCCTCAGTCCCCCGCAAGCCACAGCCCTTCTCCTCTGCACGGTTCCCAGATCTTCCTCCTTGTGCTCTTAGCTTGGGAGGGCGAGGGAGGGTCCCGCAGAGCAGCCCAGCGTTTGGCTTTACCTTTCATGCCTTGTAAACCTGAGCTCAGCCTCCGGTTTGAGCTCAAGCCTCCCACAAGTCTGTCGGACTCGGGTCAGCCCGCACCCAGGTCCTAGATCCCGTCCAAGGGTGGATCTGACGCCCCCGCGACTTGGGGCCAAGCCGTGTCTAGGCGCAGTTCACGCCGCAGACCCCAGGCAGGTCTGCACAGTGTAGTACAGACGTGTTGGCAGGACTGGGAGATCCGGGTCCAGTAACTGCAACCCCTGTTTGCAATGCAGTGTGGATGGGGAACCCTGAATGTGCAAGAGCGGGTCCCACAGACGGGGTTTGCAATGCAGTGTAGACACCCCCCAGGGACAGGCTATCGCTGCCCTAGGCACGTGACTCCTAGTCAAGGCAGAGTTTGAAGTCCACTGAGCTGAGGGGGCCTGCACAGTGCTGGCACCAAGCCAGCGAGGGGGAGTGGAACCCCGTGAGCGAGAGAGTCTGAGGTCAAGGGCACCCCAGCCTGTGGCCACTGCCCTGGCTCCAGCTGCACCCACCCTGGTCCGGGAGAGAGTCACTTCCGTGTCTGTGGCCGTGTCCAGCTCTGTTCCCCCTCCCATCCCCCGCTTCTCTTTGTGGCTGGGAGCCCCATGTGACCCAGCTTGTGTTTGGATCGGTCACCTTCCCTCCAGGTTGCTCTGTTTTCTAGTGGGAGCAAACCTCTGCCCTGGGCTTGCTCCTTCAGCCCTCGGCAGGGCCGCAGCCACGCGTGCCCTTTCCTTCCTGCCGCCGGGCAGCGGTTTGCAAGGTCCCAGCCACGACCCTACTTTCCTCCCCAGGCTTCACCTCGCTTGCGTTTTCCCCGCCTTAAATTGCATCGCTCAGGACATACCCAGGTTTCTCCAGGCCCCTCTGTCTCCATTCTTCCTCCTCTCTAATAACACGTGACCCTTCCCGTGCCAGCCCCTCCATTCCCACTGATGTGGGTGTTCTTGACAAATGCCGTTACTGCGTCACCCCGGCAGGGTCCCATCTCCGGTCCCCCCGGTCTCTGACCTGGGCCTCCTGTACTTTGCTCTCAGTGACTGTTTGTCTGACACTAGCGCTAGAGTCTCCAGCCTGAATCAGGACCCCTCTGTGCAAGGGGCTGTGCAAACACATAGTGAGAGATAGGCCCTGCCTCAGAGAGCGTAGGCCTGACTGGTATCTAGGCACCGAACGCCCACCATGCCCGGTGGTTGATTTCAGTGGGCGTTAGATGCCTGACTAGCTCTGTGGATCTGGGCCTTGCAGTCTAACTTGGTGAGATTGACACGGGGCAGGAGGGGAAGCAGAGATGCAAGGGACTTGGCCATGGTCACAAGCCAAACCAGGAACAGTGCCCGTCTCTCCTGACTCCCAATCCAGTGCCCGGCCCACCAGCCCACACTGCCTCCATAGACCTTGTTTCGGCTGCCAATCGCACAGCGTTTTGTGTTGGTTGGTAAATGGCATTATCCCTCTACTGTAGATGGGGAAACTGAGTCATGGCACAGCGTGGTGCCATGACTTGCCCAGAGTAAGTCAGTGGCAGCACTGCGAATTATCCCAGGCACCCTGACTCTGCTCCCTAGTCCCCGATTCCCTGGGCCAGGCTGGCGGGGAAGCAGTGGGTGAGGCTCAGGGGGTCTGTGAAAGAACCCCCCCAACTAGGCTGCTTCTCGGAATGCCTTTGCGCTCCCCAGGGCTAGCACTCAGGTCCTTGCTGCGTCTAGCCAGGTCAGCCATGCCCCAGGAACAGCCTGTCTGGCGGTGTGCTGGGCGTGGGGATTGGGAAGGACCTATCCTAGAATATCAGGGTTGGAAGGGACCTCAGGAGGTGTCTAGTCCACAGGGCTGCCCAGCGGGGGGGGCAATTGGCCCCGGGCCCCACGGGGCCCCCACGAGAATATAGTATTCTATAGTATTGCAACTTTGTTTTTGGAAGGGGCCCCCGAAATTGCTTTGCCCCAGACCCCCTGAATCCTCTGGGCAGCTCTGCTAGTCCAACCCCCTGCTCAAAGCAGGACCAACCGCAACTAACTCATCCCAGCCAGGGCTTTGTCAAGCCTGACCTTAAACACCGATCAGAGGGGTTGAGGGATTCAGAGAAGGCAATGTGCCTGCTCAGCTGAGCATGGGCTAAGCAGGGGACCTGCTCACCATGGTGTGTACCTGAGACCTGGCGGCCCCATGGGGGGAGACGGGGATGTGACGGGAGCTCCATTGTTTGGGGGGTGCAGCCCTGCCCTGGCCAAGGCTTTGTACAGCCCCCTGTTCCCCCAGCCCTCTCTGAAATGCCCCACACGGTGTCGCTCCCACCACTTCCCTTTGGAGACTGGGCTGAGTAGGCTGGATCCCAGGTGGGGCCTTTGGGGCCAGACCCACACACAGGCCCTCATAGCTGTACCTCTGCAATTGTCCTTGGGTTAATCTTGTCCCACTGCTCCTCACTTCCCTCCCTCCTCCTCGTACAAGCAGCAGGTCAAGCCGGGAATCACTGGGGGGGTGGAGAGCTGAGGAAATAAGCCAGCTGAGGACCTGCAGAGCGTTCGGGCCGAGCTTTGGGAGCGGGCCCAGCGGGAGCTCGGCTGGGAGCCCCGCTGCCCGCTGGAGCTTTGTGCTGGTTAAAGATGTCAGTGTTGTATTTGAAACGTACTGGCTTAGGGCCAGAGGAGAGGAGGCAAAGCCCAGCCACACAGCGTGGGATTACGGCCAGTCTGCCAGTAAACCCTGGGCGACCAAGTGGCCGTTCCCTCCTCAGCCCCACAGAGGGCCCTGGAACGGCCCCAAACCCCACTACTGTAGTAAGCCAAAGTCTTGCTTAATTTCATGCATGTTTGACACCGTCCCCGCCCGTGGCGCACTCCCCTCCCGGGATTCCTCTCACGCACGGCGCCGTGAAATTCGTCCTCTTGTGCTTGTCTGTCCGGCAGCCTCACGCACCCACCCATGGAGCCTCAAGTGCTGGGCCGTTCCGTGGGCTGCTGGGCATTCACGTGGGGCCTTGCCTGGGCTCGGCATTGCTGACAGGCCATTGGTCGCGGCGGTGGCTCTAAGCTGCTTTTATGTCTCCTCCAAAGCTGGGGCTGGCTATGGGGCCAAACTGTGCCACCCCCTCACTCTGCTGCAGGCAAGTCAGAGCCGCCTGTGGGCTGCTCTAACTTCTGCTGGTGAGGTGCACCGGAGTGCTGTGCACGCTGGGCCTGCCGCCAACATGCCTCCTTCACGGGGTGGGGTTTGCCCAGGAGGGGCTGATCAGCTATGCCAGCCGCGAGTCTCCGCATACCAGGGAATCCTCACCTGCTCCGGAGGGCAGCGGTAAGGTCACTTTGCACCACCCCACAAGTGTGGCAGGGTCTGGCCCGTAGTGGCTGGAGTTCCCTCTAGTGGAAGATTGAATTATGATACTTCTTGGTGGAGAAAGTAGCTGTGGGGGCTAGCAGGAAGGGGAATGGGAAAACACAGCAGAGTGGATTGTCTGTAGCAAACCTTGAGACCTGTGTCCTTAGTAACAAGAAGATCCCAAATCCCCTGCACATGCAATGTCCCACGCTCCTGGCTTGTATTCAGGAGCAATGTCTTTTGCAGGCATTCATCATTTGTCTGGCATTCATCATCAGTCTCTGCATCATTCGCATCTTTGCTGCAGCCCCGGCCAGGCAAGCGGAGGGGGCGGCTTTGCTGTACATTCTCCCGTTTTGCGGGGGGTTGTGCTCTGTAGGGTGAACGCTGGCACGTAGTTTGGGCTCAGCGTCTGACCTGCCTTGAAGCTGTTAGGAATCCGGGGCAGAGCGGTCGTCGTCCTGATTCTAAAAGCCCCAGAACCTCAGGAAACTTGCTGGGAAATTCCAAGCCTCTGAAGTGAAGCGTTCTGCCCAGAGCCGTGCTGGTGCTGTTGGTGAGGGTGATGCACACAGGAGGAAGCGAAGGAACAGATCCGTGTTCTCCTCAAAGGCCCGTACGGGCACAACCTTGGCTTTGTGCTCAGGCTGCTCGCAGGCAGGGCATTGTGAACAGTGGAGAGTCCTGGGGCTGGGTGACTGTAGGGACGGGCGAAGCCTGAACCACCTGATCAAGGGCAGCAGTGACTGACCTTGGCTGGGCTGGGGGCGTGAGTCAGGGAAGCTCCGGTAACCTTCCTAGACAGCAGCTGAGGATCTGGCCTCGTCTCCATTGGGGGCGGGGGGGGCTTGCTTGCTGAGTCTCAGCCCAGCTCGTAGCAGGGTCCCCATCGCCTGTCCTGGTTAGCAGCCCCGTCGGAGGGTTTGTCAGAGGGGCTGAATCCCCTCTCACCTGTCCTGGTTAACCCTTGCCATGCCGTTCCCAGGGCCACGCGCAGCCTTGGCGGGATGTTTCGGAAGCGGCTGTGTGCAGTCAGTGCTCATGGGAGGTGCCAGCTCGGTCTCTCCCGGCGTAGCACAGGCAGGGCTGCAGCTTGTGCCCGACTTGCGTGCCTCGCAGCCCGTCACCATCCCTGCACCCCGGCTGGCTCCTCGTGCACCCCACTGGGAAGTGGGCAGGGTCTGCGGTGGCTTCTCCTGCTGGCGGGGGCGGCGGTGTGGCCTGCATGTCTCCTCTCTGTGCTGACCTTGCCAGAGCTGAGCAGGCTGGCAGGGCAGGTGGGGGGGCTGCCCCCCCCGACTCCAGCTCTGCAGAGAGGCCACTAGGCCCCCCAGCACTCACTCCCCAGACAGCAGCCACCCATTTACCTTGCTGCACCAGCACCCACCCAAGGTAGCACCCAACCATAGCAACACCCATCTACCCGACAATACCCATCTGCCTCCCAGCAACCCTCCTGACAGCCCCCATCTGCCCAAGCACCCCAGCAGATTCCCCAACAACCCCATGACATACCAGCACCCCCAGCCACCACCCAACTGCCTCTGCAGCCTTCAGACACCCTCGCAATGCATCCCCAACCCAAGCACCCTCCACACTGCTGTACCTCTCAGCTTGCCCAGCACCCAGCCACCTTAGATACGCTCCAGGCCCACCCAGCTGCCGCTGCCAAGATTTGGGGAGCTCCGTGTCCCACCGCTGCTCGGGGCAGGGTGCAGTGCCCCGTATGGGCAAACTAGCTCGTTACTGAGTGAGCACAAAATGTCTGGCGTGGAGCTGTGCACAGGCAATGGAAGGGCGAGCGCCTCACCCTGGCACCGAGGGAACCCCCCCGCCAGGAGGGTGGCAGAACTTCAGTCTTCATGGCCCACGCGGTGCCTGCAAAGAGATGGGGACACTTGTCCAGCTAGGAACCAGACCGGCCTCCATTGTGCAAGTCACTGACCGGCCGACCCACGCGTTGGGCCCCAGAGCACACAGGCCAGGCAGGGTCCCGGGGTCCGACCCTCGACCAGCCCCAGGGCAAGGGATTAGCTGCCCAGCTGAGCGCTTCCCATTTTCACCCTTACAGGATGAGCGGAGAAGGGGAAAGCAAACTGAGGGGACCTGCGGCGGGGGCCTGATCCTCCATGCTCCTGAGCATGCTCGGCGCCCGGGCTGGCGCCCGGCGGGGGGGGTTCGTTGGCAGTCAGAGCAGGCTAAGGAGTCTCAGCAAACCAGGCCCACGGCAGACGGAAGAGTCCAACCCCCATTCCTGGCCCATTTCCCACCCTGCTGGGGGCTCCGACCTCCAGTCCTGCCCCTCCTCTCACCCCGCATGGGCCGGGTCTCGTCCTGCTGCCCCACTGGCCTTTCCCGGGGCTGTGGCAGCTGCTGCGGCCTGTGGGGAGGGCCGGGCTCTGCATGACTCTCCGCTCCCATGGGGAGATGTTCACACGTTCCATGGAGCTGGCGCTGGATGCAAGACCCGCCAGGGAGCTGCGGATGAAAGAGTGGCTGTTTGCCCCTGGCAGCGAGGAAGGGACTGTGCAGAGAGATGTCTCTGTGCCCTGCACAACCGCCTCATTCAGGGGGAGGCAGCTCGGTGTGCCCGCGGGCCCAGCGCAGGCTGCCTGAATGAGCCTTTGGAAAACCACAGCCGCTTGGAGCTGGGAAGGAGAGAGAACAAACCCCACTCCAGTGTATTGCCGGTCGAGGGGAGGGTGCCCCGGAGCCTGGGAATGCGCAGAGAAAAGGGGAGAGCCCGCAGCCCTGCTCTGCCCTCCCCCCGTCTGCTGAAGGGAGGGTTACGAGCTAGCCCGGGAGATCTCTTGGCATGTTAGACAGCACCCCCCCCTCGAGGGGCATCCTCCTGTGTGAGCCCTCCCCATGCCCTGCGATCTCTACCTCTGGGCCTAGCTGGGGTGCTGAGTGCCCGCCAGCCCATTGCTCCAGCTGGATTGCAGTGGATATTTTTTTCTTCTGGTTTTTTCCTCGTTTTGTTTTTTAAACAAGTCCTTTGGCACCTAGTGGTGGGAGCTGCCGTGCGAGTGGCAACATAGATCAGGCTGTGACTCAGGACACCTGGGTTCCTTTTCCAGCTCTCCCACTGGCTTCCTGTGCAACCTGGAGCAAATCACGTCCCTGCTCCCTGCCTCGATTTCCCCCTGGGTAAAACGGGAATGTGACTCTGTGAGAGTCTGAGTTGCAGAGACAAAGAGATCTAGTAGTGCTGTAATTAACAGCTGTTGTCAGACTCCGGCTAGCTTCCCGAGCCCTTAGAACTGATAGAATCGCTTCCACGCGTCTTAGCGCTTGAGGGTTTTGAACATGCTATTAGATGTTTTTTTACAAAATCCAGCGTTTTTTCCTGGCTGGCACAAGCTCCCTTTTTCCAAATATTGCACAGACAACCGCCAGACTTCAGAGCTGGCCTCTGGTGCCTTTGCCTTCTGGCATGCGGCAGAGCTGCCCGTGATTCCATTTTCCAAGGCGAGCCGGCTTTGCTGAAGAGTACGTTCCCCGGCGCCGCTGCATTGCCAGCCTTGTGGCTGTCACTAGGAGAGAGAGTTGTTTATTTTTTGCTTTTACCTTAATTAGGTTGATTTTTAAAAAAAAACCCTAATAATCAGTGAATTTGGTGGAATATTCCATGAGGCGCGTAAAGAGCCGCTGACTCTCCATGGAAAGGGTTGGAAAATATTTCCATTGGCGGCGCTGCGGGCGGGAGAGAAATTCTCTATATTCTTGTTTATTTTCCTTCTCTTGATTTTTTTTTAAATTAGACTGAGCCAAATCCTGTATTCAAGAAAATAATCCTATGCCCGTCCCTTCAGCTGCTCTGGAAGTACCCAGATACCCAGCTGGATAGATTGGCTAGCTTGGTCTGGGCGTGGAAGACAAGCTGGACTCTGCTCCCCATATGTCTGTCTCCACGGACGGGCCATGGTAGGACAATGCACTGGTGTGCTTGCTGTGGGTGACTGTGTTTGTGTGGGCCCCGGGCGAGATAAAGGATTCACTACCGCTGCCACCGGGGGGAGTTCTCCTTTAGCTCATGTGGGGAAGTGGAGGAGCTAGAACCCGGATCCTCAGAGGCATTGCGGTGCCAGACTCCCATTGAAATCCGGGCCAGTTCAGCACCTATGTCCACGCTGCATGCTCAGCTTGGGCCCTGACTCAGGGTTGAGCCCAAGCCTCCCTTCTGTCCACGCACAAATCAGTCTGACTCGGATCAGCAGTTATTCAGGACTCGGGTCCTAGGAGCCTGTCTGGGCGTGGGTCCTGCTGTGAGCCGGGTCCAGCTTTCCGAGCCCTGTCATTCTGCAGTGTGGACACAGCTCAGGCGGCGGACCCACGTCAGGGCTGCGCAGTGCAGTGTGGACGCAGCTCAGGCGGCGGACCCACGTCAGGGCTGCGCAGTGCAGTGTGGACTCAGCTCAGGCGGCGGACCCACGTCAGGGCTGCGCTGTGCAGTGTGGACGCAGCTCAGGCGGCGGACCCACGTCAGGGCTGCGCAGTGCAGTGTGGACGCAGTGCAGTGTGGACGCAGCTCAGGCGGCGGACCCACGTCAGGGCTGCGCAGTGCAGTGTGGACGCAGCTCAGGCGGCGGACCCACGTCAGGGCTGCGCAGTGCAGTGTGGATGTGTCAGCCCGGTGATGAGTTCCCAGCCTAGCAGTTGTAAACCCAGTGCAGGCTGAAATGCCCTTGAGCATCGGGGCCTAAGGCTCCAGTGTGAGCTGTTATCGAGATTGGACGCTCTTCAGGGCAAGGACGGTCTTTGTTCTGTGTCTGTACAGCCCCTGGCGCCGTGGGGCCCTGGGTACTTACTGCAATACTGTACTGCAAATAATAGTGATGGTTCTGCCCAGTGCTGCCAGCTTTTGCCTGATGGTTGCTGTCCTCTTAAATCCCCAGCTCCTGGGTTCATGAGACCCACAGCTTTCATTTTGTAGCCCTGCTGGCTGCCGGGGCAGGCTGGGAAATGAGCCCCAAGGGTAACCTAGGCTTAGCCCGGGAAGGCAAACAGAGAACCAACATTTATTATTGTTTAAAATGCATTTAAAACAAACTGCCCATGCTTTTCAGCTGGTCTCATGATTTTTGGGAGGCCTGACTCATGATTCTTGAACGCCTGGGGTGACTGTGTGTGTGTGTGTGAGATTCATCTAATAATTGTCTGTTGCCTGCAGCCCATGGAGTTATTACAAAGCAGCTTTGACTGATTCTCATGCGCTCGCTGTATGTGTGCAGCCAACCTGCCGTCCCGAGCTTAGCACTCGTATCGCAGCGGCTGCTCAGCGTCCCGCTGCCCCTGTGTTTGACCCGTGCTCGGGGCGCTGCGTCAGCACTTTGGGGCAGGGGCAGTCGGTTCACACAACGGAGCCCACCAAGGCTTCGGGGCCCCCCCCAGTGGAATTGTAACAGGCAGTTGATGCCCTGCCCCTCGTGGTGTCGGGGGAGCTGCAGGATTTCCCTTCTCAGGGACCGTGGCCCTCCCAGCGGAGCAGCCTGCTAGTTGTGATCAGGGGAGGCGGGTTCTAGCCCTGGGCGGGATGAACGCGTCCTGGGGTCGCTTCCCCTGGTCAGCTAGTCCAGTCCGTTTGAATCCTTGGCAATATAGTGAAGTGAGCGAGCTGTATTAGCGATGGGCTCGAGCCAATGCCCTGGGTCCAGGCTTCCCCGGTATTTGGGGCTGTCCAGACTGGGAGCGCCAATCACAGCCCCACAGAGTGTAGTTCTTGGAGTTAATTAGGCCTAATTAATTACCTTTGTGGCTTTTTACATGAGCCATGAGTTTAGCTAAGTCACTGGCTTCTCCAGACCTGGTTTCCACTGAGCGATCATCTCCGCTGCCCTACGATGTCTGTACAGGGGATCCCGTGCAATACGCTGCTGTGTGCTATGGACAGCTTTGAAACCGCTCTATCCTTCCAGCTCCAAACTTCTCCATCGCATCCGGGGCTGTGGCTGAGCCTCTGACCTCCTGTGGTATCGCTCGTCTCTGCTCAAGCGTCTTCCTTATGGTAGAGGTGAGCGGTTATTGGTGAAGCTGCTGGCTCCCCAGCGGGAGGCTGGAGTGCAGCTAGGGCCTTTCTGAGCTGCTCCGGGAGTTTGTCTTGCGCTGCAGCACTGCTCAAGGCCACGTCTCTTTGTGCTGGAAACGCACAAGTGTTAAATGGAAACGGCTGCTCCGCTAGCCACGGCTCTCGTCAGGTGAATGACGGAACGTCCCTCTCGGCTGCTTGGGACGTCCAGGGCTCGCGCTTGCATGGTCTACGCCGGCGCGCTGGGTTTTCAGCGAGGTGGGCTGCCTGGACTTCCGACCCGGAAAAATCAGGGAGCTGGTAGCCGTGACACCGGCCCCCTTCGCAGTTATGCAGGCAGTGACAGATGGTTCTTGTTTTCTCTAGATGAATAATCCAGGGAGGTGGGGAGGAATTTAGAACCAGCTCCACAGACCTGGAGCCGAAGTCCTCTATCCCCAAATCAGGTACAATGCAGAGGCCGTGACAGTGCAGGCTTCTGCACGCTGCATCGGTGCTGGGCTTCAGTCCTGCCCCGGAGGGAGGGAATGGTTCTGTCTCCAGGGCCCATTCAACCCTTGGGCTCTCCAGAGAGACTGGCAACAAGGGTCCCGATTGGTGCCCGTTGCGGCAGTGCTATTTATGATGTACCCTTGCCCATGCGGATCTGAATCGAGACTCCCATGTGTGTTTCACAGAGGCCTTCCTGTGCTCACTCACTGCTAATCTAGGCTGGATTAGACCCGGGGGTGGTGGTGGTGAGGGGGAAGGCTCCATGGCCTGTCAGCAATCCCCCCCCCATGTGAAATGATTCTTAAAGGCTCTTTTGAAAATCCTTTCTTAGCTGTTATATTTGGGGCCAGATCTTCAGCTGGTGGGAACGGTGGAAGCTCCCTTGAAGTCAGTGACACTTACATCCGCGTAGTGGGGATGGCACCATGAGCAGAGTTGTCTGAGTTCTAATCCCAGCTCTGACAGTGACCACCAGTGTTCCATGGGGCTAGTGGCTTAACACCTCTCTCTGCCTCAGTTTGCCCAGCTGTAAAATGGGGCTAATGCCTGCCCCCCAAGGGAACCGTGGGACATAGAATCATAGAATTCAAGATCAGAAGGGACCATTATGATCATCTAGTCTGACCTCCTGCAAGATGCAGGCCACATAAGCCGATCCACCCACTCCTGAACTAATTCTCTCCCTTGACTCTGCTGTTGAATGCTCCAAATCGTGATTTAGAGACTTCAAGTAGCAGATAATCCACCAGCAAGCGACCCCTGCCCCATGCTTCGGAGGAAGGCGAAAAACCTCCAGGGCCACTGCCAATCTACCCTGGAGGAAAATTCCTTCCCGACCCCAAATATGGCGATCAGCTGAACCCCGAGCATGCGGGCAAGACTCTCCAGCCAGACCCTCTGGAAAGGGCTAACAATATCCCAACATTCACCCTTTGTACTAATTACCAGTGGCACGTTATTGACCTATTGACTAAACCCATTATCCTATCGTACCATCCCCTCCATAAACTTATCCAGCTTAATCTTAAAGTAATGGAGGTCCTTTGCCCCCACTGTTTCCCTTGGTAGGCTGTTCCAGAATTGCACTCCTCTGATGGTTAGAAACCTTCGTCTAATTTCAAGCCTAAATTTCCTGACTGACAATTTATATCCGTTTGTCCTCGTGTTCATATTAGCACTGAGCTGAAATAATTCCTCTCCTTCCCTGGTATTTATCCCTCTGATATATTTAAAGAGAGCAATCATATCTCCTCTTCTCCTTCTTTTGGTTAAGGAAAACAAACCGAGCTCCTCAAGTCTCCTTTCATACGACAGGCTTTCCATTCCTCGGATCATTCTAGTGGCCCTTCTTTGTACCCGTTCCAGTTTGAATTCATCCTTCTTAAACATGGGAGACCAAAACTGCACACAATACTCCAAATGAGGTCTTACCAACGCCTTATATAACGGGACTAGCACCTCCTTATCTCTACTAGAAATACCTCGCCTAATGCATCCCAAGACCGCATTAGCTTTTTTAACGGCCACATCACATTGCCTACTCATAGTCATCCTACGATCAACCAGGACTCCTAGGTCCTTCTCCTCCTCCGTTACTTCCAACTGGTGCGTCCCCAGCTTATAACTAAAATTCTTGTTAGTCATCCCTAAATGCATAACCTTACACTTCTCACTATTGAATTTCATCCTGTTACTAATACACCAGTTTACAAGGTCATCCAAATCTCCCTGGAGGATATCCCGATCCTTTTCCGAATTGGCAATACCTCCCAACTTCGTGTCATCCACAAACTTTATCAGCCCACTCCTACTTTTGGTTCCGAGGTCAGTGATAAATAGATTAAATAAAATCGGACCCAAAACCGAACCTTGAGGAACTCCACTGGTAACCCCCCTCCAACCCGACAGATCACCCTTCAATACGACCCTCTGCAGTCTCCCCTTTAACCAGCTCCTTATCCACCTCTGGATTTTCATTTCGATCCCCATCTTTTCCAATTTAACCAGTAATTCCTCATGCGGTACCGTATCAAACGCCTTACTGAAATCAAGATATAGTAGATCCACCGCATTTCCCTTGTCTAAAAAATCTGTTACTTTCTCAAAGAAGGAGATCAGGTTGGTTTGACACGATCTACTTTTCATAAAACCATGCTGTAATTTGTCCCAGTTGCCATTGGCCTCAAGGTCCGTAACCACTCTCTCCTTTATAATTTTTTCCATGACTTTGCATACTACAGATGTTAAACTAACAGGCCTGTAGTTACCTGGGTCACTTTTTTTCCCCTTCTTGAATATAGGAACTATATTAGCTAATCTCCAGTCGAACGGTACAACCCCCGAGTTTAGAGATTTATTAAAAATCCTCGCTAACGGGCTTGCAATTTCACTCGCCAATTCCCTTAATATTCTAGGATGAAGATTATCCGGGCCCCCCCGATTTACTTCGGTTAAGCTGTTCAAGTTTGGCTTCTACCTCAGATACCGTAATGTCTACCCCCATATCTTCATTCCCATTAGTCCCTCTACCACTATTCCTTAGCCCTTCATTAGCCTCATTAAAGACCAAGGCAAAATATTCGTTTAGATATTGTGCCATGCCAAGATTATCCCTAATCTTGTGCTTGTGAAGGTGACAAGAGCCAAGGAGCTTTCCCTGATGCATGTGCCATCCCTCTCACCATTGCCAAGTCAGTGTGTGTCTTCGCTGCAGTTCAGTAACCTGCAGGCTTCTTCACAAGGGCCGGCCAGTGCCTGCTGTGCCTCTTAGCTCTGCCCGCTTAACCGGGGCGTCACTAGGGTTGCCACCCTTCTAATTCCAGAAAACCAAACACCCTTGTCCTGCCCAGTGCCTGAGGCCCCGCCCCTGCCTGAGGCCCCGCCCCTGCTCACTCCATCCCCTCTCCCTCCGTCACTTGCTCTCCCCCACCCTCTCACATGCTCATTTTCACTGCAAGGCCCAAACAGGCATATTATTGTGTTTTGCTAAATTCAGGTTTTCTTTGTTACAGGACGCTAGAGCTGGCAGCAAAATAGTCAAAAAGGGTAATTTAAAAAAATGAAATTTCACAAAGGTTTTCATGATTCTTTCCCTCCCCTCTTCCCATTTTTCATAACCAGCTCCATGGTGGGGTTTGGTGTTTTGTTTTTTTTAATTAAGTTTGTTATAATTTTGGGTGTGGAATTAGGACCGTACATCATCACAGCTGCCGTGGGTCCATTAAAGGCCAGTTCCTGAAGCCCAAATACAAATCCATAGAGCACAACCACAGAAATGCACCTGTCCAGAGACCAGTATAAATAAATCTGTAGAAACTGACTCCCAGCCCTCCTTGCAGAGCCACACGTGTATTCGTGTGTGCACACTCGCGTGCACTAACACAGCTGGCCACACTATTTAATAGTGCAATTGTTGTTTAGTGCTACACCTAAAAAGAGAGTCTGCAACAAGGAGTTTATAATGTAGCTAGACCAGGGGCGGGCAAACCTTTTGGCCTGAGGGCTGCATCGGGTTTCATACATTTTATGGAGGGCCCGTTAGGGGAGGGGGTCGTGGCCTGGCCCCCACCTCCTATCTGCCCCCCCCTGGACTTCTGCCCCATCTGGGACCCCTGCCCCATCCACACATCCCCACTCCCTATCCCCTGACCGCCCCATCCAACCCCTCCTCTCATTCCTGACGGCTCCCCCGGGACCCCCGCCCCATCCAACCACCCCTTCTCCCTGTCCCCTGGTTGCCCCTGGAACCCCTGTCCATGACTGCCTCTTGCTGCCCCATCCAACCCCCCCTCCTTCCTGACTGCCCCCCCGGGACCCCCACCCCCATTCAACCTCCTGTTCCCCGCCCCGACCCCTATCCACACTCCCACCCACTGACCACCCCCCCGAACTCCTCTGCCCTCTATCCAATCCCCCCTGCTGCGGGGGAGGGGGGTTGGATGCAGAGGGATGCAGTGAGGAGGATCGGGGTGCGGGGTAGGGATGCAGTGAGGAGGATCGGGGTGCGGGGTAGGGATGCAGTGAGGAGGATGGGGGTGTGTGGGGGGGTGGATGCCGAGGGATGCAGTGAGGAGGATGGGGGTGCGGGGTAGGGTTGCAGTGAGGAGGATCGGGGTGCGGGGGGGTTGGATGCAGAGGGATGCAGTGAGGAGGCTCGGGGTGCGGGGTAGGGATGCAGTGAGGAGGATGGGGGTGGGGGGGGGTTGGATGCAGAGGGATGCAGTGAGGAGGATCGGGGTGCGGGGTAGGGTTGCAGTGAGGAGGATCGGGGTGTGGGGGCGTTGGGATGCCGAGGGATGCAGTGAGGAGGATCGGGGTGCGGGGTGCAGAGGGATGCAGTGAGGAGGATGGGGGTGCGGGGGGGTTGGATGCAGAGGGATGCAGTGAGGAGGATGGGGGTGCGGGGGGGTTGGATGCAGAGGGATGCAGTGAGGAGGATCGGGGTGCGGGGTAGGGATGCAGTGAGGAGGATGGGGGTGCGGGGTAGGGTTGCAGTGAGGAGGATGGGGGTGCGGGGGGGCGTTGGATGCAGAGGGGTGCAGTGAATGGGAGGATGGGAGTGCACCTGCATTCCCAGCACTCGGAGACAGAGATAGACGTACCGCCAACTGGGTGCCGGCGCTGGGGCGACGGACCGCGGTGCGCAGCAGGGCACGTGCCGCAGCTCGAGCCCAGCCACATGAGGAGCGCAAGGAGAAGAGGCCGGGCAGTGGCGGGAGAAGCGTGCGCCACGCGACCACTCATCAGCTGCCTACTGAGCGCTCAGGAGTGGTGCTAGTTCCTCCCCTGCCCTGACCCAGCCACTGGGAGCTACGCCGACCGCCCGGCAGCCCCTAAGGCTGGGAGCCGGACGTGCCAGCTGCTTCCGGACCTGGGAGCTGCACGGGCCATGGCGGGGCGCTAGCAGGCAGCCTGCCAGCCCTGCTGTGGCACCGCAATCCGGACGTTCAACAGCCCAGGCAGTGGTGCTGACCGGAGCCGTCAGGATTCCTTTTCAACTGGGCGTTCCAGTCCAAAGCCGGACACCTGGTCCCCCTCACGCAGACCCAAAAGCACCTCTGTCCCAGGCTGACCCGCCAGCTGTGCACGGCTTGTTGCTGTCAGGCTGGAACTGCTGAGTGGCTGAGTTGAAGGCAAGGAAACAAGCCTCCCGCCATCCCAGTCTTCCTTGGGCTTTTCGTTGTGTCCATCCGTGGCTGTAACTCCTACCTGGGTCGTGTGCCTGGGGCCGAGGAATAAACAGTCTCTCCTTGCACCCTGGCCTGTTCCCAGGAGCTGCCCCTGCCGGCGTGGTGCCAGGTCTGCTCCTTGCTTAGGTTCTCCGGCCACGCTCTGATGCACCGGCTCATGCTGAGACATTCTGCTGCAGGAGGAGCCCCATGGGGCACCAGGATCAGGCCTGGGAATGCACCCACCCCTCATTCCTGACTGCAGAAGCTGGAGCTTGGCCGGGACTGGGCCAGCTAGAATGGTTTGCATTACAGGTCCCGAGCAGGGAATCGGTACATCCCAACAGACAGGCTTCAGGCACAGAGGCGATAGGCCAGGAGAGAGCCGGCCCATTGGAATTGATGTGGGCCAAATTGGACTAAGTGACCTAGAGACAAAAGACTCCATAGCCCATTGCAGCACCCATGCCATTCGCTGTCCCAGCCCTGCATCTCCCTGCGGTGTCTGGTCTGGCCTGGCTCTCAGAGGAACTGAGCCCCCACAGTGTCCGATGATTGCGATGGGAGCTGTGTGTGCTCAGCACAGGAGAGGCAGTACGGTCCCATGGATTGTGAGCCTGGGAAATTGTTCAGCAAAAATGCCTTTTCATTGGCAACACCTGTTTGTAAACTGTGACACTCTGTATCTCGGGGGAACGCCCAGGGCCCCCATGTTCATCCTTGTAAAATGATTGTGTGGCATCCAATGCAAAGTTTGTCATGTCGAGTGACTTTGGAAGGCTCATGATGCACTGAGCATTGTGTTACAGTGATGTCAGAGTGAGGTTCTAGGTTATAATTTCATGTATGTAGTTATGAGGCTGAAAATGTGTCCTCATGGCTTAAAGCAAGCCCAGGCAAAATCTCTCCAGGAGCAGAGGGGCAGTTCACACCTCATCAGGGCATGTATGGGACAAACCCAGCCCAGCCTCATAGGAACAAAGGACACTGGCCTAGGTAGCAACAAAGGATCTGTTGGACTCTCGAGTGAGTCACCCCCTTCCCTTGGTCAGTGTGGGACTACGGTGAGGTGATGCTCACCTGACCGGGGAGGGGGGCAAAACCAATAGGCAAGAAAGAACATGATAAAAGGGACAGATGTTTGCCAGGCTCGTCCACCTCCATCTACAGACACCACCACCAAGCAACTGAAGCGCTGATCAAAGGGGAGAGCCTGGCTGAAGAGCAGCCAGCCAGCCTGTGGTGAGAAGCAGCTAAGTTTGTAAGGGCACTGAAAGGGTTAAGATCAGCTTAGAATGTGTTTTGCTTTTATTTCATTTGAGCAAATCCGACTTCTTGTGCTTTGACTTATAATCAGTTAAAATCTCTCTCTATAGTTAATAAATCTGTTTGTTCTACCTGAAGCAGTGTGTTTGCTTTGAGGTTTGTCAGAGACTCCCCTTGGGATAACAAGGCTGGTACATATCAATTTCTTTGTTAAATTGATGAGCTCGTATAAGCTTGCAGCGTCCCGCGGGCATAACTGGACACTGCAAGACGGAGGTTCCTAGGGTTGTGTCTGGGACCGGAGATATTGGCTAGTGTCATTCGGTTGCACAATCCAAGGAGCAGCTGACATGCCAGAGGCTGTGTGTGACCAGCCCAGGAGTGGGGGTTCTCACAGCAGAGCAGGGTCAGGCTGGCTCCCAGTGTCAAGGATTGGGGTGACCTAGCAGATCACCGGTCCGGACAACACCAGGGGAACGTCGCATAGACAGGTCAGTGAACCGTTTTGCAGGAAAGGGTCGGTTTGGCCAAAGCTCTCAACTCGGAACCAAGTTTTGAAATGGTCAGTGTTTCCTTTGGACCCGTTCAGAACTGGTTTCCAGTTCACAATGATTTTTCCTGTCAAAACATAAGTGAATGGGAGTAAAGATCGCTTTTTAAAATAGTCGTAACTGAAGCAAAATGTTTCAGCTGACCCGGATTAAAAAAATCTTTCGTGGGGGGTCAGGGGGTTGGGGAGGGGGAAGTGGTGGTGGTGGGATTTTCAGTTCCCAAAAATGTTTGCGATTTCATCTCTTCCTGCTGATTCATGATGGGAAAAACGTTCAAACACTCGAAAATGTTAGTGGCCCGGGGAGATGTCTCCCCCCAGCTCTCCCTGTGCTTAGTGCGCTGGAATCCGACGGCAGCGTTCAAACCTGCAGCTGGCTGATGTTCTGCACTAAGTGCCTCTGCTTGGGTGAGTTGTTTTAAACCACCCAGCCCCTCTTGGCTCCCTGCACTCTAAGACCCCCCCACACACACACACAGGCCAGCTGCAGCCAGAGGAGGGGGCTTTGCTCTTATGAGGTCCGGGGAACCCTTTGCTGGGATTCCCCACTTGTAAATCACTGCTCCCGCTGTCCGCTTTCACCCCATGCACCACCACGCTAGCGGCGTGAACCTGCGGCTGGCCAGGCTGCTGAGCTGGGTTAGGCTGGGCTTGCTGGGGCGGGGGAGAGGCTGGTTGAATTTCTGCTGTGAGTGTGACAAAGCAAACCCTGAGATGGAGGGAGAGACCCTTCCTGAATGGCAATTCATGGATCATTCCAGTCTCAGGCCCTGTCTCTCCTGCACCCCTGCCCTTGGCTGCCGTAAAGCAGCCCCTGCTGTGGTGTAGCCCTGAGCTCTCCTGTAGGGTCTGTTGGGTTCTCTGGCCTTAGGGGCCTGTGCAGAAATCCTGAGCCTGTATTCGCTCCGCAGCACCCAGGAGTCGGGGCTCTTTGTGAGATCAAATTCTGGGGTAAATGTCCTCCCTGGGGTAACTCTGTGGAGTGCAGGGGGATGGCTCTGGGGTGACAGGACCACCAGTGATATGGGGGTTACACTGCACAGAGGAGACACTGGGATTCTGAACGGGGGTGGAGAAGGGAAACAGCTCCAGACTGGTCGTCTCTACCACAAATCTAGCTTGCTGTCCGGCTAACGAGAGGGCAGCCTGGGGGGGCCCTTGGGAACGAATCCTGTGAGCCACATACCTGATGGGAGCTCAGCTCTCTGCCCGGAGGGGGGTGCTGGTGGTCAGGACAAGAGCCTTGGCCTTGGGAGTCCTGACTTCAGTTCCTCGCGCTGCCACAGATTTCCCGTGTGACCAGGGGCAAGTCGCTCGGTCTCTCTGTGCTTCATGGGGGAACAGCCCTGCCCTGCTCCCGGGGTGGGTGAGCAGCTCTGCTCCTGTGGGGCTGGGGGCCAGACGAGCGTCTCTCTCGAATCACTCTGCATGGCCAGGCTGGTGCGTGCGCGAGGAGCAGGCCGCGCCGGGGCCGGGCTGGTGCGTGAGCGAGGAGCAGGCCGCGCCGGGGCCGGGCTGGTGCGTGCGCGAGGAGCAGGCCGCGCCGGGGCCGGGCTGGTGCGTGCGTGAGGAGCAGGTGGTGCGTGCGCGAGGAGCAGGCCGCGCCGGGGCCGGGCTGGTGCGTGCGCGAGGAGCAGGCCGCGCCGGGGCTGGGCTGGTGCGTGCGCGAGGAGCAGGCCGCGCCGGGGCCGGGCTGGTGCGTGCGCGAGGAGCAGGCCGCGCCGGGGCTGGGCTGGTGCGTGAGCGAGGAGCAGGCCGCGCCGGGGCCGGGCTGGTGCGTGAGCGAGGAGCAGGCTGGGCTGGGCTGGGGCAGGCGCCCTCCCTTCCCAGGAGGTAGCTGTGCGTTTAGAAGTGCCTGGGGTTGTATGGGACGTCCCTGAGGAACAGTGTGAGGCGCTGGACGCATCCCGGGACCTGAGAACTCTCCTCTGGTGGTTCATCGCTCTCTGCTTTCTCTTGTTTCAGAGCTCCTACCCCATCTGGGAAGATTTCAACTCCAAGGCAACTAAGCTGCACTCCCAGCTCAGGTGAGTCGTCCCAGGATCTGCACCAGGGCGGTTTGAATGCAGCTGGGAAGGACCGTGCTGTCCCACAGAGCTGACTGAAGGAGGCAGTGCAGAGCAGTGCCGCTCTCCAGCCAGGCCAGGGCCAGCTGCTAGGGAATTCGGGTGACGAACGTAAGAGGAGAGCTGGCAAAGCCTCCCCGGGCATTGCAGAGTCGAGCTCCAGCCCCGGCTCTGCAGCCCAACACGCCAGGCAGCAGGAGGGTCCAGGCACTTGCCATTCCAATCCCCCATGTGCTGGGCGTGCGACACAGAGACTGAACTAGTGATTTTCAAAGGCGAGAGCTCCAAGAGCTTCACAAGCACTCCCAGTCTCAATAGCCTCCCGGGACAGATGGCGAAACAGAGGCGCAGAGAAGATAAGGGAGCTGACCAAGGATACAGAGCAAGGCTGTGGCAGCCCCAGGCTTAGAAGCCAGGGATTTCCCCCCCTAGGCCCCTGAGCTGTACTGTGGCCGTACAGCCCCTGGCTGACTGCCGGCGCAGCGCCATGTGCTGTTCCTAGAGGCAGCCGGATGCAGGGCCCGATGGAAGCTCTGGGGCAGAGAGTGGCTGGGGCGGGGCCATGGCCTACACTGCTCCGGCAACTCTGGGCTGCTCCGGGTTGCCCAGGCAGGGCTGCTGGGAGTCAGAGCGGCTCCGTGCCCTGTCTGGCTTAAAGCGCCATTTCCCTGCTTCCCCGGGCTGTGCCCTCGTGTGCTGCCCTCCCGGCCAGCTCTCCCAGTGCCCAGTTACCCAGAGCTGCCCAGTCCTTTGGGTGCTCTCTGAACACCTGCTTGCCTTGGTTTCAGGGGCCTGGCTCCTCCGATCTCCCTCGAGCCCCAACCCCCTGCCCTGGGCGCGTACAAAGGGCGCATTTAGCTCATCGTCTCTAATTCCCAGTCTTGCCTCCCTCAGCGCCCCATTAATAGCCCCAGGCTATTAGCCCCATGGCCATGGTTCCTGGCCCCCCTTCCACGTAAAGGGGCGTTCGATATTCCTGGCTGTTTGGGCTTTGCCTGGCCTCCTCCTCTGTCTGCTTTGTGCACCCGCCTGCTCTGCTCAGGACGCTCTGACCCATCCTCTGCGGCGCCTCTCAGTGCTCGGCCCCAGAGCGTGGCTCACTCCCACGGGTTTTCGAGTGGCTGATGGTGGGGGGCCGCTACCCCCGGGGCTGAGTCTCCAGACCTGGCCGATCCCCACCCCGGCATGCTGAGGTGAGGCTCTCAGGCACTGGTGCGGGGGAAGCAGTGCAGGCAGACAGAGGCCCTTTGCTCTGTGCGTTGGGCTCCTCTCAGGCCGTGGCGCCAGCTGTGAGGGTGCCGTGATGCCCGCGCGTGGGGCCCAGGAGCACGTGCTTGGGGCAGGGGTGTGTGTGGTGTTTCACGCTGAGGTGGGCGGTTTCCTGTTAGGCCTTGGATCTGCCAGTCTTGCTGCCCCAGGACACACCTCTGGGGCCAGGCCTGGTTGGCTCCTGCGGGTCCTGCCACAGTCACACAGCGCACCCCAGTTTGCAGACACGGGCAGCAGCGCGGCTTACTGGACTGGGCCTCAGGAGCCCTTGGGCAAATCCCTAAGACCAGCTCCTCCAAGGGTTCCTTGAATCCCCAGGGGATTGGGTGCTAAATACCTTTGAGGCTCGGGGCCGTAGGGACTGATTTTCAGATGTGCTGATCTCCCCAATGTCAGCTGAAGTCAGTAGTAGCTGTGGGTGCTCAGCCCATCTGAAACTGAGGCCACAGGCCACTCAGTGCCTCAGTTTCCCCATCTGTGACTTGGGGGTAGTAATGCTGCTTACCCAACTTTGTGACGTGCTTTGAGATCTGCCAATGGACCGGGCCATGGAAGGCCTTATTTATTACCTTCGGGCCCTGTCACCTTGTTTTCCACGCGGCTTCCGACGTCTGATAGAAAAATCCCCTCCCCTGTCCGCCCTCAGGAAACGCTACTCTTCGAAATGGAGTTAGAGGAGCAGTCACAGCCTGGACGGTTTGTTACAAACGCAGGAAATTCGGGCCTCAGGCAATGTAAGAGCCAGACCAGCTTCAGGTCTCTGCCCTCCTCTCTAGCAGAGAAGATCTCCCCCCCCCCCCCATTCCCACCCCCAACCTCTCCAGGCAGATGGAGCCCTTTTCTCCTGATCACTTACTGGCCTGAAAGTTGATTTCTTTGGAGCTCTATCCTGAAACCCTGTATCAGCGACGCCAACCGCAGGCCTAGCCAGTGTCAGTGCCAACTCCCTCCCTCACAGCAACTTGCCTGTGTCTCTGATCAGCTGTAACCCGGCTGGGTGTTGCCTGTGAGGTAGCATCTAGCCCCCGTCCTGTCCGCTTGAGCTGCTCAGCAGCGTCCTGGGTGCGAGGCCAGGAGGGGTTTTGCCATGGGGCTGGCTGTGTGGGGACTGGAGCTGCTGACATTGTAGGGTTCCAGCCTCGGTGGGGTGTCGGTGAGGAGGCAGCAGAGGGCTCCAACCAGCGGCGATCTGGGTGATCTGTGAGGCTGTAGCATCAGCAGGGGAGTCAGACGTCGCTGGTGTGCTATGGGCACCACCAGCGCCGATACGGGCAGCGTGGGCAGTGGTCGGGAGCTCCCCCTTTTCTGGTTAGCTGCACCGATGTAGCAACTCTAGTGTGGACTAGCCCTTTGTCTTACAAATCAGGAAGGCTGCTGGGGATTCAGCCTCCTGTGTCTCCCTGGGGTGCTGGAGCCATGTTAATTCCCTGTCGCTGGAGGTCAGGAACAGGATAACCCTCGCTGCTTTAGCTTGAGGGCTCTGTTTACTGCTAATAGGTAAATTGAGGTAAACCCCCATTCCTGTATCTAGGACTGACCGGTTTATCACCTTTACCGAGCCTAGGCTGGCTGATCTTAAACATGTTCTAATCACATCATACAGAGGGAATCCATAACTTCACGGATAACATTAACACATGCATTTTACAGTTATATTAGTAACCAATGTGTTATTAGCTTTCATAGGATATCTCACAAGGCGTATTTTGTTCAGCTGTTACTGCAGTTGTGCGTAGGATGTGAATATAGGGGTGCCTAGGGTCACAGCCATTCTCCTGACAAGCAACCTGTGGAACTCACTGCTGCATCAGAACATTGAGCCAAAGGTTGGGGCTGCATAACGGCATGGCTGTTGGTAAAGGTAGCTACTGTGCTGGCTAGGGCAGGGATGAGCTAATCTCGTGCTTCAGAGCAAAGGATGATCGCAGCAAGGGTCGGGAAGGCATTTCCCCTATGTACAATACTGGACAACTTGTTAAGGGATGTTATTTATGCTTCCTTTGAAGCATCAGATAATAGCCACTGCTGGAGACAGGATATGGTGGGGTGGCTTGTTGTGATTTGAGTGTGTGTAGGGATCAGTAGAAGGTGCACTGCATTAGTCCTTCGGACTCCCAGCTCTGACTTGCGTATCCATCTCTTTCTGCCTCAGGACTACGGTGCTGGCAGCAGTCGCCTTCCTGGATGCCTTCCAGAAAGTGGCAGACATGGCCACCAACACACGAGGTAGGACTATGGCTCAGAACCCCCCTGCAGACAGCACACTCAAACCCAGCAGGACTGACACGCCCATAGCAGACTCCCTGCCAGAGATTTGCTTTCACGGGGTTTTTCGGTGTGCGTGGGAGGCGGTGGGAGGAATATTGTCCATGGAAGACTGGTCGTGAAGCTGGTCTGTCACCCAGCGTGAAGCGTGGACCTCAGGGGACAGAGCTCTGAGGCTACTGGGGAGTGAAAGGGAGCCCAGACAGAGCGACTTTGTCCCTCAGTAGGGAGGGAAGGAGAGAGGAGATCAGATGGGACGGATGGGCGAAGCGCAGAGGGGCAGTGGATGGACAGATGAGGGGAGAATGGGAACATGGGGTTGGGAGGATTGCAATAAACAGGAGGATGGGAGAGGAAGGAGAGACCAAGGCAGGGCTGAAAAGAATTGCAATCAGAGGTAGGTGTTGGGTCTGAGGTTCCGCGGGGCTCCTCCGCCCAAGGCACTGAACCTCGCCCGTGTGGCACCTAGCCATTGTGAGCTCTGTCGGTGCTGGCGCACCGCATGGGCATGCACGCAGCACTGTCTGTGCTCCCAAACACTGACATGCCCGGGGCGTCCTGTGAACCCAGCCTGGATTCTCTCTGGTAGCACCTCTTGCTCAGGAAGCTGGCGGGGCTGTCCCTGGACGTTACTGTGGGATGCTACGGACCCCACGGGCTCTATGCAGCGGCGTTCCTTTCAGAGAGCTGGAGAGAAAACTTGGGACATTTTCCCCACAGGAATGTAGAGGCTGATTTTCAGGTGTGCTGAACACCCACATCTACAGCCGAAGCCCACGGGAGCTGCGGTTGCTCAGCATCTCTGAAGCTCAGGCCCTTGACTGCATAGACCAAGTCTCAGTCACACGTTCTGTGATGGTGCTGGGAGGGTTTTGTTCCATCCAAATGAGCAATTTCAGTGTTTGCAGCACTGGTTTGGGGTGGTGAAGCACTGGAATGGGTTACCTAGGGAGGTGGTGGAATCTCCTTCCTTAGAGGTTTTTAAGGTCAGGCTTGACAAAGCCCTGGCTGGGATGATTTCGTTGGGAATTGGTCCTGCTTTGAGCAGGGGGTTGGACTAGATACCTCCTGAGGTCCCTTCCAACCCTGAGATTCTATGACCCGTTGCTGACATCTGCCTTCAGCAAGGAGTCAATTTCCTAGTGTAGACAAGGCTTGAATTCCTCAGTTTGGGTAAAGACCAGCTACTGGGCAATGGGTTTTTGTTGGTTGCTTGAATGACCACATTGTACAAATCTAATGCAGTGAACGAGGCGGTTGGACAAACTGTGCCTGGCGTGTGTTGTATCCGGCCGGGCTTTAAGTGAGTCTCTTTCTCTGTGTTGCTCTAGTCGCACACCCTGGAGCACATCACCGAGGACGAGCGTGAACTTCAAACACCTGCTCCGTCATTTTATGCCTAATGGCTGTTGAAGGGAGAGGTGGGAGGAGCAACCGCATTAGGCCATGCACAGGATTCCCCACCTGTGTGTGAGAGGCAGCGCTGTATGCGTAGAGCAGGAGAGCCAGGACTCTGAGTTCTCTTCCTGACTGATGTGCTGCCTGGTTCAGGACTGAGCCTCTCTGCGCTTGTTTCCCCATCTGTAAAACGGGGACAATGGTGCCCGCCTGCAACGTGAATTTGTTCATGTTTGCCAGGTGCTTTGGGCTCCCCAGGCAGAGCGGCTGGGGCTGGGCAGAGCGATGGCAGTGGGATTGCCCGGTGACGAGGGCAGCGGGGGCTGGCAGGGCAGTGCCCTGCTGCTGATCAGATGTTTGCAGCATCCCCGTTCTCCTGCCTCTCTCAACATTAAGCAGCCACTTCAACATTAAGAAGCAAAGAGTGGAAGCCGGTGTCAGGATCTCGCTGGGCAGGGGGTTCGCCAGCCCCCTGGGAGTTACTGACCCGCTCCCAGGAGCCCGGCTGGAAGCTGGGCTCAGCTTGCCTTGGCCCCCACTGGCCCCACTCGCGAAGGCTCCTTCACCTTTAGAGGCCCTGTACCAGGCCTGGCCTCTCTGCAGGGCTAACCAGAGTTGGGCTGCACCACGCTGCAGACGTGTTTGTGTGTCACGTCCCCCCGCGCCTCCTTCCTCCTCCCCGCCTGCAGCCAAGGTGCAGGACCCCCTGCGAAGGGGCAGGAAGTGAAGCCGTGCACAGGTGTCAGTGTGATTACTGGAGGTTGGGGCACAGGAAACAGAAAAGCCAGCAAAGCAAGGCTGGGATTTAGAAAGGAGGTCAGATGCCACTGAGGACTGGGGGGAGGGCTCAGGCCAAGGCTGCTGGCTCCTAGCTGAGTCCTGAGGTTTGGGTGGGGTCATATGCACTTCCTGACCCACCTATCTGTGTGTGCCAGGGGTGGGCCTGGCAGAATGCATTATGGGGGATCTATACTTTCTTCCCCCAGTGGGGAAACTAGGTGACTACAGCATTGGCCTCTCCAGATCTGATTGGGTTTGATCTGCGTCCGACGGCGCCTGTAACCAGCAAACCCAGATTGAAGAGAAATAATATAATTGGGGCTTAACCTACAATGTGCCCAGCACTCTGACCCGCTCAGGCGCTGCGGTTTGGGGTGGGCTGAGGAGAACCGGACAGGACACGGTGTGCCGAGGGCTGGGATTGTCAGACCAGTTAAAAACCCTCATTGGTAGCCAGTCTGCGACCCCAAGCTGTCTCGCCTCCTTGGGGCCAGGGCCTGGTCTCTCAAGCAGGGCTGGGGTCCGTGGCTGAGGCGTAGTTCTGGACTGGGTCACCAGGGCTACAGTGCAGTTCCATGCGGTGGGGCTGTCTCCCTGGCCCAGCCGAAGGGAAGCAGTGTGGACCGTGACTGTGTGGGGCAGCTTCTCCTCCCAGAGCGCTAGACTCGGCTGGGCAGGGCTGACGGGCGGCATGGCCAGGGTGTGCTGGCAGCTGCGGCCAATAGTGTGTTTTTCCCCGTAGTTTGTTAGCTTTGCTCCCGAACACGGCGGGACCCTCGGGTGGGCTCTCGGAGCACAGACGCTTCCCTGTGGGGCATGGAAGAGCTGCAATGGCAGACGGGGCCGCAGGGGACAGGGCAGATTGCTTTCTGGGGACAGCGTGGTTCTGACGCATTCGGGACGCACAAGACACTGCTAATGCCAGCTGCGGGGCGCTGCGCCTTGGTTGGATTCAGGCTACGCCAGGGCTGAATCTGACCCCTGTCTTCTCAACTAAGGCACAGAGGTGGCACTAGGAGCTGGGGTTTGGTCTGCCATGGAGCTCCGCAGTTGCAGCAGGGCTGGGCTTGGCCCATTGTGTTGTCTGGCTGTCACTGATCAGTATGACATCTGGCTCCCTGGGGTCTCTTCTAAGAGGACAAGAAAATCCAGGCCAGGTTCTCTTGTGAGAATCAGCTGTGAAAGCAGTTCACGAGTCAGTTCATGCGTGTGTCACTGTGTCATTGGAAAAAGAGCCAGAAGTGGGTTCGGACCTCCACCTGGAATGAAGTCTGGGTATTGCCACGAAGAGGAGAACCTGAATGTTGGTGCTCGGCTGGAATGGGTTGTGGGGCAGCCTTTGGGAGGCGAAGACCATGAACTGGATCACTGGGCCGACGTGTAATGGACTCTGCCTTTGCCCGATCCTCTGCAGTGACAGAGGGCGTGAGCAGAAAAGCAAAAGTCTCTCTGAGGCCAGAAGCTGGGAGTCACCAGCCCGGGGAGCAAAGTCTCTCAGCACCAGTGTGTGAGTTAGGGATGAAGGAGACACGTTCCCTGCACTATAACCAGTTATCGCACACTCCACATGCCAGGGCTGCCCACCGCCCCTTCCTTCCTCTAAAGAGAGCAGCGTTTCTTCTGTTGGGTCCCTGTCTCCTCTCAGTGCACAGCTAGTGAAACGTGCCAGCACGGGAACCTGCACTAGCCCGTGACGGAGTGAGCTCCCCACGCCGGCCCTGCAAGAGCTGAATTGGGCCAGTTGGCTGCAATCTGGGCAAATCAGGCCTGGAGGAAAGCCCTGATTAGGGGAGCTCACCCGTGGGGAGCAGGCAGGGCTTGTATAAAGACAGGATCAGGGGGCTGGGGCACATGACTTATGAGGAGAGGCTGAGGGAACTGGGCTTGTTTATTCTGCAGAAGAGAAGGGTGGGGGGGATTTGATATCTGCTTTCAGCTATGAAGAGGGGTTCCAAAGAGGATGGAGCTCGGCTCTTCTCAGTGGTGGCAGATGACAGAACAAGGAGCAATGGTCTCAAGTTGCAGAGGGGGAGGTCTAGGTTGGATATTAGGAAACACTATTTCACTAGGAGGATGGTGAAGCACTGGAATCCCTCACCTAGGGAGGTGGTGGAATCTCCTTCCTTAGAGGTTTTTATGGCCCGGCTTGACCAAGCCCTGGCTGGGATGATTTAGTTGTGGATTTTTCCTGCTTTGAGCAGGGGGTTGGACTAGATACCTCCTGAGGCCTCTTCCAACCCTGATATTCTATCTTCTTCTAGGAGAGTGGAAGCAGAGGGGGCTCCAGTCACTCCTGGGGGAAGGGAGGTGAGTCGGGGGCTATAGAAACGAGCCCACGGTTACTCTGGGGAGAAGGGAGGTGAGGGCCAGAAGGTGAGGAAACGGATCATGGAAAGGCGGCAGGGTTAAGGCACCCTGGCAGCTCCGATCAGGCTGCTAAAAGTCCGGTTGGCGGCGCAGGCAGGCTTCCTACCTACCTCCGCATGGCTCCCAGGAAGCTGCCCGCATCTCCCTCTGGCTCCTAGATGGAGGGACAGCTACTGGGGCTGTGTGCGCTGCCCCTGCCCCCAGCGCCAGCTCAGCTGCTCTCATTGGCCGGGAACCGTGGCCAATGGGAGCTGAGGGGGTGGTGCCTGCAGGCACGGGCAGTACGGAGAGCCATGTGGTCACGCCTCTGCTTAGGAGCCGGAGAAAGCTTCCCGGGAGCCGCCTGAGGTAAGCACTACCTGGAGCCCGTACCCCACACCCCGTCCTGCACCCCAAACACTGGCCCCACTCCAGAACCTATGCCCCCAGCTGGAGCCCTCACTGCCCCCCCCTCAAATCCCAATCCCCTGCCCCAGCCTGGAGCCCCCTCCTGCACCCCAAACCCTGGCCCCACCCCAGAGCCCGCACCCCAAGCCGGAGCCCTCACCCCTGCCCCAGCCCGGATCCCTCTCCTGCACCCTGAACCCCTTGTTTCTGGCCCCACCCTGGAGCCCGCACCCCCCAGCCCAGAGCCTGTACCCCCTCCCACACTCCAACCCCCTGCCTCAGCTCAGAGCTCCCTCCTGCAGCCCAAGCCCCTCATCCCTGGACCCACCCCAGAGCCCTCACCTCCCCCTGCCCCCCAAGCCCCTGCCGCAGTGGTGAAAGTGAGTGAGGGTGGGGGCGAGCAAGCGACGGAGGGAGAGGGGATGGAGCGAGCGGGGACGGGGCCTCGGAGAAGGGGTAGGGCGGGGTGTCGGGGAAGGGATGGGGCGAGGCATCGGGGAAGGGGCAGGGCGTGGGGCAGGGATGTTCGGTTTTGTGCCATTAGAAAGTTCACAACCCTAGGCAGGGTGCAGACCCGCACCTTGGCTGCTGTTTGGAGGGTCCCTGAGCTGGAACCCGGAGTAGAGGACGGGCTCAGCCAGCTGCTGAGAGAGCGGCACCTGGGGCAGCGCGTGGGACGGGAGGGCTGCCGGCCTTTGTTACACAGTGACCTGGCCGGAGGGCCGAGTCACGCAGAGGTGCTGCGGTTCCTGGAGCGAGAGCGGGGCCGCAGAGGGAGGAAGAGATGGCGCACAACTGCTGGAAGGGGTGTCGGCCGTGCAGAGCTAATCCCCAGAAGGGCCAGGAGGAGGCGCTGTCCTGCAGTGAGTAGAGCACCGGGTCACATACCACAGGACAGGCGCAGCAGGCGCTGTCGCGGAAAGATGCCCCTGCCGAAGCCCTGCCCTGGAGGACGCAGGCTGCATGGCCCATTCAGGCCGCTCTGCTGAGGCTGCTGCTTGGCGTGGGACAGGCTCCCAGCTTGTTTCACGCCGGCCACCAACCATCAGGATGGTGACAATGGGTGGCCAGGCCTGGCCTGGATCTGAGCCAGCACTGAGGGGAAAGGTCGCACAGCCCCATTTCTGGCTCCCTAGCCCACAGAAAGCGCTGTCTGAAGTGTGACCCTCCAAAGAGACCCGGGACAAGGTGAGCCAGACCCGCCCCTCGCAGGGCTCCCACCTCCGACCACAGAGGGTTGGTGTAGCAGAGGCAGCGTTCCTCCCGTCTGGCCCCAGCCACGTGGAGCCGTAGAGCTCTGCCTCCCTCCCACCCCGCGGGTGCTTCAGGAGCCGAGTTAGTGGCATGTGGCACAGTCCAGGAGATGCTGCTGAAAGGCCCCACGTTGCCAAACAGCTTCTCTCTACACCCTGTGTCTCCTTGCACGGCTTCCCGTCACCTGAAGTGATCTGCCCACAAGCGGCAGCAGCCGCTTCCCTGATTCCCTTATTTCCCAGCCCTGCTGGAGCTACTGTCTTTCGCTCTCTTCCTCCCTCTCTCGTGCGGCTGTTCAGACCCATGGGTGGCAGCAAGGCTCTGGGCTTCCCAGGCCTGATGCTGTGAGTACGGGCGCGGCCCACTTCGCTGGCACTGCGGATGCTCTGCACCAGGCAGGATTAGGCCCTGGATCAGTACCATAGGATAGGGCGGTGGTTCTCCACCTCTAGCAACCTAGAACCCAAACCATCTGTGCTGGCTTGCCGAGGCCCAGCCGAATCCAGCAGTGCTTTGGGGACGGAAAGGATCATGGGATTGGGGGTTTGGGAGAACTGATGTTTGCCTTTGGAGGGCTGAGTGCTGGCTTGGGGCTGCTGTGTAGGTGCCAGACGGGAGGTGCTGGGCTCGTGGACTAGGTGCTGCTACTGCTGAATGAACACTCTCTC
The DNA here is from genome assembly GCF_020497125.1 of Mauremys mutica. Taxonomy (NCBI): domain Eukaryota; kingdom Metazoa; phylum Chordata; order Testudines; family Geoemydidae; genus Mauremys; species Mauremys mutica. The sequence goes on from NC_059085.1 coordinate 5,732,013, forward strand.
CTGCCTTTGGGGTGGGCAGGGCATGCCCCTCTTCTCCAGGGCCGCCCAGAGGATTCAGGGGGCTTGGGGCAATACTATAGAATACTGTATTCTCGTGGGGGCCCCTGTGGGGCCCGAGGCAAATTGCCCCACTTGCCCCCCCCCCCCCCCCGGGCAGCCCTGGGAAAAATAAACATTTAAAAACCTTCCGCATCTCGGCACAAACCCAGTTTTGAGAAACCTTGTAAAGGTGATTTGAAAAGAAGTTATCACTGGTTCTCAGCATCAGCTAGTGCTAAAAGGCACTAAAGCTCATTAAAAGGGTTGGACAAATATTTTCTGTCAAAACTTTTTTTGGATTGAAAACTAGGGGTTTTTAAAAAGCAGAAAAAAATCACGGACAATGTCTGCTTTCCTTCAAAACTTGTTGTGTTTTTTTTAATTGAAAAGTTGAAATTAGTCTGCCAAAACCTGAACATGGTTTGGGGTTTCAGAAGTGTGTGGCCAAATATTTGCTGCCTGCTGTGTTTGTTTAAAGAAACAATAAAAAAAATTCTGCTTAAAAAAAATCCAAAACTTTTGAACCACCTCAGTTTGTGACCAAATGCCTGAGCCCATCCAGTCAGAGATTTTTCCAGGTTTCTGATACTCTGCAGGCTTCCTTGACTCATATCTGTCTCCATAACTTTGGGTTCATTTAGCTTAGAATATAAGAACAGCCGTACTGGGTCAGACCAAAGGTTCATCCAGCCCAGTATCCTGTCTGCCAACAGTGGCCAATGCCAGGTGCCCCAGAGGGAGTGAACCTAACAGGTAATGGTCAAGTGATCTCTCTCCTGTCATCTGTCTCCACCTTCTGACAAACAGAGGCGAGGGACACCATTCCTTACCCCGCCTGGCTAATAGCCATTAATGGACTTAACCTCCATGAATGTATCTGTTTCCTAGAGACTGGCTCCATGGGGTCCATCACAAACTGGAGACGGGTACTATGGGTTTGTCTTTAGTATAGCTTATGGACATACTCCACGAACTGAGCATTTTGAGCTTGTTCTAGAATCTGGAATGAGCCTATGTTGTGAAAACTGAAATGCTTAAAATAGCACATGCATGTGAATGGACACAGGGTGCTAAAATTAAATTAATCCAGGGGTTCTCAAACTGAGGGTTGGGACCCCTCAGGGGGTCACGAGGTTATTACTGGGGGTCGCGAGCTGTCAGCCTCCACCTCAAACCTCGCTTTGCCTCCAGCATGTATAATCGTGTTAAATATGTAAAAAAGTGTTTTTAATTTATAAGCGGGAGGGCACACTCAGAGGTTTGCTATGTGAAAGGGGTCACCAGTACAAAAGTTTGAGAACCACTGAATTAACCCCTCTGGGGCCTCAGGGAATGCAGGGCGGGGGGGTCTCCCTTGGTAGGGTTGGGAAGAAGATAGGTGGTGTAGGATATTGCTCTTCTCGTGATCCCTCCCCCATGGAAAAGATAACAGCTTGTCTCTTTGTGTTAAATACCTGTCTGCAAGCCTCAAACTGCTGAATGAGCTTTAGGGTAGGGAAGGCTGTGCCTCCAAACAGCCTGGCCCTGCCCCCATCCGACCCCCACCCACTTCCTGCCCCCCTCAGAATCCCCGACCCATCCTGCTCCTTGTCCGCTCACCGGCCCCCCCGAGACCCCCTTCCCAACCACCATCCTGGGACCCCACCCCCACCAACCCCCGCATTCCCTGTCCCCTGACTGCCCCGACCCCTATCCACCCCCCCGCCAAGTCCTGACAGACCCCTGGAATGCCCACGATCCAACCCCCTATTCCCTGTCCCCTGACTGCCCCCCCCATAGCCTCTGCCCCCTGACTGTCCCTGGGACTCTCTGCCCCTTATCCAACCCCCCGGCTCCCTGCCATGCTGCTTACCCCCGCCTCCCTCCTCTCCCGGAGCCTCAGCACACCGTGTCCAGGAGCAGCCCTGGACAGCGCTGCAGCGGCGTGGCTCCAGCGGGGCCTGAGCTCCCGCCAGTCGGCCTGGAGCTCGCAGCCTCGCCCCCTTACCCCATGGCTCCGAGCGAGGAGGAGCTCAGGCCGCACTGGAGCAACACTGCTTTAGCTCTGTGCAGGGCCGCTCTCCCCCGCCTCTCCCGTCTCTCGGAGCCTCAGGAGTGCCGCGTCCAGGAGCTGCCCTGGCCCCGGACAGCGCTGCAGCAGCATGGCTCAGGGGGACCGGAGCTCGCAGCCCTGCCCCCTTACCATGCAGCTCTGAGCGGGAGGAGCTCAGGCCCTGCTGGAGCCACGCTGCTTTAGCTCTGTCCAGGGCCGCTCCTGGACGTGGCGCGCTGAGGCACTGGGGGATGGGGGAAGGCGGAGGCGGGGCTGGAGCATTCTTGTGGGGGCCGGGGCCTGGGGCAAATTGCCCCCCCCTCCCCGGTGGCCCTGCTTTTCTCCAGCAGGGCTGGGCATGGAGATCCGGGAGGGGAGGGGGGCTTGTAGTTTGGAGCAGAAGAACCAAGTTTCTAGGTTTGGCTTCCCAGGTGTGTTCATAGAATAGAATCATAGAATCTCAGGGTTGGAAGGGACCTCAGGACGTATCTAGTCCAACCCCCTGCTCAAAGCAGGACCAAACCCAACTAAATCATCCCAGCCAGGGCTTTGTCAAGCCTGACCTTAAAAACCTCTAAGGAAGGAGATTCCACCACCTCCCTAGGTAACCCATTCCAGTGCTTCACCACCCTACTAGTGAAAAAGTTTTTCCTAATATCCAACCTAAACCTCCCCCTCTGCAACTTGAGACCATTACTCCTTGTTCTGTCATCTTCTACCACTGAGAACAGTCTAGATCCATCCTCTTTGGAACCCCCTTTCAGGTAGTTGAAAGCAGCTATCAAATCCCCCCTCATTCTTCTCTTCTGCAGACTAAACAATCCCAGTTCCCTCAGCCTCTCCTCATAAGTCATGTGCTCCAGCCCCCTCATCATTTTTGTTGCCCTCCACTGGACTCTTTCCAATTTTTCCACATCCTTCTTGTAGTGTGGGGCCCAAAACTGGACACAGTACTCCAAATGAGGCCTCACCAGTGCTGAATAGAGGGGAATGATCACATCCCTCGATCTGCTGGAAATGCCCCTGCTTATACAACCCAAAATGCCATTAGCCTTCTTGGCAACAAGGGCACACTGTTGACTCATATTCAGCTTTTCGTCCACCGTAACCCCTAGGTCCTTTTCTGCAGAACTGCTACCCAGCCATTCGGTCCCTAGTCTGTAACAGTGCATGGGATTCTTCCGTCCTAAGTGCAGGACTCTGCACTTGTCCTTGTTGAACCTCATCATATTTCTTTTGGCCCAATCCTCTAATTTGTCTAGGTCCCTCTGTATCCTATCCCTACCCTCCAGCGTATCAACCACTTCTCCCAGTTTAGTGTCAACTGGGAGGAGTTGTTGTCTGTGTTGTGCAGCAGCTCAGACTGGATGATCATCATGGTCCCATAATAATCTGTGACTGGTCTCTGTAGGTCAGTAGCTGATTGTCCTTATGAGCTTTGTGCCTCCTGAGGGCTGCCTGTGGGATCCAGCCTCCTTAGGGGACCTCCTCTGCCCAGGCACTGAAACGCTGTGAGGAGACCAGCTTTGACCTCAGTTCCCCCCTCCCCCCAGAAATGTGTCCCTAAGACAGTGAACCCCTGTGAAAAGCATAAACCTCAGTGCTCCAAACTCCCCACCCCTCTGCTGTCAGCTACCCAGCTGGCAATGTGGGGGATGGGCATTTCTGGGGCGCCCGGCTCCCGCTTTTGGCAGCTCAGAGCCCCGCTTTCCACTGTTCGGCTTGTTCACAGCAGATGGTCCCAGCCTGTTTTCCAGAACGCGGTCTCCAGGCCATCTGGAGCTGCGCAGGCAGGAGGCAGCTTTAGCTGGAATCAGATTTGTCTACAGACACACTAGCCTACTGCACTGCTCGGGATTAGATCGGTTAAACACTTAACTCCTCTCGGCGGCATGAGCCTGCCGTATCTCGGGATGCCCTGCAGGATGCCAGCCGCTCCACAGCCTGGCTGCCAGGGCACAGGCGGAAACCCAGGGCAGGCAGCATGGGAACACTGGCAGAGTCTAGGCATGGGCCCAGCACCAGGCCCGAGCGAGTGACCCGGGTGGGAGCAGAGAGACGGAAAGAGGAGTGTCGGGACAAGGGCGAGAAGAGTGAGGAGCAAGTGACCGAGGGTGGGGGGACCAGGGGATGGAGAAGAGACACCAGCTGGACATAAGGACCAACGGGGCAGAGTCAGGGAGCAGTGGGACGGGCCGGCCCCAGCTCAGACCTGCCACTCAGCAGAGTGGGGAGCGCTGCCCGACAGCCCATCAGTCATTCCCCACCACCTCGCCGCCAGGCAGTGGGCTGCCCTTAACCAGCACCTGCCCTGGAGCCCCCGGCACAGCCCCGGGGAGAGGCCGGGGGGGCGGGGGCCGAGCTGCTCTGCAGAGGGAGCAGAGGGGAGAGCGCAGTCAGGGAACGGGGCGCGGGGCTGGGTGGGGAGGTCCCAGCGACAGGGATGAAGGGCACAGACGGGGGAGGGGGAAGGGGGCCTGTGCCCAGCGGAGCTGGCCCTGGAGGGGGTGGGGTAGTGATACCCTAGTGTGAAAATGGCAACTGGCTGGGCCTGGGGGCAGATGAGGACGAGCGTGTCAGGCCTACAAGGGGCAGCCCGTGGGGGGCAGGGTTCACACAGTGCCGCCACAGCCCCCTGAGGGGGAGGGGTTGCGATGGCCGGGGCCAGAGAGGCTCGGTTGTTTGTGACAGCCGTTGCTGCGTTCCTGCAGCCTGAGGAAGAAGCTAGTGCTGGCGTTAGATGTGCCCCAACCGCTTGTAAATGCACAGAACCAGCTCTTGGCTGGCTGAGCATGGGGGTTATTGAACGCAACCCCCGCTCCAACCCGGATGTTAATTCCCAGCGCTCCGGGAAAGGGGGACCGGGAGCTGTAGTTCTGACTCCCGCCTGGCATGGTGGGGGTGATGGGGCCTCGCTGGGGGTGGCCACGTTACCCAGGGTGACTGAGCTGGATGTTGCCTGGGTTCCAAGCCCTGAAGGGAAAAGGGGCGGGCGGGGGCTGCCGCTTGTACTTACTCCCCAAAGGAGCTGTCGTGGCGAGTTCTCAGCCCAGCCAGCAGGCAGGTGGGAAGGGCAGTCTCTGCACGTCAGCAGCCCCAGCTTTATTCCTTGCCTCAGTTTGTGCAAGCTGCCGCTGTGCCCGCGCCCCCCCCTCCACGTGCAGCCGTCCCTGCCCACCATTACAGCAGCTGTGGCTCAGCTGCTTCTGTGCTGGGCCCAGCAGCAGGCCGGGCTGGGGGAGAGACGTGGCTGTGGTCACGGTCTGGAGCAGAGGCTGAGCACCTACATCTCCCATCGGTCAATGTGGCATCTACAGTGCAGCTGCGAAGCTCAAATGGATCCTGTACAAACGGGCCCATCCCCCCCCGGCTGCTGAACGCTGGGGATTGTCAGGGTTCCCACAGCCCTGGGTCACCGTGCAAAGCGTCTGCTGGCTGGTACCCACAGGGCACAGCCCCACCTTATGCAGCTGCCTAGAGGTGCTCGCTAGAGGATTTGCACACATGCAGAGGCCTCCCACCCCTCCCCAAATGACTCACCAAAGTTTGGGACATTTGCCCTAGTGCCGTTATTGGAACATGGAGTCTGAGCCTTGAGTCTGTAATTCCCAGTGCCCATCACCCTGGTGTCGCACCACAAACGGCAGGTCAGAGCACCCTGTGCGTTCAGCAAGGTGCTTGAAGGCCAGTGTCCGTTCCGTCCCTTCCATTAACTCACTGGCGCAGCCCTGGTCCTGCCCAGTAGGGGGCAGTGGTCCAAATACTTGCTGGCTTGTTACCCTGTATACATGGGATTAGGAGGTTTCTCACTGTCAGAGGAGTGAGGTGCTGGAGCGGCGTCTCTAACAGAGTAGTGGGGCAAAGAATCCAGCTAGTATGAAGATGGAGCTTGATAAACGTATGAAGGGGATGAACTGATGAGTTGCCTGTGATAGCAGGAGCCTGGACCTCATGACCCGGAGCTCCCTGCCAGAAAGCACCTCTCGCTCTTGGGCTATGATACCTGCTGTATCTACACTTGTTACTCATGTTTTGCTGCAATGGGTTAAATAACACTGGACCATGTATGGGAAACCTTACTGGGGCTGGAAGAATGGGAGGAAAACATCCCAAGAAATAATCATCATGAAAAATAATTGTACCACGTTCATTCTTGATTTGTGATCTGTATTGGACTCCAACAAAAGGGAAATCGAAATGTGTACCAGAGATGAGCAAAGGTTGGGTTATCCCAGTGTTGGCAAGGTAGGAGCAGGGCCTGTGCTTGGAAAAGTGAAGTCCAGCTCACTGGAGCAGGAATCTCCGATATGCCTTGGATGCCCATTTCAGAAAGAAATATAGTTCAAAAATCGGGGGGGGGGGGGTGTTTCCCCAGCCCCGCAGTGCCTGTGCCTAGATGTCTGGGAGTTTGTAACAGTGTTTGCATTTTTCACTGTCTGTTTTTAATGCCAAATGGATGTAGCTGGATTAATGTGAGATCTGGGCTCCTCGGGGTATTTCGGTTCCTGGGGGGTGGAAAATATGATAAACCCTTCCCCCCCCCCTTCCCCGGTTCATGTTCTCCTCTCCCCTGCAGTCCAAGTGCTCCTTCCTGAACCCCGGTCTGCCTGCGACCCCCACCCGTCAATCCTCCAGCCTAGGGTGACCAGATGTCCCGATTTTATAGGGACAGTCCCGATTTTTGGGTCTTTTTCTTATATAGGCTCCTATTACCCCCCATCCCCTGTCCTGATTTTTCACATTTGCTGTCTGGTCACCCTACTCCAGCCGTTCCATTAGACAGAAAGCCAGCCAGGGAGCTGGGCTGTGCTGAGTTATGGAAATGATCCCCTATGTAGTCCTGCCGCTGCATGGCACAATGAATCCCAGTGCCCCATTCTAGGGTCACTGGGAGAGCGGCACAGGGCTCTACCGATGGCATCTGCAGAGTCTGGGATGGGTCAGAAATAAGGAGCACAAGCGAAAAGACTCGCGGAGGGGGAGGGGAGATGCAGAAACAACGCTGTCTCCATACATGGGTTTATTTCTTGGCTTTGCATGTGTCTGAAATATGTAACTTAAGCCAGTGCAGATCCAGCCAGTGTGCTTGATATTTGTGACACATGCTCTGAGGCTTTGCAGGGCATTTTATATGTGCTTTATCACACCATAGGTGGGGACTTAAAAACAGAGTTCATGTTTGCGTGGTGTGTATATCAGAGATCCTGCAGCACTGTCTGTAAAGGAGGGACTTGCCCAAGCATGCTTGACCAATACCCTTATTCCCCCACAGCTGTGCATTGTTCTGCCTGGGTGGCTGCTGTCCTCCTCCCCAGAGGTGACTGCAGTTCAGTGGTGCTGTATGTACATTAAAAAACACCTTGTGCTGAAAGATGCTATGGAAATTACGGGCCTGATCTAATTTCCATGGAAGTCAAAGGGGGATGCCTCAGCCCCAACGATTGATGCCGGAGTTTTACTTTCGTGCCTGCGAGGCTCAGGTGTGCTCGTTATTGCTGTGTCCGCCGGGGCCGTCTGCACTCTGCTACAACCAGACCTCAGCGATGCAGCCGAGTCTTTGAGCTCTGTGCCATCAGGGCACTGTGCTTAGCAGCACACCGGACCCCCCGCCGCAGCTGGGGCTGCATTCCAAATCGCAGGCTTTTGTCGTCCTCTGGGGGGAATTGAGCCATGCAGTCCTCACCATCCTGCCCTTGTGGTGGCCCTGGGAATACAAGATTCAGTGCAAGTTGCGGGTGTGCTGCAGGGTATTGGATTGACAGCACACAGCTGTGCTGGAGAAGTTGTCGGGAAAGCTGGATTTGTTGGGAGCTGGAGCATTTGGTATCCGGAAGGGGTCAGCAGTCAGTTTGAGGTTTTGGGAGCTTTTGGTCCTTGGAGGGGGGGAATGTGATGGATCTCTGTCCTTCCCAAGAAGGCTCAGAGCCTGAAATTCCTAGCCCACTGCCTCCGCAATCCCGGACAACAACCAGTCCCCCACCCAGTGCACTAGCTGGACGTGTTTGCTAACTGATGGGAGTGAAAGAATGAACTATATTGACATGCTGTGATCATCATTAGGTTTCAGAGACAACGTCCATTAAGCTAATGGGAGCAGTTCATCTCTCTCTCTCGATGAGCTCTTGTTTCAGGCTGTATGTAGACTCAGGAAGACAACTCTGCATTGGTTACATTTGATTCAGCCTGTCAGGGTTTGCTCAGCAACCCTTAGGGCTGCAACCTCTTTTTAGAGAGAGTGGGGATTCTAGCAGGTGGATGTGTGCAGCACAGCTTCCGTAGCACTAGCTCTGCATGGTGCTGCAAAGAGAGGGGACCTGACGTGGGCCCTGAGCCTGCAAACAGCCACACGTGTGCTCAGTTTCACACATGTGACTAGGTCCCACTGAAACTGCTTCCATGAGGCAGGGTGCACGTGTGTTTGCTTCGTATCCCCATTTAAGTCACTGACTCAGCTCTCATCAACTTCAGCATGCTACCGGCTGGGTTATCGCTCATCCATAGCGCCTTCAGGCCATCTGCTCTCTGCCCTAGCCTCACCTTTTCTATCCATTGGCAGTACGGTGTGTCATGGAGTCCCCGGGCGATGCTCTGGAACTGCTCCCTACAAAGCCAGGCAGGACTCTGGGGGAGCCTCCTCTCTCTGAGCAGACTGTCGCCAGGGCAAGACGCTCACACAGCTTCACCTTCCTGGGTCTGGCCTCGGAGCATTCCGGCAGTAGCCTGCCATCCCAGTGAAAGCCTGGACCTGCTTCTTCGGCCCGCTCCCCAGACTGTCTCTGCTCACCTCCACCTTGGCTAGCTCTGGCTTTAGGCAACCGCTTCACCTTGTGGCCCAAGTATGACACCTCTGACATCCCCACTTTGCACTTCCCAGCTTTTATAGTCAGACCTGCATCCCGGAGCCGGCCCAGCACTTGTTTAACCAGGGACACATGGTCCTCCCAGGTCTGGCTAAAAACACAGATATCATCAATACACGCCAGGGCAAAATTCTCCATCCCCTTGAGTAACTGGTTCACCAGGCGCTGGAAGGTGGCAGGTGCCCCCTTTAGGCCAAAAGGTAGGACCAGGAACTCGTATCAGCTCAGAGGGTGATGAAAGCAGATTTCACCTGGGCATCCGGATCCAAAGGGACTTGCCAGGAGCCCTTGGTGAGATCCATAGTAGTGAGATAACGAGCTCGTCAGGCCTAGGCATGGGGTAGGCATTGAGCTTGGTGATGGCATTAAGCCTCTGGTAATCCCCACAAAACTGGACTGACCCGTCCTTCTTGGGAACCAACACCACAGGAGAGGCCCAAGGGCTGGAAGATGGCGGGATCACCCCTAGAGCCAGCATGTCACTGACCTCTCTCTCCAGGTCTGGGCTGTTTTCCCAGTGACCCGGAACAGGGAGCATCGTACAGGAGGGTGGGCTCCTATCTCCACCTGGCGGACAGCCAGGTTAGGGAGCCCAGGCCGGTTGGAGAACAGCTGCTGGTAGGAACCCAGCACCTCTTGGATCTCTGCCTGCTGGGCGGGGGTTAGCTGCTCAGAGAGGGGAATTGATTCCAGCCAAGAGCCAGCCCCGTTTCAGGGAATAGATCCACTAAGGGATTATCTCCCTGCTCCTCCCACTGGCCACACACGGCCAGTACCAATCCTCCCTGTCCCAGTACGTCATGTTGACATGGTACACCCGGTGGCTGTTCCACCACATAGTTCACCTCATTCAGCTGCTCAATGACCTTAAAGGGCCCGTCCCAGGCAGCCTGTAGTTTGTTCTTTCTCACAGGGATGAGAACCATCACCTGGTCCCCGGTGGCACAGGAGCGGGCACGCAGTGAGCGTGGTACCAGACCTTCTGCTTCCCTTGGGCCCTGGCTAGATTCTCCCCAGCCAAGCCCATGAGCTCAGCAAGCTTTTCCCGGAAAGTCAGTACATACTCCACCACTGATTCTCCTTCGCGGGAGGCCTTCCCCTCCCATTCGTCCCTCATCAAGTCCAGGGGTCCCCTCACTCTCCTCCCATATAGCAACTCAAAAGGAGAGTTGATTCCTGGGGCACTTCCCAGTACTCGAACAGCAGGTGGGGTAAATACTTGTCCCAGTCCTGCAGGTGTTGGTTCATAAAGGTTTTCAGCAGCATCTTTTGGGTCCCATTGAACCTCTCCACCAGCCCGTTGGAGTGAGGGTGATACGCTGAGGCCCAGGTGTGTCGGACCCCACACTTCTCCCACAAGCACCAGAGCAGAGTTGACATGAAATTGGAGCCCTGGTCTGTAAGGACCTCCTTGGGGAACCCCATTCTGCTGAAAATGGTCAGCAGTGCGTCTGCCCCAGATAGAAGACAGAGCCACTGCCTCGGGCTAGTGAGTAACGAAATCTACCGCCACCAGAATGTATTTTTCCCTGTCCGAGTTGCCTTGCTGGGGGGTCCCACTATGTCCATGGCCACCTTCTAGAAAGGCTCCTCTATGATGGGCAGGGGCCTCAAAGCTGCTTTCCCCTTGTCCAGGGCCTTCCCCACCCTCTGGCAGGGGTCGCAGGACCTGCAGTATTGCTGGATGGCATCAGTGACCCTGGGCCAGTAAAAGTTTCGTAGCAGCCTCTGCCTGGTGCGCTGGATCCCCCGGTGTCCCGAGAGAGGGACATTGTGGGCCAGGTACAGTAGCCTGCGGCAGTACTTCTGGGGGACCACTAGCTGTCTCCTGATCCCCCACGGTTCCACTTCCCCTTGGGGAGCCCATTCCTGGTACAGGAATCCCTTCTCCTGCAGGACTCTCTCCCGGCAGCCGTCCCCCAGGGGTTCCGCCATGCTGCGGCCAGCAAGTTCCCTCAGCTTTTCTAAGGACGGATCCTTCCGCAGCTCGGCCTGGAATTCAGCGGCGGGGGAAGGGGTGGGGACCTGCTCCCTCTCAGTGACTGGGTCCGAGGCTACAGCCCCGCCAAGACCTGTCCCCAGTGGCTCATACGTCACTGATCATTCTAAAAATAGAACAGATAAACTTTCAAACAGCCTGGGACCGATTCTTAGCGAAAATATCGTGAACAATGGCTTGTAACAACGAATTTATGCACATAACATTAACTGAAATTATTTTTAACTATTTTAAAATGTGTTTACTTACTTACTCTTTGTCTTTCTGATGATACCGCCATCTTGAATGGAAGTAATCTAAAGGTAAATGTGTGTTTTGTCATTTGAGGGAGGTGCATTACCGAGTGTTTATATTTTATTAAAACCCCTCGGAAATGACTTTGGTGTAAAAAAAAAAAAAAAAAAAAAAAAAAATAAAACACTCACGGAAGAAAATAGAGTTTTCCAAGACAAATGGGAGAATTTATATTTTTTCACAGACGTAAAAGATAAAATTCAATGCCTAATTTGTCAGCAAACGATTGCTGTTCCCAAGGAGTATAACATGCGTCGGCACTACAACACAATGCACTGTGAAAAATATGATGCAGTCACTGGAAAAATCTGAGAGGAAAAAGTTCAGCAACTTAAAACAGCATTTGCCAAGCAAAGACATTTCTTTTCGGAGATTAACAAGTCTAGCGAAGATGCAGGAAGAGCAAGTTTTGCGATAAGCGAAATGACAGCTAAATCATCGCGACCTTTTACAGAAGGCCTATTCGTAAAATAATGTCTTGTGAAGGCCAGCAAAATTTTATGTCCTGATAGGAAGAAAGTTTTTGAAGGCGTAAGCTTGTCTGCCAATACAGTTGCCTTCAGGATAACGGATTTAACAGATAATGTGCAAAAACAATTGATTCAAATGGCAAAAGACTTCGAAGCATTTTCAGTTGCTCTTCATGAGAGTACAGATGCATCAGATACTGCACAGTGTGCAGTGTTCATTAGAGGTATGGATTGTAATTTGAATATAACTGAAGAATTGCTAGATTTAATGCTACTGAAGGGTACCACAACGGGACGGGACATATTTCAGGGACTGGAAGAGTGCATTGAAAAAGCTGTGCTGCCATGGAACAAATTTGTATCTTTGGCTACGGACGGTTCGCCATCAATGTGCTCTGAAAACGTGGTGTGGTTGGATTATTGAAGACCAAACTGAACAGCCTCAATATACCAGGAATTAGCTTCACCAGTATACACTGCATTTTGCACCAAGAAGCCCTGTGTAGTAAAAGTCTACAAATGAAGGAAGTTATGGGTGTAGTTGTTAAACCCGTTAACTTTATACGTGCACGAGGGCTGAATCACAGACCATTCACTTCTTTTCTAGCAAATATGGACAGCGAATATGCGGAACTTCTGTATCACACTCAAGTTAGATGGCTGAGTCCTGGAGATGTTTTGAAGCTTTTTTTTGCACTTAGAGAGGAGATGGATTCCTTCATGAAAATGAAAAACAAGGAGGTTCCACAGCCGATCACTTTTATCTGCAGCCTTGCTTTTCTAACAGATGTAACTGATCCCCTGAATGCACTGAACTTGAAGCTTCAGGGTAGAAAACAGGTGATAACACAGATGTATGGCAGTGTTAAGTCAAGCTTACTTTGTGGGGGAAACAGCTGACTGCTGGCAATTTGGTCCATTTCTCAACTCTGAATTCCTGCTGTCTACAAACTGGCCAGCCAGCAGCCCTGCGTGGCGCACGTCCTTTGGCCTCGTGTCCACCAGCCACATCCTCAGCTCAGGGGACAGAGTTCATATAGTCTCTCCAGCCCCACCAGCTCAATCACATCCTCCTTGGTCTGGGCCCCGCCCCCATTCACCCACTTGCGGGTGTATTTCCCCCATCAGCGTGACCAGTTCCAGATACGTCATCCCCTGGGTCTTCTGCACACTCTGGAACCTTTTCCTGTACGCCTCAGGGGTCAGCTCAAACCTGCACAGCAGGGATTGATCATCCCCTTCCTTAAACTGAGGCAGCACTTTGATATCGGAGTTCTCTGCGGGCTTAGCCACCCTGGGCTCATCCCCACTCACCACGGTAGGGGTCTCTCTGCTTCTCAGCTCCGCCATCACCAGCTCATGCTGCCTCTGTCTTTCACGATCCTCCAGCTCCTTCTGTTTCAGTTCCATTTCCAACTCCAACCATCTCAGCTCCACCAACGGGGAACTTGGCCATGAAGATCCACTGCTGGTCGGGTAGGTGGATCCTGGGGCTGCCTGGCTGCTTTCAGCCCCTCCCGCGTCCCTGGTTGGGTCGGTGGCTGGGGTGACCCCTGGGGCTTCCTGGCTACTCCCAGCCTCTCTTGCGGCCCCAGCTGGGTCAGGAGCCTGCTCCTTACAGCGATCATTCTCTTCCACCTGAGCAATCAGCTGTGCCTTGGTGAATCTTCTAATGTGCAGCCCTCTCTCTCTCTGCACAGCTCTACAATGTCCTTCTTAAGGAGATGGTTATAGGCCATCTCCACGCCGTTTGCCAGTGGTCACAGACTCACAGGCCTGTGCTCTCTCAGCTCCCCATGATCCCTAGAAGGAACCACTTCAGTGCGACTCCCCTTCTCGGGGGTCCACTCTCTCTCAGGGTTAAGCTGTAGGTTCCTCTGCCTCCTGGAACCGCACCTCTCTGAGCCTTCAGCACGCCGGCTAATCCCCATTCATTCTACTGCTCCCCAGTCATTTACTGCAGGATGCTCTGTCCACCGGGTGCAGCTGATCCCACCTTTACCACCAGATGTCACGGAGTCACCGGGGCGATGCTCTGGAACTGCTCCATAAGAAGCCAGTCAGGACTCTGGGGGAGCCTCCTCTCTCTGAGCAGACTGTCTCCAGGGCAAGAAGCTTACACAGCTTCACCTTCCTGGGTCTGATCTCGGAGCATTCAGCCTCCCCTTCCACACTGTGCACTTCCCGCAGCGAGTCCGCCTGGATGTGGCTCCTTGGGAAGCCAGAGGGCCCTGCACCCCAATTCTGCAGTCGGATGCGAATCTCAGCCAGATGGTAAAACAGAAGGTTTATTAGTCGACAGGAACACAGTGTAGAACAGAGCTTGCTATTCCAGACATCAGTGACTTTCAGCCAAGTCCATCTTGGGAGTCCTGGACCAGACATCCTGGAGTCTCCCTCTTCCAGTCCCCCCCGCCCCCCGCAGACTGCCTGCTTGGTCACATGGTGAAATCCCCAACTATGTGGGGGAGAGAGAGGCTGCACAAAGGAGATCATGTAGAACCAATTGCAAAAGGAGCCGGTGTCCTGGCTGAAACCCAGGGAACCAAGATGCACCAGATCTCCACCCCAGGAAGGGCACCGTGCTTCAGGACATCATCACCGCCTGTCTGTGGTGGCTCTGGGACTAGGATCTGGTGACCTCTCCAACATCCATAGAGAAGCCAACTCTGTGGGGATCTGATCTATTGATGGGCATTTCTGGGGCATCTGTCACTGTTGAATCAAAAGAGAGACCATGGCTTAAGATGGCAACTTGCCTGGAAACAGAGCATTGAGGCCGGTCAGCCCGGCAGGGGCTGGGTGGGCGGCTGCAGGGGAATGTGGGAAGCAGGAGGCAGTGTTGCAAATCCCGCCATGTTTTCAGTGCACGGGTAGGCGAGCCTGTTAGGCGATCTGTCCGGTGCTGGCAGGACACTTCCCAGGAAGAACACCTAGCACCTTTCAGCACAGGATCTCAAAGCCCTTTCTGGACATTCGTTAACCAACGGGAGCCTGCATATGGGTTTGTGCAAATGAGCTTGTGCCCTTTTGCTTCCTCCTTTACAATGAAGACGGAAACGGGCTTGGTAGGAAAATAAAATCAATCCTGCTTGTTTTTCTACCGTCAGAATCTCAGGAATTCCAGTCTGGCTTCGCTCGAACCCCCTGAATGTCCCACAGCCTGGGCTTCCTCGAAGAGCTGTGATTTAGCAAAGACGCCCTTCCTCCCAAGTGTGCACTAGGCATTGGAGTTAATTGTGTGTTAACAAAAACAAACTGAAAGCAAAGGCCCTGAGTCTCCTCTCACTGACACCAGTCTTACCCGGTGTAACTCCACTGAATTCAATGCAGTTACTCCTGATTTACGCCAGTGTGAGTCAGAGGAGAACCAGGTCTGGAGAGTTTGAAACAGTCTGACGGAAAATCGTTTCTCCATTCACTTGCTCACCTTCTCTCTTGGCTCTTCACGAGTTCTCATGTCACTGGGGAAATCTCGCAGCCTAGACAGACCCTGAATTTCCAAGGGTTTCTGTGGGACAAAGGCCTGTCTTCGGGCCTGTCTCCATCAGGAGGAGGCAAGCCTGGTTGTTTTCTCCTTTAAGGCTCGGTCTCCCCAAGGTCGGTATTTGCAGTTACACAGGTAGGGAAGCTGACCCCGGAGCTATGGTTATGCAGCGAGCCGGGAGTCGGCCAGGATTGGACACAGGAGTTCCTACCTCCCCTAGGCCGTGCTGTGATAAATTCTCCCTTTGTAGTGTATGCGCTGTGTAGAGCGGCATCCGTCTGGGACAAAGATCCATTTGTGCCTGGCTGCCTCCTGAAGTTACAGCCCAGACTGTCCTTTCCACCCAGCCCTCGCATATCTTGCACCAAGGCCGGCCAGCTGGCATTTCCCTCAGCTTCGGGGGACCTGAGCAGGCGTATTTCCACAGTCCTCACTCCTCTCCCTGTCGCAGCAGCTAGGGCCAGTGGAGGAGGGAAGCCCATCGCTGGCATTTATGGATGGATCTGAGAACCAGATGTCCCTTATTTCAAGGCCTGTCTGTGGCCTGGGTCGCTGGGTATTGTACAGAAAAGAGGGTTTCACCCTGGCTGGCTGCAAGGCCCAGCAGCCTGGCCCCCGCGCAGGGGCCTCTGGTAGCTTAGCTGGTGCTACTGCTAGTAGGCTGCACCAGAAGAAACCCCCCAGATCAACCGCACAGAGATGCTGCCAGCCAGCCCTGCGGGTGCCCTGCCAGGGAGCGAACTCCTCCCTCCCGCCAGCCCTGCCCTGCCCTGCCCTGCGCGTCAGGGAGGCCGGCCTGTGAGCTGGGCTCTGCGATTCCCAGCGTAGGCAGCGGGAGCTGTGCTAGCGGCGTGGCTGTGGCAGCAGCTCTGGCTAGTGCCCCGGTGTGTACCCGGGCTCTGGGCAGGCCTGGACTCGGGGGCTAGCGGGAGCGCTGCTTGGGCTAGCTCAGCTACACTGCCGGTTTTAGCATGCCAGCTTGAGCAGGGCGCGGGGACGTCTAAGTGAGCTGGGAACCGGCCCTCCGCACTCCAATGGGGACGGCCCCATAGCACCAGATCCATGGGGAGGCTGCAGGTGCCGAGCCTATGGCTACCCACGTGCAAGTGGCTACTGAGCAGGCCTGGAAGCCAGTGGTCTCCTTTCTTCTCTCCTGCCCTGCTCCCACTGGATTGCGGCGGGGTGTTGGGTGAGAACCAGGCGGAAGCCCAGGGCTGAGAGGGCATGCCGCCCCGAGTGGCTTTCCGCTTGCAGAGAGTTCCCGCAGAGGCAGGTTCGGCGCCGAAGAGTGGGAGAGGATGGCAGGAAGGGAGGAGGAGAGACGAGAAAGGGCGGCAAAGAAAAGGGAAAACAGAGGAGAAAGGAATGAGCAGCTTTCTCTCCTCTCCTCCCCAGTGCTGACAAACCCTGGGTTCACCTCCATCCTCTACTCCAGCCACCCCCAGCCGCCCTCCTCCCTTGGGAGAAATGTCTCCCTAGAAACAAACCCTGCTTAGTTTTAAACCGGAAAACTCTCCGACTCTGGACAAGATTTGCAGCAGCACCGCGCACCCCAGGGACCCTTCTGCCGGGGCTTTGTGCGCGTGCAGTCCCGCGCAGACAGCCCTGTGCTGTGGACAGCATTGCAAGTCCCGAGTCTCTCTCGACTCGTGGACGGCCTCAAGCGAGCCTTGGTCAGGCTAAACTGCAGAAAGCTGCGTTCTGCAGGGGCCGCAGGGACAGGGACAGCGCAGCCGCCTGCTGCATTCGCTGCCTCGCAGCCCCATGGAGGGTCTCTCGCAGTGGGGAGGTGTTGTCTGCATAGTGCCGCTCCGGGTCGGCAGAGCACAATGAGATCGTTTTGGCCGTTGGTATTCCTTGAGGGCTCCGCACCAGAGCCAGCCGTGGCAGTTTTGTGTGCCTTACAGAGCGGTTTTGTTCACTCCCCACAGCAGTGCTGCCAACTGTGTCCATTTTATCGGGAGTCCTGTAAGATTTGGTGTTTTTCTGAAAGCCCCATGTGAGCTGGGGAGAATCTCAGGGCTGGCTTATACTGAAAAGAGACCAGCCTCCCTACATCTCCCCTCGCCGCGAAGCAGTGGTGCCACTCTTGTGTTTTATGTGTAGCCATCACCTCAGCTTTCATTGAGCAGAAAAAGGAAAGTTTTTCCAGCCCCCGTGGTTGCAGAGAAAAGCTTGAAAACCTACTTGGAGTTGAGAAGGAATTTTTCCCCAGGTCAGATTATCTGGGACCTTCGGGTGTTTTGCTGTCCTCTGCAGCTTGAAGTGTGGGTTGTTTGCTGGGATCATCAGGGTCCTGGTGTATCTCAGCTGAGCTATATCCAGGCATTGCAGGGGCCACGGGCACTGGTGCACCTCGCTCCCTCCTGTTCTCTGCTTGTGCTAGGCAGCAGGTTAGTCCCTGAGAGCGGTGCGACTTGGTTTACTTTCTGTTGCTGGGTCAGTGCGTGGTGCGGGGTGAGATACAGGAGGTCAGACTGATGACCTGGTGGGCCCATCTAGCCTTAAAGTCTGTGACGGGTTCCCTTAAAGTCCCCAACAGCAGAAAGCTGATAGAGAACCCAACGTTGATTGTATTTTGAAATCTCATGATTTCAAGCCCAATCTTGTGATTTTGGGGGCCAGATCCATGATTTTTGAGTCCTTGAGATAGGCACCGACTTCCCCTCTACCCGGTGAGTGCTTGACCCCCGCCCCGCCCCCATTCCACCCTTTCCCCAAAATCATAGATTATCAGGGTTGGAAGGGACCTCAGGAGGTATCTAGTCCCACCCCCTGCTCAAAGCAGGACCAATCCCCAAATGGTCCCCTCAAGGATTGAACTCACAACCCTGGGTTTAGCAGGCCAATGCTCAAACCACTGAGCCCTCCTGCCTCTTTCAGCTGTTAGGCGGCGGGAAGCACTGGAAGGGAGGGGGAGGAGTGAGGAACGCAGCGCGCTCGGGGAGGGGGGTTGGGGGAGCTTGGCTGCCAGTGGGTGCAGATCACCTGCTAATTTTTCCCTGTGGGTGCTCCAGCCCCGGTCTGGGTGATGCTGCCCTGTACTGGACACTGGTCAGCTGTGTGCCATAGGCCCGATACTGACCTCCCTGCCGGTGCCTTTCCAGGCCTGTTTTGGAGCACGAGTATCTGAGTCTGGTCTCCTGGAAAGGCCTGGGTGGATGTGGGGTGAAGCCCAGCAGCGGGGGCTAGGAGGTGATGCCAGAATCCTAGAAATGTCAGGCTGGAAGGGACGGGGGAGGCCAGCTAGTCCAGTCCCCTGTGCTGAGGCAGGACAGTTAAATCCGGCTCGAAGGAGCGAAGGCCACCGGGAGGCAGAGTCTGGCTGGGGACAGGTGGGCACTGGCCCGAAGAGAGTTGAAGGGGGAGATGCTGATTCCCTGGTGGGCGAGGGCCTAGGTGGGTCGGTGTGTGTGTGTTGGGTGCGGGGGGGTGTCTCCAGCTGCGGGAAGGGAGATGGGCCTTTCCCCTGTACAGCTGGACTCGGGAGCAGGCCTGAGGCTCGGGCACAGAGCAGCTGCGGAGGGACTGGGCTGCTGGCGCGAGTCATGGGCTAAGCCTGTGAGTGTCTCTAAAGCCTGTGTCAGACCCCAGCAGTGCCCTGGGTGTGAATGGGATTGGCCCCTCCCCTCCCCCCGGGCTGGGCCAGAGAGACCTGGGGATGGGGAATCAAGCAGGGGTTTAACCCCCGATTGCTGGGGCACTTTAGCTCTCCCAGCTGGGTGCACGAGGAGAAGTGGGAGCCCCCGGTGCCTGCCCCGTCCCTGAGGCTGAGCGGGGGAGGCCCTGCCTGCACACCCTGGTTGCAGCGGTGGGATCGGAGAGCAGTCTGAGATGCCCCTTCCCAGGCAGCGAGCCCCAGAACAGCCTTCCGCTCCCCAGCAGTCTCTGGCTCCCCTCGCCTGTTCTCACGGGCTCTGCCTGGATGCTGGGCGCCGGCTGCCAGCCATCTCCGGGCCTGGGCTGCCCCCTGGCGGCCATGAACGGGGCTCTCGCGTGAGGAAGGCTGCGATAAAGCAGGTGCTTCTGTCTTGGCCCGTGAGATAGACTCCCTGGGCCAAATCTATCCCTGGAGTAAAGCCATCCATCCCCATGACACCAGTGCCCCGATGGGCTCAGCCCTCAGCTCCCCACGGGTTTCGAGGCTCTGGAGACCTCCTACCCCAGTCAGGGGGTTGGTTCCTGCCATGGCTACGTGAGAGGATTTGCACTGACTGGCTTAGAGTGGGGAGCAGGTGAGACTGCCCGTCTGACCTGCTGCTCGTCCTGTGCCCCCTGCTCTGCCCCAGCCCCTGAATGCCAGGCTCTTTGCAGCAGATTTCAGGGCCATTGCCAGTGAAGGCTATCGTGAGAATGGGATGGGTCTGGGCTCACGTGTCAGGGTGCACCCAGCCCAGCCCAGCCCATGGCCTTAGTCACGGTAAACCCCTCAAAGCCAGAGCCTCCCTGCTGCTCTTTTATGATGTGCATCCTGGGCGCTGATTCAGCACAGCCGGGCGTCATCCAGAGAGCTCTGCAGCTGGACAGCCCAGTGCGGGGGGAGTCCCTGCACCGAGTCTCTTCCCGCTGGAAAGGAAAATCCAGCTCCAGTACTCACATTCCCCCCCCCCCTCTTGATTCCCATCTGACTCTAGTGCGCTCTGCCTTGGTCTGCAAAAAGAACAGGAGTACTTGTGGCACCTTAGAGACTAGGCAAAAGAATAAATGGACACAAATCTGACATCAGGAATCATAACATTCAAACACCAGTAGGAGAACACTTCAGCCTCTCTGGCCACTCAGTAACAGACTTAAAGGTGGCAATTTTGCAACAGAAAAGCTTCAAAAACAGACTCCAACGAGAAACTGCTGAACTTGAATTAATATGCAAACTAGATACCATCAATTTAGGCTTGAATAGAGACTGGGAATGGCTGAGCCATTACACACATTGAATCTATTTCCCCATGTTAAGTATCCTCACACCTCTTGTCAAACTGTCTGTAATGGGCCATCTTGATTATCACTACAGAAGGTTTTTTTCTCTCCTGCTGACAATAGCGCATCTTAATTAATTAGCCTCTTACAGTTGGTTGGGCAACTCCCACCTTTTCATGCTCTCTGTATGCATATATATCTCCTCACTGTATGTTCCAGTCTATGCATCCGATGAAGTGGGCTGTAGCCCACGAAAGCTTATGCTCAAATAAATTTGTTAGTCTCTAAGGTGCCACAAGGGCTCCTGTACTTTTTGCCGATACAGACTAACATGGCTGCTACTCTGAAATCTGCCTTGGTCGCGCCTCACTTGGGACAGCCCCGTGGAAATCCTGCCCTGGACTCTGATGTCCCAACAGGAACGGACGGTGGCGCCTGGTTCGGGTCCATGTGCTGCCCCACGGCTTGCAGCCATAGTGCCAGGCTGGTGCCCAGGTTCAAGGGGCTGCGCTGTGGTTCAGTGAAGATGCTCCGATGACAAAGCTGTTCTCTCCCTGCAGGAGCCACGAGAGACATCGGCTCGGCGCTGACCCGGATGTGCATGCGGCACCGCAGCATCGAGGCCAAGCTGAGGCAGTTCACCAAGTAAGTCTGATGGGCACCAGTGACACGAGTTTGCCAGCCTCAGCCTCCCCGCCCTAAGGCTGAAGGAAATGGCAGTAAGTCTCGTCACACTGCGACAGGCACCCAGCCAGCTTTGTCGCGCCCAGGGCCTGAGCCAGGGAGCCCCCAGCGCAGTCCTTGGGAGCGCCGCATTTCTGAGGTGACTTAGGCCCCCATCTATAAAGGTGTTTTAGGGGTTCCCCTGCTCAGCACTGCAAGGCCAGCACCTGGGTCTGCAAAGGTATTTTAGCCACCTCCTTCCCACCGGCCTCGTTAACCGGGCTCGCTCCGGTGTCTCCTTGGTGCAGCGCCCTGATGGAGAGTCTCGTCAACCCCCTGCAGGACAGGATTGAGGACTGGAAGAAAACGGCCAACCAACTGGACAAGGACCATGCGAAAGGTAAAGCCCAGGTGACAGGCAGGGGGATTTGCTATTCTCCAGGGGATAGCGGGGGGGCGCGCCCTATCCACAGGGGGATGCACTGTGCCCGGGGGGAGGGGATGCGCCCTATCCACAGGGGGATGCACTGTGCCCGGGGGGAGGGGACGCGCCCTATCCACGGGGGGGATGCACTGTGCCCAGGGGGAGGGGGCACACCCTATCCACGGGGGGGGTGCACGGTGCCCAGGGGGAGGGGGCACACCCTATCCACGGGGGGGGTGCACTGTGCCCAGGGGGAGGGGGCACACCCTATCCACCACAGGGGATGCACTGTGCCCGGGGGGAGGGGACACGCCCTATCCACGGGGGTGATGCACTGTGCCCGGGGGGAGGGGGCGCGCCCTATCCACCACAGGGGATGCACTGTGCCCGGGGGGAGGGAGCGCGCCCTATCCACCACAGGGGATGCACTGTGCCCGGGGGGAGGGAGCGCGCCCTATCCACGGGGGTGATGCACTGTGCCCGGGGGGAGGGGACGCGCCCTATCCACGGGGGGGATGCACTGTGCCCGGGGGGAGGGAGCGCGCCCTATCCACGGGGGGATGCACTGTGCCCGGGGGGAGGGAGCGCGCCCTATCCACGGGGGTGATGCACTGTGCCCGGGGGGAGGGAGCGCGCCCTATCCACGGGGGTGATGCACTGTGCCCGGGGGGAGGGAGCGCGCCCTATCCACGGGGGGGATGCACTGTGCCCGGGGGGAGGGGGCGCGCCCTATCCACGGGGGGGGTGCACTGTGCCCGGGGGGAGGGAGCGCGCCCTATCCACGGGGGGGATGCACTGTGCCCGGGGGGAGGGAGCGCGCCCTATCCACGGGGGTGATGCACTGTGCCCGGGGGGAGGGAGCGCGCCCTATCCACGGGGGGGATGCACTGTGCCCGGGGGGAGGGAGCGCGCCCTATCCACCACAGGGGATGCACTGTGCCCGGGGGCAGGGGGCATGCCATATCCACCGGGGGTGTGTGCACTCTGCCCAGGGTGAGGGGGCATGCCCTATCCACCGGGGGGATGCACTGTACACCATGCCGGGGGGGGGGCACGCTGTGCCGGGGAGGGGGGGGAGGGGGGGACCACGCCATGCCGGGGAGGGTGGGGAGGGAGGCACGACGCCGTGCCTGGGACGGGAGGGGGGACCACGCCGTGCCTCTGAGGGGATGGGGGGACCACGCCGTGCCTGGGAAGAGAGGGGGCACCATGCCATACCTGGGAGGGGACGGGGGGCACCACGCCGTGCCTGGGAAGAGAGGGGGCACCATGCCATACCTGGGAGGGGAGAGGAGAGGGGACCACACTGTGCCTGGGAGAGGAGTGGGGGATCACGCCGTGCCTGGGACGGGAGGGGGGACCACACCGTGCCAGGAGAGGCAGGTTAGGGGAGTGTCTTGGGTCGGGGCAGGAGGAATCATGCGCCGGCTGGGTGGAGGGGGCTGGTGCCCCCGCCTGGCGGCCAGGACACATCTCAGGGTCTGTTGTGTGTCCTCAGAGTACAAGCGAGCCCGCCATGAGATAAAGAAGAAATCCTCGGACACGCTGAAGCTGCAGAAGAAGGCCCGCAAAGGTAAGAGCCCTGCCTGCCCCCCCCCCCCCCCCGCCGAGTGCCCACGCCCGGGAGGGCAGCCTGCCCCTCCATGAGCTATGGGCCTGCCCCTTTGTGGGGGTCTCATCTGCTTTCACACCCAAGCAAGGCTGGGCTGGGCTGGGCTGGGTCAGGCAGGGCTGCCCAGAGGATTCAGGGGGCCTGGGGCCTTTGGCGGCGGGTCCCGGAGCGGAAGGACCCCCCGCCGCCAAATTGCTGCCGAAGACCCAGAGCGGAAGAAGCTCCAGGGGCCCGGGCCCCGCGAGAGTTTTCCAGGGGCCCCCGGAGCAAGTGAAGGACCCCGCTCCAGGGGCCCTGAAAAACTCTCGTGGGGGCCCCTGCGGGGCCCGGGGCCTGGGGCAAATTGCCCCACTTGCCCCCCCTCTGGGCGGCCCTGGGGTCAGGTATGGCTGGAGAGGCCCTGGTGCCCCATGGCTCTAGGGGGTCCCTGTGCTGCCTTCAACTTGAGACCTTCCCTGAGGCCGGGGGCTCTGATGGGGAGGGAGTAGTCAGGACCCCAGTTCACGGTCTCCCCTCCAAGGCAGCACAGAGACCCCAGTGCCACCTGGGCATCCTGGCTCGGGGTTGAGCGTACAAGCGAGCTCCTCGTCCTGCTAGCTACGTTCCAGCTCAGACCGTGACACCTGCCTCCCTCGGTTCCCTCCGCAGCGTGAGCTGGGACCAGGATTCTTCTTCCCGCTCCTGCCCCAGGGTTGCGGTACGTGTGCTGTGAAGCAGCCAGTCTGCTCCGCCCCAGAGTTGGCTGCATTCTGTTGTAGCTCACAGGGCAGTGGGGAGGTTTAATTAACAAGTGCTGCCGCCATTAGTGCTCCTGGGGCAGAGGGTAGCAGACCAGCCTAGTTCTAAGGTGTTGGAAAGGTGGCTTTGATGCTGACAATGGGGATCCATCTTGGGGGTTTGTGGGGCTCAGTGGCAAGGTTCAGTGGGTGAACAAGCCTGCTGCAGTCACCACGCCCTGTGGCCGTGACCCCAGCACAGTCTCTGCCCCTGGATCCCATCAGAGGAATCCTGCGGTGGAGATGGCCATGGGGAGCAGTCGCAAATGAAGTCGGACGCGCTGGGAGGGTCCCAGGTGGGCTGGGAAGGGCGGGGAGTGGGGATCCGGCTGGCACCGATGAGCAGGGCCGGCTTTGTGACCCGCGGGGCCCGGTTAGAAAACTCGGCGGCGGGGCACCCGCTCCGGGTTTTCCCCGCCACCGAAATACCACCGAAACCCCCCGGAGCAGGGCCCCATTAGGCGCGGGGCCCGATTCTGGGGAATCAGGTGACTCAGCTTAAAGCCGGCCCTGCCGCTGAGCACTGCGTGTGAGGAGGTTCAGGCTGGGGAGTCCCAGCCGGGCGCTCGCAGGCACTGCGTGAGGACGTTGTCAGACGGATTTTGCTGGGCATGACAGAGCATTGCTCTGCACAGGGTTCAGTGGCAGATCAGTGCTACGCAGGCTCGTTGGAGCCGGGGACCCCATGGGCGCCGACCCCCAGCTGGGGCCTGTGGCGTTACTGCAATGATAAGACCCAACAGCGCCCCTAAATACCCTCTCCAAAGGCTCCCCGCAGGGAAAGGTGGCCCAATTCGCTCCCTCAGGCACCCAGGGGTGGGGGCGGATCACACAGTCCAGCCACTCCCCCCAGCTCCCTTCAATTCCTCACGCTCCAACCCAACACACAAGGAGTTAACACCCCCCCACACACACACACGCAGGATGGGGGCATGCCGGGGGCCCACAGGTGTCTGAGCCATGTCTGGGAAGGGGGGACTGACCTGCCGGCCCTGGGGGTGGGGGGGCAGAGTGTCCGGAGGTCAGCCTGGCTTTCACACATTCTCTCTCTGTCTCTCTCTCTCTCCTCTTTCCTCCCTTCCACATCCTTCCTGTAGAGCTACTTGGTAAGTCAATCGGTGCGAGCCAGCTCCCCCCCGCCCTCCCCTGTGACCTGCGCTTCCTTTAGCTAATCAGGCCAGGTCTCCCCTCTGCCTGAGCTCGAAATGAAACGACCCCCAGTCACACCGCACTGGCCCGGGCCGCTGCCAGACCCAGGCCTTCCCTGCCTGCCTCTTGGGCCGGTGCCCCCTCGCTGGGCTGGGCGTGGAGCCTCGATCTCTGGGGGGCTGCGGCAAGGCGCTCGCTCCAGAGCCTGGTCCAGGGGGTGGCGGGATCCCCACTCCGACTGCCCAGGCCAGCTCTTCACTCCGGCCATTGAGCCCCCGTTCCCGGCGGCTTGGCTCTGGGATTTGGGGCTGGCCAGACGGGAAATTCAGACTGGGATCCAGGTCCAGATTCCAAGCTGCCACCGACTTGGCCAGGGGGCTGATTCGGACCCGTCTCTCCTGTGCTCAGGCAGGCCCTCTCTGGGGCTCTGCCTCCTGCCTGGAGCCCCCTTCGTGCAGCCCGGTCTCAGCACTCAGCCACCGCAAGTGTGCGTCTCGCCACCTCCTGGCCTGATTAGCCTCTTGACCGTCTCATCCTGGGAACTCCTTGTGTCACCATCTTTCTCCTTCGTTCCCCTGGTCTTTCCGCCTGCCAAGCCTCTCGGTCGTCCGGCTTTACCCTCTCTTCATGGGAATCGCGGGGGGCGGTGGCTTGTTGGAACTCCATGGGGTTCATGTCCCCAGCGCCGCCCTGGGCCCCCTCATATCAATGACTGGGGGAACCCATGCGCAAGAGAGAGCCCCACACCCAGTGCTCAGCCTGGTCTGCTTGGATCAAGCCTTTGAGCTGGGATTGGTCATCTCCACAGGCTGCCCCTACAGAGTGAGGCTGGGGTAGATGCCATCTGCTCTGTTTCATGCAGGTGGCACCGTGGCCCCTAAGCAGGGAAGCTGGGGGCCCCGCCCACCTAAAGCGCTCACTCCTCGGCTCCTCTTCGCTTGGCTTGCTCTGTCTGTGCATGTGTGTTTCATCTTCCCACCCTGGACTAACGCCTGGGCACTCCTGCGCCCACTGCATGGGTCACATTCTGCCCCCACTGGACGAACTGATTCACCCAAACCTCGCCGCTCTCCACATTCCACTGGCTGGTGCCTTCCTCCAGCCACAAGATGAGCAAATTCCTCCCCGGTGCAACTCCAGGGCTTCGGTGGGGCTGCCCCAGGGATGAATTTAGACCCATGCTGCTAAATGTGATGTTGGGAGGGATCGGGGTGGGATCCAGCAAGGGAAACTCCTGCAAGGTGAGTGTGAAACCGACATGGGCTGGGGAGGGCTGGGGTGGGGGCTGGGAGGAGGAGGATAGCTGATCTGTTTGCAGAGCCAGCGTGCCAGGTTATGACACTGGTCCGGTTGCTATGTCCAGCTGGGCAAAGCAGGGCTCTGCATCTGCCATCCTGAAGCAAAACCCCAGGGTTGGTTGGGTAGGGCTGGAGCCTGACATGGAGGCCAGACCTTGCAGGTGAGGACGGGGCTTTCGCCGCATGACCCAGCCTCTGGGTCAGCTCGACCGCCTCCTGCTGGGGCCCACACAGAGAGAGGTTCAGAGCACTGAGCTGGCGAAGGCAGCGGGGATACTGGTCAGCCGCTGCCTCTGCTGTGGAATCCACAAGAGAAAGAAGCCAGTGGAGGGGCCCATGGAGCCTGGAGATCTCTGAACCCAGCAGCTGGAGAAAGCACCTTTCCCTGTCCTGCGGTTCTTTTCTAGCACTGTAGCTAGGAACAAGCTGAGCGACGTCCTTCCCCGGGGCAGCTCCACTGACCGGCCAGATGGCACGTGGCCTGTTGTGTCTGTCATGGTGGATGATTAGCCCCGGAGCTCACCTGCAGCCTCCTTGTTTGGGCAGAAGGGCTCCTCCGTAGGCCTCGGGAAGGACTCCAGAGCTGTATTGCCCCGTGAGGATCCTGAGCAAAGCCAGCCACTGGCTTTTTTCTGTGCTGATTCCCCCTTGCGTAGCCAGACGTGGCATCCCGCAGTGAGCCCAGAGCAGCCCAGCAGAGGGGGATGCTCACAGCAGGCTGTGTCTCAGGAGAGCCCTTGACATGCTGGCAGGAGGCTTGTTGGAGTTACGCTACTTTCCGGTCCTTGAGGGACTTCCCCACAAGTGACCTGGCGCTGGGTGTTCAGCGGGCCTGGGGTTGCATGGCGGGCTGCCTGCAGCGGGGGAGCTCGTTCCGCAGTTCGTAAGCTGTAATCATCAGCAATCTGGTAGCAGTCGCCCTACACGCTCTGCGAGATGCTGTGCTGGCGGCTGCTCGGGTGAAATTCTGCAGCGTTTCGCCCCAGGGCTGACGTCTCCCACTGCCTGCCTCAGTTCCACAGCAGCAGAGCATGGAAGAGGGACAGTCTCTGGGAGGCAGCAGGCTCGGGACCGGCGAGTGGAGAGGGGATGATGTCTCCGTGTCCTTGTCTCCTTGCAGGGAAGGGGGACCTACAGCCCCAGCTGGACAGTGCTCTCCAAGACGTCAATGACATGTACCTCCTGATGGAGGAGACCGAGAAGCAGGCTGTCCGCAAGGCCCTCATTGAGGAGCGGGGCCGCTTCTGCACCTTCATCACCTTCTTGCAGCCAGTGGTGGTAAGTGCCGCTGCCCCAGGCCTTCTGGGGAGGGGTGTGTTAGAGCCCAGCGGGCTGGCTTTCAGATCAACCAGCCAAGCAAGCCAGAAGCCAACCAGCTCCTGCTCTGGGTCCCCCAACAGCCACTTCCCCACTGCCCCCAACTGTCTCCCCAACAACAAACCCTCTCGCAAGCGCGGAGGAACCTGCAGTCTCATCCTAGAGACGCGAGGAGGCAGGCAGGCTTCCGTGTCTCTGCGGCATCCCTCCCAACAGGGCGTTTGGCCCGTCCTGCCCTCCGTAGAGGGAGACGGAGAGGCAGCCAAGCCAGGCCCTCTGCGCTGCTCAGTATAGGAGGGGACCCTCAAATGGGGGTCTCAGGGAAAACTGCCCTTCACCCAGGACAGGGTCTTTGGGGATCAGTGTGAGAGTCCCGTGAAAGCTGGGACCCTTGGGAGGTGTGAGCTAAGGTTAGGTGACCAGCTAGCACGTGTGAAACACTGGGAGGGCATTCAAGATGCCAGGAGACGTTTGACAAGAGGAGGGAAGTTAGCCCGGCTCCTGGCCCCTTCCAGCGGGGCAGTTACAACCTGCCCTCTACAACCTGATTCCCCAGGGCCTTTAGCGTGAACCGGACGTGTTCTTCTTTTCCCTTCTTGCTCCTATGCTGCTGCGCGGTGCTGCCGGCCCCGTTACGGCAGCTGCTGGCATTGTTCTCCCCCCGAGCTGGCGGCACTTCCATGGCTTGGGGGGGGGGGAGGAGACGTGCCCTCCCAGTACGTATCTAGGCTGCTGGCCTTTCTCAGCTTGCCAGGAACCACGCATGGCAGTGGCTGAGACCCATCAGTTTTATTGTCCCATGTAATGGATTGGAACTGGCTGTGTTGGGTGTATGGTGACTGATGGATCGAGCTCCGTCCCCGGCTGCAGAGCTCCGAGGCGAAATGCCAAGGAGGCGAATGCTGGAGGGGTTGACATTAGCCCCTCCCTGGTTGCGGATCTCCTGGAGCTGTGCTGC
The DNA here is from genome assembly GCF_020497125.1 of Mauremys mutica. Classification (NCBI taxonomy): domain Eukaryota; kingdom Metazoa; phylum Chordata; order Testudines; family Geoemydidae; genus Mauremys; species Mauremys mutica. Next base: position 5,760,308 of record NC_059085.1, read on the forward strand.
CAGGAGGGTTCTGGTGGCGGGGGAAAGGACAGTTGCTCCATGGAGTGGCTGGGAATTTGCCAGGCACAGCCCTCGATGCTCCTGCTTCTCCCCAGGAGGCCAGACGGTCCCAATTCACTCGGGGGCTGGTGCAATGGCAGGTTCCAGTTACACTTCCAGAGCCAAATCCTCCACTGATGTAAACCAACGCCCCTCCCTTGGCTTTGCGAGTGGGGCTGGGATCCGGATTCTCTTTACTTCGCTGGGGTTTTGCCAAGTAGGGGCTGATGAGCTACTCTGGCTGCCCACCTCTCTGATGCTGGGTCTTGCAGACGTTCTGCTTGGGGGGCTGGCAGAACAGTCAGGGCCAGCCGGCTGGCAGGCAGAGCGGGTTTCACTGCTGACTTGGAGGAAGCCAAGCAGGGCAGGAAGGGAAGGGGAGAGCCCTGGTTCCCACGGCACCGACTGCTGATGCTTCCTCCTCCTGCCACTCAGACTGGAGAGATCACCATGCTGGGAGAGATCACTCACCTGCAGGGCATCATGGAGGACCTGGTGGTGCTGACCGCAGAGCCGCACAAGCTGCCCCCTGCCAGCGAGCAGGTGAGGGGCGCAGGGACAGGTTGTGCGGGGTGGGGAGGGAGTGCATGGGTGGGGGATGGGAATGTTCGGGGGGGGGATATTTCCGGGAGGAGAGACAGCAGCATGTCCACTGGCAGCAGAGAGCAGCTGGCCCCGACAGCGCTAACCCAGATGTCCATCGAGGGTCTTGCTGGAGGGAGGGGAGAGAGGAACAGAAGCACTTGGTTATAAATCAGCAGTTTCATCGATTCATAGATGCCAAGGCCAGAAAGGACCATTGCAATCACCTAGCCCAGTAGTTCCCAAACTTTAACAACCCGCGAACCCCTTTCACGAAAATATCAAATCTCACAAACTCCCTCTTAAAAATGAATATCTCCAGGGATTTTCTCCCTTATCTGAGCATAAATGATAGAAGCAGTGGTCTTGGAAATAATTTGTTTTTTTATTACACGCTTATTACACACTATTTATTATAACATGATTATTTATCATTTCAGTATTGATTTTATTACATTATGAAAATGGCAACACTCTTCCAAGATTTCACTTTTGTAGCTCATATCACTTTGATTAAGCCTCCTACATGTTTCATCAAGGAGTACCAGACGTGAAACAGCAGGAAGGTATTTAAGGCTCCAACGCAATTAAAGAGTTCCTCCCACAAGCATTCGGGTCTTGAGCAGTCCAGGAAAACAACGCAGGACTACAACAAAGCTTAAACCTGTTCTGCCAGGAAGTCATGTCATGGGGCTCGGGATGCCACCCCCCGCACCCGGGGTCCCTAGGGAAGGCTCTGTCCACCATTACAGAATTTTTTCTGAGAACCCCCTGATACATTTCGCGAACCCCAGTTTGGGAACCACCGACCTAGCCTGACTGTGATGTTCCTCTAGTGTTATCCGGACTGGTGATCTGCTAGGTCACTCCAATCCTTGACACTGGGAGCCAGCCTGACCCTGCTCTGCTGTGAGAACCCCCACTCCTGGGCTGTTCACACACAGCCTCTGGCATGTCAGCTGCTCCTTGGATTGTGCAACCAAACGACACTAGCTAATATCTCCGGTCCCAGACACAACCCTAGGAACCTCCATCTTGCAGTGTCCAGTTATGCCTGCTGGACACTACAGGCTTATATGAGTTCATCAATTTAACAAAGAAATTGATATGTACAGTAACTCCTCACTTAACATTGTAGTTCTGTTCCTGAAAAATGCGAATTTAAGCGAAACAATGTTAAACGAATCCAATTTCCCCATAAGAATTAATGTAAATGAGCGGGTTCCAGGGAAATTTTTTTCACCAGACAAAAGACTATATTATACACACACACACACACAGAGTATAAGTTTTAAACAAACAATTTAATACTGGTACGCAGTGATGATGATTGTGAAGCTTGGTTGAGGTGGAGGAGTCAGAGGGTGGGATATTTCCCAGGGAATGCCTTACTGCTAAATGATGAACTAGCAATTGGCTGAGCCCTCAAGGGTTAACTCTCTCTCTACACAAGGCAGCAGGAAGGAGGGAGGGAGATATGCACATTTCCCTTAAGTACACTGCCTTGTTAATTAGCTCAGCTTGCTGATAAACAGCTGCTGCAAGCTCCCTGAGTCCTGGTCTGTCCCCCCTGCTCTAGGGAAGATGGGGTAAGCGGGGTGCAGGGGGCAGGGGATACCCTGACATTAGCCCCCCTCTTCCTTCCCTCCCCCCCCCCACAGCGAGCAGGAGTCTCGGGGAGCAGCTCCAAGGCAGAGGGCAGGAGCAGCACATGGCAGTGGGGGGAGGGACACAGCTGAACTGCAGGCAGCTGCTGTAGAGGGAACTTAGGGGAGCTGATGGGGGGCTGCCGGTCCACCGTGGTTCCAAGCCCCCACCAGCTAGCTGCAACGGGCTGCTCTTCCTGCAAGCAGTGGACAAAGCAGGCACCTGCCAAAGGATGTTAGAAGGGAGCATTTCACAACTTTAAATGAGCATGGTCCCTAATTGATCAGCAACGAAACAACTTTAACCGGGACGACTTTAAGTGAGGAGTTCCTGTAATCAGTCACTGGCTTTTGTTTCCCTCCAGTGCTCCCCTCTGTGTGGGCTCTTAATTTAATCATGTTTCTGGAATTTTAGTGCCTCAGGATCTGGCAAGATAGGGGTCCAGGGGGATCCTGCACATTGGCTGGCCCCCTGGGGAGCTGTCTCCCAACCCCAGGACTGACACATACAGAACATCCAGCTCCCTTTTGGGGGTTACCCAGTGTTCCCCCTCCCAGCACTGAGTCCTTCCCTGCCCCCTAGAGGGCTGTGATCTGTGCTCTGTGGGCCAGGTGTGTTTACCCTTTGATCAGACGCACCTTTTCCCAGCAGCTTTCCCATAACTGCTCTCTGTGTCTCACCAGTGTGGGGGAGGACACCCCCTTCTCTGTCAGCTGGGACATTTGTTTTCTCACAAACTACCTGGCAACTTTTCTCACCTAGCAACTTCCTGGTCTCAACTCCTCTGCTGTCACAGGCGTTGGAGCTGCATCTTCATTTAAAGAGACACAGTTACTTCCCAAAAACGTCTCAGAAATAGCATCCTGAAAAACTGGGACCTGGATTGGGGTACCCTCTGCCCCCCTTTCTCTGTCCCTGAGAAGTCAGCTGTGTGACTGCCCCGCTGGAGGTCAGGTACACAGATCCTTCTCAAAACCTGAGTCACGGGCAGAGTGCCTGGGTGCACAGATGCTGACTCAGCCATTCTGTCCTGGGCTCCCTGCCCCAAGTGACTGGTGAGGAGACATTCTGCACCCCCACTATTCCTTCCCCAGCTTCCTCCTCTGGGTCCCCTCCTAAGACACATTTCTCTGGGGTCCCTAGGAAGGGCTCTATCCCTGGTTCATCAGCAAAACTCTGCCAGCTAACAACTGGGACAATTTCCTTCATCATGGACAACCCCTCTCCTGCCCCCACGCCTGAGGGCATGTTGCCTTCTGCAGGAAAGTAGCTAGTGTCAGCCCCTCCCATACTTGGAAGCACCCTGCTTCCCTTTGTGACAGAGTCACAGGAATCCTCACCCACCTCAGTGGTTTCCGAGATCCCATCACCCTTCTCTGGGCTCCCCTCTGGGACACATTTCTCTCTGCTCCCTAGTGCCGGGTTTGTCTCTGGTTCAGCTGCGACCTGCTGGCAGCTAATAGCCACGACAGGCATCACACCCCCGCCCCTTCCTGATGTGCTGTTGCCTCCAGCTGCAGGGCAGGAGTTGGTCTCCCACCTGGAAGCATGTGGCTTCCCCCTGCTGCAGAAGAATCAAGGAGACTCTTGCCCCTTCTCTCAGCAGTTCCTGAGACCTGACCCTTTCCCTCAGGGGTCCCAGCATAAAACTCCCTCCTGCTGCAGGCAAATACTTTAACCTGAGCTACACGGACAAAATCATTGCCAAGAAGCAGATCAGCTAGGAGGTGTTCCATTACCCCCCCAGTCAAAACACTTTCCAACCTTCCCACACCACATGGATCTTAGCCAGTGGTATGAGGAACCTGCTTTCGCCCACCCCCACAATCTGCCATTTGGCCAGGTAACATACTGGCCTTTGGGACCACACGCTGCTTAACCAGAGAGATCTGGGCCCCTATATCCCTCTGCCCCAAGCGTTTCCTGCCATTAATTTTGACAACCTTAACATGGTCCATATCTGGTTCTGCAGTGGCTAATCTCACAAAATTAATATGCCAGGTTTCGATTGCTTGGGGGGTTCTGTGTGAGGACAGCAGAACTGATATGAACTATTAGTTGCCTGCTTCCGCCTAGCACAGGGCATTTATTCCTCAGGTGATCAGTGGAATTACACCAATAGCACCTTTGGGGCTCTTCTGCTTTCACAGGAGGTTTGGGATGAGGGTTAGAGGAATGGTTTTGGGGAGGTAAGTACCCAGCCACCCTCCCTCTTGCTAGGGATAAAACGGGATCTTCTTGTCCCACCAGTTTTAAACCCCTCTTTCTGGGGCCTGCCCTCAGTAGATGCCTGAATCTGTTCAAAGGCATCAGCTACAAGAGCCATCTCATTCCCAGTCTTTACATTTTTATCCCATAGACACTGCTTTACTGAGGTTGGTCTGGGTTTGTCCCATCCATGCCCTGATGAGGTGTGAACTGCCCCTCTGATCCTGGAGAGTTTTGCCTGGGCTTATTTTAAGCCAGGAGGACACATTTTCAGCCTCATAACTATATACATGAAATTACAACCTATAACCTCACTCTGACATCACTGTAACAACAATGGCCAGTGCATCATGAGCCTTCCGAAGACACTCAACATGACCAACTTTGCATTGGACACCGCACAGTCCTATTATAAGGATGAACATGGGGAGCAGGGTATTCCCCCAAATGCAGAGTGTCACTGACCTCCTGCATGGAAGGGGCCAGAGGCCGGCCCCACAATCATTCCCAGAGTGGAGCTTTGAGAGAAACAGCCCATCGGGACTGACAAGTGGCCAGTGATGGAGACTCCACATGACCCTTGGGAAGTTGTTCCCGTGCCTAATTACCCTCCGTGTTAGACCTGTAATGCCATGTTTCCAGGCTCAGTTTGTCTAGTTTCAACTTCCAGCCATTGGATCATGTGCGGCCTTTCCCTGCTAGACGAAGAGCCCAGTATTCTATATTTAGTCCCCATGGAGCTACTTACAGACAGCGAGCGAGTCGCCTGCTCTTTGATAAGCTACAATGCTAACGTGGCCTGGCTCCTTCCTCCTGCAGGTGATCAAAGACCTGAAAGGCTCTGACTACAGCTGGTCCTACCAGACTCCTCCATCCTCCCCCAGCAGCTCTGGCTCCCGCAAGTCCAGCATGTGCAGGTATGTACAGAATGTACAGGGGACCTCACAAACACGCCTGGGATTGGGGAGAAGGAGTTTCTGCTTTAATACTCACAACCTCATTGTATAAGTGCTTGAGTGCTCAGCTGGTAACGCGGATACTTGGCCTGAGCTCAGCTGTCAGGCACATGGTGAAGTGTCCCCAAGACTCCCTGTGGATCAGATGCTAATTGATCATTAAAGCATCGCACTGAGGGTTAGCATAGATCCGTATCTGTGGCATGGGGCTTAATCCTCCATCAGACGAGCTGCTTTTCACAATCAGTGCTTTCCGTGCCCAGACCGTGCTTGTGTAACCCCAGAGGAGTTGCTTACGTGAGAATCTTAATACTCAGTAATACTTAATAGGAAGAGCCCCCGGTGGAGGGAGGATTTGTGGAACACATGGGGTCGAAGAATGGTTACGAAGTTAATTGAACTGTCCATCTCTTCTCTCCCTCCTGGAGTATGTGACTGGACCCGACTCAGTCACACACCTGCAGGGTCCCCAGGCTTGGAGCCTTTATCAGAAGTACCAGGGTCAGGCCCCATGTACACCATCCTGTGGGCTAGGAATTGCCCTGGAATTCCCTCTTTGCCACCAAATTGGGATCCAGAATCTCAGCTTGCTTAAAAGTGGCTGTTTCCTGCCCTGGTGCTTGCAAAGAAAAGCTTGAAAACATGACCTGAGTGTCACCCACTCAGAGATGTTTGCCGACAGCCTGAAGCGATCACTCTGCAGGCGTGAACCGCCCCCGTCAGCTGGCCCTGGAACCTAAAGATGGACACCTTGTGCCACGGGGAAAACTGCAAATATGGGGGCAGCCTACGATAAATGGGACTGAATTCCCAGTCAGCCTCCCCGGGGCTCCCGGACACCCAGCGTCTTACTCATCTTAATACTTAACTCAGTGAAAACCTGCATTTTAAAAACGTGTCTGAAACAGCTGCAGGATTTCCCCTGTGGCACTGCAGAATGTAGAGAGGCGAGTGTGAGAGGCCTGCCAGCGGTGATCCCCGATCCTGCAGCTTTTCAGTACTCAAGTCTTTAGAATCATGTACTGGAATGGAGCCAGGCTGGGTACATCACAGGAGCACCAGCTCTTCCAGGCACCAGCACACACTAAGGGAGTGCTCACGGGTTGCTGAGGAGGAGATGACGTCTCCTGGGCCCATAGCACCCCTGCCGGGTTGCACAGATACTTTGCTTGTGCTTTAAGAGAGTCTTCGGCCATGGGTGTGTCCCTCTGCCTCAGTTTCCCCATCTGTAAACATGGGGGTAACGACACCTACCCACCTTTTCATTCATAGATTCTAAGGCCAGAAGTGACCCTTGTGCTCACCTGTTCTGGCCTCCTTTAGAGCACAGTGCACAGAACTTCCCCGAAATAATTCCTAGAGAAGATCTAGGCTCCCCTGGGGAGGTGCTGTGAGATCTAGGGACGAACAGCTCCCCAACTGTTGTGGGTGCACATCTGAACTGAACCACTGGCCTTCCATAGCACCTCCATTGCTGGCTCTTCCCCTTCACCCCAGAATGTGCTTTGGTGCAGCCAGGGCTAGAGAGGGGCCGGGGACCCGCAGAATGAGTGTGTGCTGGAGAGTGCATGCTGCATGGGGGCAGAAACTGGGCCTGCCCCAGAGACAGAAATGCAGGAGTGCACCCCTGTTCCTGCCCCTCACCCTCCCTCCCGCCCCTGCCACCCCCTGGTCTGTAACTCTAGTCCTGTCGTGTATAAATCTGTGTGGCGGACCTTTGTCTGAAACTGTCTTTTCCTTCCTTTGCCCTCCTCGTAACCCCTCTCACCCTGATAACACGCATCTCTCTCCTGATTGCCACCCCTCCTCCCTCTCATCCCTCCTCCCCGCCGCCCCCCAGCAGTGTTAACAGTACAAAGGGTGGTACCGCTTGGTCCGGCGGGTCCCAAACATACTCACCAGGTTCCACCTATCGCTACCGCAGCCTGGCGCAGCCGGTTAACGCCAACACCCGCCTGTCCAGCGTCTCCTCCCATGACTCAGGCTTCATCTCCCAGGATGCCACATACTCCAAGCCGCCTTCGCCGATGCCATCTGACATCACCAGCCAGGTAAGGGGGCCATGGCGGGTGAATGCCCTCTGGATTCCACACACCCCTTTCAAAAGAGAGGGAAAGTCGCTGCTTCAGAGCTCCATGTCAGATCACATGTGCTCAAGCCTCCTGAGCGAAGCAGCGGGGTGTAGTGGATAGAGCACGGGGACCCCAAGACTCCTGGCTTCTAATCCCGCCTCTGCCACCGATTTGCCATGTAATCCAGGGCAAGCTGCGCCCGCTGGTCAGTGCCTGCGGTTCCCCATCTGCCAGAGAGGGGAACATTCACCGACCACCTCGGGCACAGCGAGGGTTAATGCAGATGAGGCGGGGACATGGCTTTAATTCCCACTAGGGAGGGGTTGTCCAGCACCAGGAGGTGGACGCTCACAGCATGGCAGTGAATCCGTGCGGGATAACTGGACAGGTTTCTGTGCGGCCTCTTGACCCGTGCCAGCTGGCTGAACAAGCTGTTTTGAAGCCCCAGCAGTAAGGAGATTTAGGGGAGAACCCACTGCCATCCAATCTCAGGAAACAGACAGAATCACACTTGCATTATGGTCAGAAAACGTGGCCCCTTCTTATTCCCTGTGTGCCCGGGGCCGACCTGCTCACCTTACTGACAGACACGAGCCCTTGGCACTGGGCCTGAGAGAGCGGCTGGGTTTCTGCACCGTCCCCAGAACGCCCCCCAGCCACGGGCAGCTTGTATTGCTGGGGACACGGCCGAGCCGAGTCCCAGCCCAGGGTGACTCGGCAGGGCAGGGCAGGAGGGCGGGTGTACCGTGTTGGCCTCAGGTATAATTTGAAACTGACGTAGGTGCCAAGGGCTGTGTGGACGCCCTTGTTTTGGTTGGAACCAGGCTTATTTCTAGTTAGCAGAAGTCACCTAGAAACAAGTTTAAGACTAACCTAAATAAACCACCATTAAACCGGAATAAGAGTGTACAGGCGGGTTTGCACTGATTTAACTACCCCAGTGCAAATTTGGACATAGACAAGAAACATCTTTTTACTGTTAAGCTGAGCATGTTGTGTCTGCATCAGGGAGAGACGGGAAGCCTGGAGCCCTGGAATGACATTTTCTGGAGAGTATCCACACTTCACTGTGACATGCCCTGAAATATTCAGAGTGACCCATGCCACAGGCATCCTGCCTTTAGCATGGAACTGCAAAGGACTCAGAAAAGCCGGCAGCAGGGAGGGATGAGATGGCTTAGGCAACTGCCCCTGCTGTGCCTTCAGGCTCCGGGCTCTGGGCATGGAATTCCAGTGGATTCCGATACAGCATAGCTCCTGCTCTCTTCCCCGCCCATCAGCAGCTTCACATGGGGCTGCTGGCGTCAGGAGCAGCCCCTGGGAAACTGGGCTTGCTCTCCACTCAGTTTATTTGCCAGTAGTTACCCTCCCTCTGATTTTTCAAGTCTGAAGTGTGAAAGCCAGAAGCCCTCGGTCTGTAGCACCAAACAGGCGGCCCTGGCGCTTGGATTGCTTGGGCATGGTAGGTGTGCAAAGCGTGCTAAGGACAGTGCACGTTGTCAGCAGCACGAGGCCCATGTTGCAGAGCTGGCCCTGCACCCCGGGTAGGGCAGCCAGGGTTGGCGTGGTGCTGAGTTTCCACATGTGGTGGTGGTTGGCTCGCTCTCTGCCTGCCCTGGCTTGGCAGTGACGTGGCTCCCGCAGGATGATCGGGGACACCTTGGGCAAAGGGCAAGGCGCCCGCAGGCTGCACACACATCTCAGACGGCTGCTCATGGCCCGGCTCTGGCTCTAACCCAGCTGGGTGTGTCTGAGCTCAGAACCGGGGGGTACCGTGCAATGTGGATGCGCTAAGCCAGTCTCACTAACACCCTGCAGCTTTCCTGCTGGTCCGGCTGGGGGTTGGACGCCGCCTGCGTGAACAAGACAGGAGCAGGTTCCACCCCCGCTACTGTAGGGGTAGGGGACCTGCCCATCGTCCTTTCCGTGAGTCTGCTCTCAGCCAGGGCAGGGCCAGTGCGGCAGGCAGCGCCGGGGCTGTCCCTCGGGAATCCTGGGCAAGCCCAGAGGGAAGGCAGCTGAAGCTGGGGAGAGGGTAGCGCACAGCACCCCACACTCCATTTCTGTCCCCTGGAGAAGGGGCTGGAGGCCAGCCAGAGCAGGGTGCACTCCCCAGTGTGGGCTCCCGGGGTGGAGTCTGGAGCGGCAGCTCCCTCCCGTGAGAGGGCAGCAGGAGAGGCTCCTCGGAAAGAGACTGCGGCCCCTGCACCACACCCCCCCCTCAGCCAATGCTGTGACAGTGTGGATGTGACGCAGCCACCGGGTACGGGGCGGTGCGTATGGTGTGTTGTCTGGGTGTGTCAGGGATGGGGAGTGTGTGAGTGTGATGTGTGCATGGCTTGTGTGTATCCGCTGTGGTACTCGATGGGTAAATGGGAGGGGATGAGGTTGTACTATATGATTGTGTGGGGATGGCGTGGGTGTGTCTGGATGGTACATGGAGGGTGTACCTGTCTGAGAAGTGTATATGGAGTGCGGTTGGGTACATGTGCAGGAGTGTATTGATGGTGTTTATATCTGTGTGTGTCGGGTGTATGACGTGGTGGGGGGGTGCATAAGCAGTGAGCGTGTACATGTGTGCATACACAAGGTGTGTGTGTGCATGTGTGTGCGTACACAGGGAAGGAAAGAGTGTGTCGGTATACGTACGTACAGGGATGGAGGGGGGGGTGTGTACGTACAGGGAAGGAGGAGTGCGTTTGTGTACATACATACAGGGAAGGAGGGTTTGTGTTTGTGTGTGTACACGGGGAAGGAGGGTGTGTGTACGTACGTACAGGAAAGGAGTGTTTGTGTGTGTGTGTGTGTGTACACAGGGAAGGAGGATGTTTGTGTGTATATGTACATACAGAGAAGGAGTGTGTGTGTGTATATGTACGTACGTACAGGAAAGTGTGGGCCCCTTACTGAATGAGGGAGGGAACCTAGTGACAGAGGATGTGGAGAAAGCTAGTGTACTCAATGCTTTTTTTGCCTCTGTCTTCACAGACAAGGTCAGCTCCCAGACAGCTGCACTGGGCAGCACAGCATGGGGAGGAGGTGACCAGCTCTCTGTGGAGAAAGAAGGGGTTCGGGACTATTTAGAAAAGCTGGACGAGCACAAGTCCATGGGGCCGGATGTGCTGCATCCTAGGGTGCTAAAGGACTTGGCGGATGTGATTGCAGAGCCATTGGCCATTATCTTTGAAAACTCATGGTGGTCGGGGGAGGTCCCGGAGGACTGGAAAAAGGCTAATGTAGTGCCCATCTTTAAAAAAGGGAAGGAGGAGGATCTGGGGAACTACAGGCCAGTCAGTCTCACCCCAGTCCCTGGAAAAATCATGGAGCAGGTCCTCAAGGAATCAATCCTGAAGCACTTAGAGGAGAGGAAAGTGATCAGGAACAGTCAGCATGGATTCACCAAGGGCAAGTCATGCTAGATTAACCTATTTGGCTTCTGTGACAAAATAACTGGGTCTTTGGATGAGGGGAAAGCAGTGGATGTGTTATTCCTTGACTTTAGCAAAGCTTTTGATACGGTCTCCCACAGTATTCTTGCCAGCAAGTTAAAGAAGTATGGGCTGGATGAATGGACTATAAAGTGGATAGAAAGATGGCTAGATCGTTGGGCTGCACCCTCAGCAAGTTTGCAGATGACACTAAACTTGGAGGAGTGGTAGATACGCTGGAGAGTAGGGATAGATACAGAGGGACCTAGACAAATTAGAGGATTGGGCCAAAAGAAACCTGATGAAATTCAACAAGGACAAGTGCAGAGTCCTGCACTTAGGACGGAAGAATCCTATTCACTGTTACAGACTAGGGACTGAAAAGGACCTAGGGGTTACAGTGGACGAGAAGCTGGATATGAGTCAACAGTGTGCCCTTGTTGCCAAGAAGGCTAATGGCATTTTGGGCTGTATAAGTAGGGGCATTTCCAGCAGATCGAGGGATGTGATCATCCCCCTCTATTCAGCACTGGTGAGGCCTCATTTGGAGTACTGTGTCCAGTTTTGGGCCCCACACTACAAGAAGGATGTGGAAAAATTGGAAAGAGTCCAGCAGAGGGCAACAAAAATGCTTAGGGGGCTGGAGCACATGACTTATGAGGAGAGGCTGATGGAACTGGGATTGTTTAGCCTGCAGAAGAGAAGAATGAGGGGAGATTTGATAGCTGCTTTCAACTACCTGAAAGGGGGTTCCAAAGAGGATGGATCTAGACTGTTCTCAGTGGTAGAAGATGACAGAACAAGGAGCAATGGTCTCAAGTTGCAGAGGGGGAGGTTTAGGTTGGACATTAGGAAAAACTTTTTCACTAATAGGGTGGTGAAGCACTGGAATGGGTTCCCTAGGGAGGTGGTGGAATCTCCTTCCTTAGAGGTTTTTAAGGTCAGGCTTGACAAAGCCCTGGCTGGGATGATTTAGTTGGGTTTGGTCCTGCTTTGAGCAGGGGGTTGGACTAGATGACCTCCTGAGGTCCCTTCCAACCCTGAGATTCTATGATGTGTGTGTGTTCATGTACAGAGGGAAGGAGAGTGTGTGTGTGTTTGTGTGTGTGTGCACGTACACAGGGAAGGAAGGTATTTGTGTATATATGTACATACAAGGAAGGAGGATGTGTGTGTGTGTGTACGTATGTACAGGGAAGGAGGTGTGTGTGCGTACACGTGGAAGGAGAGTGTGTTTGTATGTACGTACAGGGAAGGAGGATTTGTGTGTGTGCATGTACAGAGGGAAGGAGGGTGTGTGTGTTTGTGTGTGTGTATGTACAAGGAAGGAGGGTCTGTGTGTGTGTGTGTGTGTGTGTAAGTACAGGGAAGGGGGATATGTGTGTGTACGTATGTACAGGGAAGGAGGGTGTGTGTGTGTGTGTGTGTGTGTGTATGTACGTACAGGGAAGAGGTGTGTGTGTGTGTGTGTGTGTGTGTAAGTACAGGGAAGGGTGTGTGTGTGTGTGTGTGTAAGTATAGGGAAGGGGAATATGTGTGTGTGCGTGTACAGAGGGAAGGAGGGTGTGTGTGTATGTACGTACAGGGAAGGAGGGTCTGTGTGTGCGTGTGTGCGTACAGGGAAGGGTGTGCGTGTGCGTGTGTACGTACAAGGAAGGAGGGTGTGTGTGTACGTACAGGGAAGGAGGGTCTGTGTGCGTGCAGGGAAGGGGGGGTGCGTGTGCGTGTGTACGTACAGGGAAGGGTGTGCGTGTGTACGTACAGGGAAGGAGAGTCTGTGTGTGCGTGTGTGCGTACAGGGAAGGGGGTATGTGTACGTGTGTACGTACAGGGAAGGGGTGTGTGTGTACATACAGGGAAGGGGGTATGTGTGCGTGTGTACGTACAGGGAAGGAGGGTCTGTGTGCGTGCAGGGAAGGGGTGCGTGTGTACGTACAGGGAAGGGGGGGGTGCCCGTAGGCCGTCTGTCTGTACCTAACACTTAGCAGGGCCCTCCAGCTGTGTCTGCACTGCTTGCTGTGGGGCTGGTCCAGAGGCCCCCGGGCTTGGGGTGGCGTTTTTCTCCTCTCCTGCCGCATGCCTTTGGCTTTGTAACCAGTTTATTGTCTTCCTTCTCTGTGTGTTTGTTTGCCGCTCCCGCTGCCGGACTCTGGGCATGGCAGAAGTCCTCCAGCTCCGCATCCTCCGAGGCCTCGGAAACCTGCCAGTCAGTTAGTGAATGCAGCTCCCCCACCTCGGTTAGTTCTAGCTCCACCGCAGGGGCGTGCTCAGGCGGTGAAAAGGTGAAGCCTTCATCGGCAACGTCCCCCTCTCTCTGTCCCTCTGCCTCGCTCTGTCTCACTTCACGGGGGCTACGTTTCCCATGCAGATCCCCAGGGCACCTGTGGGGCTCTTGGGAGACGCACCCCTCCCATCCCATTAATCTCCCCCTCCATCTCCACCCCTGGGCTGCCCTGGCTCTCGGCTGGCTTTGTGCTTTGTCACGGGCTCTGAAGCCCTGGCGTGCGTCTGGCTTCCCTCCCCCCGCCCGCCATGCTGCTCAGCTCCCAGGCTGGGGGGGACATGGCACGGAGGTGAGCGCAGGGTTTTCTTCACCACCGGTTTCTTGCTGTGTTTCAGCTGAAACCTATGAATGTAGCTCATGTGGCCAGGACTGACGGAAGCTCCCGAAGAAGCCTGAGCCTGGTGTGTATTTCCCAGCGTGTCTGTGGGCAGGGCCCTGTCAGAGGTCTGGAGATCCCCGGCGGGAGACTCTGCTGTGCTTTGCGTCTGGAGGGCTGGCTCTTCGGCCCCGGGCCGGACTGGGCCGGGCTATGCTGCCCGCGCATGTACTTGCCGTACCTGAGTGTCAGGGCAGCCTGGCCGATGGGGCTAGGCTGCGTGCTGGGTATTGCCGACGCTGCGCTGGTGGGGCGGTGAGGCAGCAGGGACGGATGAGCAGAGCCACGTTAGGTGTTGATTATTGTCTCTCTCTCCCGCTCCCTGAGCTACCCCAGCACTCGCCGAGCAGCCTGGAGCTCCAGGCCAGCAAACCCGCTGCTTGGCCCACTGGCCTGGGGGCTTCACCCTCTGTGCTCCTTGGCTGTGACAGCAGACTTGGCCTCCCCACGGCTTCCCGTATGACAGGGAGTGGGGCCGCGTTCCCCTCGCCTGCCCCGTGGGTCGCCTCTCAGCCCGTACCCTGGGGTCTCCAGCCCAGGCCCTGTCACTCGGCTGCCGGGGGGTCAGGCCATCCTCTCTGCACGTCTTCTCCGGCTCCTGCGGGGCTGGGGGTCAGGCTGCACCCGGAGCTCCAGGACACATTGGCCTTCCAGGAGCAACGGCAGCGAGTCTTGGAGCCCGGCTCTGCCGCCCGGCTCGCGCTAGGGCCTAGCAAATAGCTGTACAGGCATTCGGGCCGGGGCTCGCAAAGCCACCCCTTCCCCAGGGCTCCAGCCCGGCCAAACCCCCACACAGCTAGTGTCAGCGCTGGGGCCTGAGCCCGCTCTGAGACTTGCTGCCATGGGGGGTGGGAGGGTCCCTCCTTCCAGCCACCCCCCCTCAGCCCCTTCCTCCGTTCTCTAGCCACCACAGGCCTCCTTTCTTCCCCCCCCGGCTGAGCGTGGCCTCGGCAGGATGTCACAGGCCCTTCCATAGGCCAACCTCAGAGGGAAGCTGAGACCCGGGGGGCACCTGGGACTGCCCCGAAATGGGCCCAGCCCTGGCCCGCGTGCGATCCCGAGACGAGCGAGGTCGGGGGGAGCCACTGAGTGCCGGGAGGCTGGAACAGGGGCTCTGCGGCGCCGAGGAGTGGGGCTCACACAAGGGGCTGAGCAGGCCTGTGGGGACAGATGGGACATGGGGTGAGGAACGCAAAGGACGGCTAGAAATGTGGCCGGGAGGGAGATAGATGGGGGTGAGTGGGAAAGACCAGGGAGCGGGATGGGTGGGAATTTGCAGGGAGGGCAATGGGCAAAGATGGATGGGGAGGGGGATGGGTAGGAAGGGGGATGAGCAAGGATGGGCGGGGAAGGGGGATGGGCAAGGATGGGCGGGGAGGGGGATGGGCGGGGAAGGAGATGGGCAAGGATGGGCGGGGAGGGGGATGGGCGGGGAAGGAGATGGGCAAGGATGGGTGGGGAGGGGGATGGGCAAGGATGGGCGGGGAGGGGGATGGGCGGGGAAGGAGATGGGCAAGGATGGGTGGGGAGGGGGATGGGCAAGGATGGGCGGGGAGGGGGATGGGCAGGCAGGGGGATGGGCAAGGATGGGCGGGGAGGGGGATGAGCAAGGATGGGTGGGGAAGGGGGTGGAAGGAATGGGAGGGGTTGGTATCTTGCCCAGATGATGGTGTGATTGTGGCTGGAGGCTACTAGGCATTGGGCTGAATGGTCCAGGCTAGATCCCCCTCGGGACTCCCTATACACGCGCACACACGCACACACGTGCACAAACACCACGCACATACACGCGCACACACGCGTGCACATACACAGCCTTTGAACGCTACCTGTGGCCGCGGAGAGGCTTTGGTACACAAGGAAGCGAGGCCGTGGCATAGCAGCCCGTCCAGCCAGGGTGGCGGCAGGACGGCTCACACAGCCGCTGCCTCTGCTGACGTGGTTTCCCTGGTTTTGCAGTGGTCACTCCAAAGCAGCCAGCCAGTCATTTCTCAGTTACCACCAGGATCCCTCCCTCCCCACCCCCGCACTCTCCTCTCTTTCTTTCCATGCTCACTAATCTGTCGCTACGTTTTTGTCCCGCTGCGGCCGAGCCCCCTGCCTTACCAGGCCTGCCTTGCTTTGCAGGATTGGTCCAAGGCCAGTCCTTACGACCAGCCGGTGGTCAGCACCCTGCAGCGGAGGAAGGACCGCGTGGAGCATCTGCGGGAGGCCGAGCTGGGCTCCGCCAGCATGGGGTATCCGGGAATTAACTTGGAAGACGTGCCCAGGCCCAGGATGTCCCCAGCTACCATCGCTGCCAAGGTACAGCTGTTAGGAGCGAGGGGAGGGCAGCATGGGACCAAGGCGACTGTTTACAGCACTGAGTGCCGGGTTCGAGCCCTGCTCCTGTGCAGTTCCTTTGCGGTTCCCTGGGAGGGCCTGGACCCTGCCCTCCCCGTCGCTGGGGACGGCCGTGTGCACAGACCCGCTGGCTGGGAATCGGCCCTGCCCGACTTGCAGTATTCATGTCAGTTGCTCCTGACTCCCAGTCGTGCCCAGAGACCAGGGTGAGAGGAGCAAACTTCTCTGACTGGGAGCTAAGGCAGATTGTGACGGGTCTCCCTGGTTCTCCAACAGCATGGCGAGGAGGTGTCCCCCGCTGCCAGCGACCTGGCCATGGTGCTCACCCGTGGCCTGAGCCTCGAACACCAGAAGAGCAGCCGGGATTCCCTGCAGTACTCCAGTGGCTACAGCACCCAGACCACTACTCCGTCCTGCTCAGAAGACACCATCCCGTCTCAAGGTAGCCAGGCCGGCAAGGGGGCTGGGCTTTCCAGGCCTTGGAGCTAAGTGCTCAGCCAGGGCTGATGCCCAGGACTCACTGAGATCCACTGCTCGCGTGGCCAGGTCACTGCTGCAGGGATCTCAGGATGGAGCCACTGGGTTCCTTCTGCTGAAGGGATCAAAGAGGGGAGAATGAATCAGAAGCTGCTGCAGGCTGGGGGCGAGCTGGGGGCCGGATCTGGGAGGGAGCCGGGAGCTCCCATCATGCCGCAGGGCATTCTCTACATCCAGTTTTGCAAATGTATTCTAGATTCATAGAACTGGGGGGCTGGAGGGGACCTCGAGAGTGCACCCCCTGCGCGGAGGCAGGGACCAGCGGGTACGCTGAGACTAGCCCGCACAGGGGTTTGGCCTACCTGCCCTTAAAACCTCCAGAGGTGGGGTTTGCTTGGTGACCTTGGTACTGAACAAATAAGAAACGGTTCCTTGTCACAATCTCTTCAGCGTTTTCAACATTTGTTGCAAAACGTGGTTTTCCGTTTGCCCACCAGCTTGTGTTTGCATGGTGGTTTGTGGTGTGGTGGGTGGGCTTTGCTCATATTTGCACCCATGACACTGGGGTGGGGTGTTGTGGCTGTGTTGTAAGTGGTGTGTGTGTGTGTGTTTTGTATGATTTTTGTGTTGTGCTTTGTTTGCTTATTTCTGCATTGTGTTATGTTTGTGTTGCGTGTAATGTGGTTGTTGGTGTGTGATGTGATGTTTTGATTGTGTGGCGTGTAGTCTGGTTGTTAAGTTTGTATTGTGTTTTTTGTCAGAAGTTGTGGTTGTGTAATGTGTGATGATGTGTATTTTGGATCATGCTGATTATAGGTGCTGGCATTTTGGCTCTGTGGTGTCGTTGAGTTGCTGGTGCTCATTGTGTCTGGAATGGTTTTGTTGCTGGCGGTTCTGTGTATGTAATGCGGTTGTGGTTCTCTTGCTGGTTCATGTTTTGTGGTTGTGTTGTGCATGCTGTGGCTGGTGGTTTTGTAGCTGGAGGTTGTGGTTTGTGTGTCATGCTGATGTTGGTGATTGTGGTGCATGTATTGTGGCTCTGGTTGTGTTGCTGCTGGTGTTGTGGTTGTGGCATTTGTGGCATGCTGATGCTATGTATTGATTGTGTTGTGGCTCTGGTTGTGTTCCTGCTCATGGTGGTGTGGTGGTTGTAGTGTGTCTGCGTGTGTCATGCCGATGCTATGTGTTGATTGTGTTGCACATGTGGTTGCGTTGCTGCTGGTGGTGTGGTTGTGGTGTGTGTGTGTGCCATGCTGATGATATGTGGTGTAATTTGTGTTGCTGGTGGTAGTGTTGCACATGTTGTGGCTGTGGTTGTGTTACTGCTGGCGGTTTTGTGATGTGTTTGTGCCATGCTAATGCTAGATGGTGTTGATTGCGTTGCATGGGTTAGTTGTGGTGGTTGTGCCTGTGTCGTGCTGACACTGTATATTGTTGGTGATTGCGTTGCATGTGTTAGTTGTGGTGGTGTGTTGTGCTGATACTGCCTATTGGTGGTGATTGTGTTGCATGTGTTGGTTGTAGTGGTTATGCCTGTGTCGGGCTAACGCTGCCTGTTGTTGGTGATTACGTTGCATGTGTTGGTTGTGATGGTTGTGCCTGTGTCGCGCTGACGCTGTGTGTTGGTGATTGTGTTGCATGTGTTGGTTGTGGTGTTGTGTCGCGCTGACCCTGCGTGGTGTTGGTGATTGTGTTGCATGTGTTGGTTGTGGTGATGTGTCGCGCTGACGCTGCATGGTGTTGGTGATTGTGTTGCATGTGTTGGTTGTGGTGGTGTGTTGAGCTGATGCTGTGTGTTGTTGGTGATTGTGTTGCATGTGTTGGTTGTGGTGGTGTGTTGAGCTGATGCTGCGTGTTGGTGATCGTGTTGCATATGTTGAGTGTGCCTGTGTCGCATTGACACTGTGTTGTTGGTGATTGTGTTGTATGTGTTGGTTGTGGTGGTGTGTCGGGCTGACGCTGCATATTGTTGGCGATTGTGTTGCATGTGTTGGGTGTGCCTGTGTCACACTGATGCTGCGTGTTGGTGATTGTGTTGCATATATTGGGTGTGCCTGTGTCGCAGTGACGCTGTGTGTTGTTGGTGATTGTGTTGTATATGTTGGTTGTGGTGGTGTGTCGCGCTCACGCTGCGTGTTGTTGGTGATTGTGTTGCATGTGTTGGTTGTGGTGGTGTGTCGCGCTCACGCTGCGTGTTGTTGGTGATTGTGTTGCATGTGTTGGTTGTGCCTCTGTTGCACTGACGCTGCGTGTTGCCCCCAGGCTCAGATTACGACTGCTACTCTGTGAACGGCGACGTGGAGTGTGACAGCCAGAGCGAGTTTGACAAATCCTCCACCATCCCGCGCAACAGCAACATCGCCCAGAACTACCGCCGGATGATCCAGACCAAGCGCCCCGCCTCCACCGCCGGGCTGCCCACCGGGAGCCCCCTGCCGGCCAGCGCCCCCCCCGGCGTGGCCACCATCCGCCGCACGCCCTCCACCAAGCCCTCGGTACGCCGCACCCTCTCCAACGCCGGGCCCATCCCCATCCGGCCCCCTATTGTCCCAGTGAAGACCCCCACGGTGCCCGACTCCCCTGGCTACACTGGGCCCACCCGCGTGGGCAGTGAAGAGTGTGTGTTTTACGCCGACGACGCCTCCCCAAACGCCATGGACTTCGCCAAAGCCTCGCCCAAGAGGCTCAGCCTCCCCAACACGGCCTGGGGCAGCAACGCCATGGAGATCTCGGTGTACCCGGGGCCAGGGCAGCACCTCTCTGCCGAGGAAGAGGAGGACCAGCAGCTGGCCGCCAACCGGCACAGCCTGGTGGAGAAGATTGGCGAGCTGGTGGCCAGTGCCCATGCCCTGGGTGAGGGCCAGTTCCCCTTCCCCACCGCTCTCTCTGTCCCCGGCCCTGGAGAGGAGACGCCCACTCTGCCCCCAGCTGCAGCCAGCGAGCCCCCTGCCGAAGACATGCTGGTAGCCATCCGGCGCGGCGTGCGCCTGCGCAGGACCGTCACCAACGACAGATCCGCCCCCCGGATCTTGTGATGACACCGCCGCTGCCGCCCCTCCCTCCCTCCCAGCGCACCCCACGGGAAGAGAGCGAACACCGGGCCGGGCTGAGCGTAGAAGAGAAATCGATCCAGTAAAGAATCACAGAGGCAAAGCCACTTTATGGAGCTAGAGACCAATCTAGATTTAAACGGAAATTCAAAGTCTTTGCTAACAGACTCACAAGGCGCCGCCTAGGAGGCACTGAACTGGTTTTGGAGCCTATTTTATATTTCATTTCTCACGCCCTCCTCGTTCCCCGTCCCCTGCCCACACCTTGCCCCTGGCTGTTAAAGACTCCTCGCTGCCAGCAGGAGGCAGCGCTACAAGAGGGGGCCACCCCCACTGTGTGTTGGGGGGGGACGAACCTGGACTCGAATAAGCAGCTACATAATAAGTATAAAGAACACACACAGATAGACACACACACAACGCCAAGGACCGCTGGCTGCTGTCCCCCACAAGCCACCTCCCTCCTCTTCCTCTGGACGGAAGATGCACGGAGTCCTGTGCTGAGCATCTGACCACCCCCCTCCTCTCTCCTCCCTCCCTCCCTCGTGGCTGCAGTGAAAAGGGTCACCAGAGCACCAGAGGAGTGGAGAGCATTCCTGGCACACCCTGAGGTGCTTTGGTGTCACAGGCCTTTGCTGGGGGAGCAGCTGCCCCCACGCGTGTGCGCCCTGGGAGCGGGTTTTGGGGCTAGCACCTCACAGTCTCCTGTTGAAAACTTGGCACTGTGCGAAAGGCCAGGCTGTCCTCCCCTCCCGATTAGCTGAGCTGCGGAAGGGCTTCCCCGCCTCTGTCCAGCGTGTCCAGCTCTCAGGCCAGGGGCCATGGGGTACGGGTGTTTCTCAGGAGGTTAGACTGCTTGTGTGGGTCTCTGGCCATAAAGCGACAAGGCAGGGGTCGGGGTGCCCAGCCACAGCTCTGCGCCAGGCGCTCAGATACAGCAGCGTTGGTAGTTTAAAGGAACCGGCCTGCTCAAGAGTTACCTTTTCCCTGCATCCGGCTTCACAGCCGGCCTTAGCCTGGGACTGGTAACCCAAGTACAGGGTAAAGGGGCTGCCAGATAGCTATGAATCCAGCAGGCTGCTGCTAGGTGTGCCCCCGAGTGTCCCGGGGGATCTGGGCTTGGGTGTCCTGGGGCTGTTCGTGCAGCCTAGTCCCCATCTGGGTGTTTGCACGGGTGTGTGTCAGGCTGGGGGGGGTGCACGTGTGCCCAGCTGGGGGTGTATGCAGGGTTTTGCAGCGTGGCGAGGGGTGCATCTGCCCACACTCACTCCTGCTCACCACAACAGTCGTAGCCACCAGATCAGCACAACCACAGCACGCTGACATCAGTGGTTCAGCTGCACAGGGCCGGGACAGCCACCGCCGGGCCCCGGTGGATGTGTCATGGCGAAGGGCCCTGGAGCTGAGAGGCCCGTCGCTGGCATTACGCTACACAGGGCTGTGCCGCGGGGCCTTGGTGCCCTGAGCCGTCCCTTTCCCAGTAAGATGCCGTCCCAGGAGGAATGGGAATCTCAGGTCTTGCTCGGGGCCATTCTCCCCCCGACCCTCCCAGACTCACGGCCAGTCGCACCTACTCCACACACAGTCCCATTGAAAAGCATGGGGACTCCTCACACAGGAAGGTGTTACTCAGTGGGAGTAAAGGTGGCAGAATCAGACCCATTAGCCTCAGTGGTTACAAGGTGAGCAGAGCCGGCCGCCAGAGCCCACGAGCCCCGCTGGAGTTCTGGCTCAGTGAGGACATGGTTCTCACTGGGACGCATGGGGGCGCTAGATCACAGCTCCTTGTCATTGAGTTCTGATGGTAAATGTAACACTGCTTCGCCCAAGGCCACCTGGGGCTAATGGTCATGAGCGCCCCAATAATCATGGCCTCTTGGCATCTCCCAGCACTAGGTTCCTGGGTACCTGCTTTCCCACTCCTGCCACCCTGATGGGGTGCTGCATCCTTCCTCAGAAGTCAATGGCAAAACCATAGACCATGGCATGATCACTGTCCCCCTATTAGGATTTCGAGTTAGAGGCAATAGAGCCACAGAAGCATTAATTTTTTTGGGGGGGACAGATTTAGGGATGACTGTCTGTGTTCTGTTCATAACCTGGTCTGATAGACACACCTCCCTCACTTACAAGCCGTGTTGGTTGGATAAATACAGTGGGAGAACAGGAATGAGAAGCCGCTCCAGGCCAGTGCACTCCCATAAAGACCTTGCAGCAGCTGTGCGAAAGGAAGGGTTCACTGATTCCGCGTGATCTGGATAACTTCATAAACTGGGTGCAAGCAAACAATGTGCATTTTAATAAGGGTAAATGTCCATGTCCACATCTGGTAACAAAGAACATAGGCCATGCTTGCGGCCTGGGGACTCTCTCCTGGTACGCAGGGACTCTGAAAGAAATGTGGGGTGGGGGTGGATAATCAGCTGAACATGAGCTCCCAGTGCAATGCAGTGGCCAAAAGAGCGAATGCCACCTTGGGATGCATCAACAGAATGTCGAGTAGAAGTAGAGAGGTTCTTTTCTCCCTGTATTTGGCACTGGTGTGACCACGGCTTGAATCCTGTGTCCAGGTCTGGTGCTCACCATTCCAGAGGGATGTGGGTAAATTGGAGAAGGGTCAGAGAAGAGTCACGAGACTGATTAAAGGATTAGAAACCCTGCCTTGGAGTGACGTACTCAAGGAGCTCAGTCTATTTAGCTAACAAAGAAAAGGTTAAGGGGTGACTTGATCATGGTCTGTTAGTATCTACATGGGGAACAACCATTGAATAATGGGTGCGTCCGTCTAGCAGACGAAGGTCTAACCCGGGCCAGTGGCTGGAAGTTGAAGCTAGACACATGCAGACTGGAGAGGAGGTATGTATGTTTCCCGGGGAGAGTAATTAGCCATTGGAGCGATTTAGCAAGGGTGGAGGTAGATTCTCCATCAGTGGTAATGTTAAGATCAGGACTGGCTGCTTCTTAAAAAGCTCTGCTCTAGGGATTACTGTGGGGAAGTCCTATGGCCGGTGCCATGCTGGGGGGGTCAAACCAGGTGATCCCAGTGGGCCCTTGTGGCCTTGGAATCTGAAGCTATGCCTGGCCTCCTCCATGCCCCTGCCATGTATGTCGAGCTGGTAGAGTGTGTGGGTGCTCAAGCTGTCTGCCTCTTCCCCCCCCCCCCAACATCTGTGCTGGCTAACGGAAGGTGCCGTCGGGAGGGCGGAGGGATTTGTGATGAGTGGGTGCGTGAGTGGAGGGGAGGAAGCTGGGGCAGGGTGTCCTGGCTGAACAGCAGTGGCCATGTGGTCTGTAGGGTTTGGGTTTGGAAAGGGGAGAGCTGGTCTTTCCCTGCATCTGATTGGATAGGAATGAATAGTACTCAACCAGCTTGCTAGAGAAATGCTGAGTTATGATTGGCTGAGAGCTGGTCTAGTCCACCCCCCGCTCTTCCTCACCCCTTTACCTTAGGCAGCCAGAAGCCCTGGCCTTACACCCTCCGAAGGACCGACAGCTCAGCGGTACCATCGTCACCAGGTGGCCGACCACAGTGGGATGGGGACAGAGAGCCACGAAGGGAGCCACACGAGGGCTACCCTTGGCCTGGTGTATTTTGCACTGAACAGTAGCTGGGCAGAGGGGATCCTACGGCGACGGGAGCCGTGTCAGACCCTGGATACACAGACTGAGCTACTACGGATATAACGGCCCAATGATTGGGGATCTCCATTGATTTAGGTGAGTCGCACTGGAGATGAGCAGGGCCCCTTGATTTCAGTGAGTCGCACCGGAGATGAGCAGGGCCCATTGATTTCAGTGAGTCGCACCAGGGATGAGCAGGGCCCCTTGATTTTGGTGGAGTTGCACTGGAGATGAGCAGGGCCCCTTGATTTCAGTGAGTCGCACTGGGGATGAGCAGGGCCCCTTGATTTCAGTGAGTCGCACCGGGGATGAGCAGGGCCCCTTGATTTCAGTGAGTCGCACCGGGGATGAGCAGGGCCCCTTGATTTCAGTGAGTCGCACTGGGGATGAGCAGGGCCCCTTGATTTCAGTGAGTCGCACTGGAGATGAGCAGAGCCCATTGATTTCAGTGAGTCGCACCAGGGATGAGCAGGGCCCCTTGATTTCAGTGAGTCGCACTGGGGCTGAGTAGATCCCTTTGATTTTGGTGGAGTTGCACTGTCATTGACTCCCATGGTTTTGATCTTACTGTTCATCTCTCCTGTAGCCTGCCAGGCTTTCAGCAGCGTGCTGGGGGTTGGCTCTCCTGGTCTTTGAGAAACACTTCAGCCAAGCAGAGCAGCCCTGTGCCTCTCTGAAGCAGATGTGTGATGGGTGGGGCTGGAGAGGGGGCATTGCATTAAGAATAAAGGCCAAGCTATTAGCATGTACAGTCCAACTCTGATGTGAAAAGCAAAGGTCTCTGAACTGCAGCCAAGGCGCCGCGTCCCTGGGCGCCGAAGGCCCTAGTCAGTCTTTGAAAATGGTTATTTTTAGGGATCTGTAAAAGGCCTTTAAGAAAGCACAACCTCTCCTTCCTCCCTGGCCTTTTCTTTCTCCTCTCTCGCACTCCTCGTGCAAAGCACAGCAGATCACCACGATGTACATAGCTCGAAATGGGAGATCCCAGCCTGCCCCACCAGCCCAGATGTGTGTGTGTGTGTGTGTGTGTGTGTGTCGCATCTCAACCCTGTTACTCTGACACTGTGTAATAAAGATTAGTTATAACCTCTCTCCATCCCGTCTCTCCCGCCCCTCTTATTGTGACCAGAGCTGATGACGACACGTGACAATTGTTTGTTTTTTGGTTTTATTTTTCATTTTGTACAGAGAAAACAAATTTCCTTTAAAAAAATGTCTTTTGACTGAAGTAACTTTTCTGGTGCTGTTGTTAACTTGTTCCTTTTTTTAATTTATTTCCCCCTGTGCGCCTGTCTCTCCTCCTCCGCTACCCTTTCCTCACCCTCTTTTTCTTTTCTTTTTCGGACAATTATCCTGTTCCCCACCCTGCCCTTGATTTAAATAGTCACTGCTACAAGTAACGAATGCACTGTGAAGATTCCAGTATTAATAAAAGTTGTACTGTAATTAATACCAGGGACTCACATGTGTGTTTTTGTGTCTCACCTATTCTTTCGCCAGTCCTGCTTTCTCGCTTCCTGGTGAGGTGCCTGATTCTTGTCAGCGAACAGGAGACAATGTGTCACTTGATCTGGACATGCTTCATTGGGGTGATTGTTCTTTTTGAAGGCTTGCCAGCAAATTGGTTCTAGGCTATGGTAGTGCCTGAACCTTAGTTAGGATGGTATTACCAAACAAGTCTCTCATTTTGCTAGTGCTGAGTGCTTAAGTGATGGGAAACCAGGGGTTAAGAAATTCTAAAATTTAATTATGGTCTATTCATGCAAGACTCGCCTTTCAAAGCTTAAAAGACACTAAATGACATAATTAGCATTATTTTTATTTTTGTATTTTTAACTGCAGCAATATTCTATTGTAAAACTTTTGAGGCCTTTTTGTTTTTTGATGGCTTCTCTGACCTGAGACACCAAAAATATTATGGGACATAAATTGGTTTGGACGTGTAACTCGTGGCAGACTTGCTCATATGCACAGGGTATCGGGAGCTGCCACTCTCCTGTCTGAATTGGCAGGATCATTAAGACACAGTCCACACAATCCATAACGACTTATTCCTGGGCCTGCCCCTCTTCCAGTTCCATTATGGCACCTCTTCTTTCTCCTCGTTTCTCACCCGGGGCCACTGGGTTCTTTGGCTCTCGCCTTCTCCTTGGCCTCACTTTTTAACGTGATAATCTCAATGCCGAGGGGTGCTCAGCATCAAAACGGAGGTGAAATGCACCAGGCTCATGCCATGGATATGGTCAAAACAGAGACAAGCCTATTTGCTGAACTGAAGGCTCTTCACAAAGAAGTGTGGAGTGGAGGATGACAGGCTAGATGAGGGCCTAATGCCCATTGGCCCTAGCTGGGGTGGATGTTGCAGGTTGGGGCTAACACGCTGGCCAGGCGACGTGGTGGGGGGCGGGGTCCCAGCACTGGAATGATGCTGTGGATCAGGCCGTAGGAGAAGCTTTAGCAGGTCAGGGATGGGGAATGCTGACAGAACTAGGGTGAGATGCATGGAGAAAGCTGAGACCGGCGTGCCCCTGCACCCACTGCCACCTCTCAGAAGAGAAGCGCAGTTCACAGAGGGAGTGTAAAGAACCCAGGCCGCTTGCCCTGGAGAGCCACCACCTCCCCGCCCGGCGCTCCCGCGGAGCCGGGTCTCTCTGCACAGGTCAATAGACATGCAGCATGTCGCAGCTTGTGACGGTTTCAGCTCAGCCATTTGGTGAATTTCAGGCCTGAAATGGGAGACTCTGATCTCTTCCCAGGTAAAATCCCCCTTCACCTCTCCAGCTACGCGTGCCAGGGCCTTATAGATTCATAGACTTTAAGGTCAGAAGGGACCATTATGGTCATCTAGTCTGACCTCCTGCACAACGCAGGTCACCCACCCACTCCTGTAACAAATCCCTGACCTATGTCTGAGTTATTGAAGTCCTCAAATCGTGGTTTAAAGACCTCAAGGTGCAGAGAATCCTCCAGCCAGTGATCCGTGCCCCATGCTGCAGAGGAAGACGAAAAACCTCCAGGGCCTCTGCCAATCTGCCCTGGAGGAAAATTCCTTCCCAACCCCAAATCTGGCGATCAGTTAAACCCTGAGCATGTGGGCAAAACTCACCAGCCAGACACCCAGGAAAGAATTCCCTGTAGTAACTCAGATCACACCTCATCTAACATCCCATCACAGACCATTGGGCATATTTACCTGCTAATAATCAAAGAACAATTAATTGCCAAAATTAGGCTATCCCATCATACCATCCCCTCCATAAACTTCTCAAGCTTAGTCTTGAAGCCAGATATGTCTTTTGCCCCCACTACTCCCCTTGGAAGGCTGTTCCAGAACTTCACTCCTCTGATGGTTAGAAACCTTCGTCTAATTTTCCTTGCTATGATTCCTCATGGAGAGGCGGCAGCAGCAGCTTTGACAGCATCCTTACCAGGGGAGCAGGCCCTCCCTGGGGAGAACGTGGGACCCCGCTTCCTCGGGGAGGCCTCCAAACACAACGGACCAAACAGCCCAGACCCAGGTGCTCAGTGAAAGGGGGGGTCGTGCAAACAGCTGGGTGCCCCCATCTTCTAGGCGGTTGGTAGATGTCTCTTGCTATGGCTGCAGGCTAAACCAGGACGAAGGCAGAAGCAGGATTCTCCCCACACATGCCCTGAAGAGGTAAATGTAGATTGAGAAAGGGGCTAATTAACCCAGCAGGGCACAGCTGGGGAAGCAGGTGGCTCAGCGAGGCCCCGTGGGAGGGCGGGAGCCCGGGAGCTTGGCAGCTGAGGGGGTTGCTGGGAAGGCTGCAGTCCCTCCCCGGGGGAAGGATTTGGAGGCTGCAGAGGCAGCCTGGGAGGAGGGCGTTAGGAGCCTGGCAAGCCCCGAGTGCCAGGCATTCAGGAAAGGGCTCAGGGAAAGGCAGTGAGAGCCCAGAGGGAACAGACCTTGGCTGCTGCCTGAAGGGTCCCTGAGTCAGAGCCAGAGCAGAGGGTGGGCCCGGGTTTCCTGCCCATTGCTGAGGGGGTGGCACCTGGGGCAGTGAATGGGTGGCCTGCCTAGGGCTGCAGAAACAAGCCTTTGGTGTCACAGAAGGGGCAGACCCAGAGAGAGGGCTGGAGAGCCTGCCTGCAACCGCGGGAAGGGGCGTGGACCTCGCGAAGCGAATCTCCAGAGCCGCCAGGAGGAGACGCCAGCCTAGCGGTGAGTCAAGCCCCAGTGGGCACCTACATCTCCAGGCAGGCCTCTGAACCCGCCCATGGACCACAACAAACTTCCCATCAGACTGCTGCCCTGTGCTCAGGCAGGCTGGGCAGGTCACTGGTTTCTTAAAGAGACCCAGCCAGGTCACTGACTGCACCCTCAGCTGCTCCGGGAAAAGGCCAGTACCTCTTTGGGGGTGGGAGGCTGCAAGGACCCAGGCGCTGAGCCCTCCAGTAACAAACCAGGCGAGGCAGAGCCGGCATTCGTGAGCAGCCCCACAAGAACAGGCTGTGTCGCCCCGCACTCACAACAAGCCTATCGCTAAGCCGCAGCCCCGTTCTCGAGCAGAGCCGTACCGTAATAAGCCAATGGGCGTGCATGCGGCGGGGCGGGCGAATAGAGTGCAGTAAAGAACCCAGTCTCAGTTCCTGGTGGACATTACAAACCAGAGAGAGCAAAACACTGAATTGTAAAATAGAGAAATGACCCACCCTAGTTCCTCTCTCTCGCACGCACCTTAATTCTCCATCCTGCTTTCGCTTCTTCCTTGCCCTTCGCTGCTGCCCACGTGTGGCTGCAGCCCAGCAGGCTGCGTGCGCCATCTTCCAGGCCAGGCTCACCCAGGGGCGCACCGTCGGCGTGAGAGGTGAGGCGGCTTGGTCACACGTTCACAGTGGCTCTCAGCTCGCCATTGAAGTCAATGGCACTATGACGAGTCACGCCAGCTTTGCCAGGGTCCTCTGACCTCCTGCAGAACGCAGACCAGAACGTCGCTCAGTGCCTAGTCCTGCCGCTAACCCCTGGCTTTCAGCTGAGCTAGAGCCAACCCTTCAGCATCACAGCAACGTCGGGCTGGATGGGCCCACGGGAGGGCTTCTAGTCCAGCCCCCTGCGCTGAGGCAGGCCCATTAAACCTAGACCCGCCCTGACAGGGGTTTGTCCAACCTGGTCTTCAAACCCTCCAGCAACGGGGATTCCACACCCAACCTTGGACACCTTTCCAGAGCTTAGCTACCCTTAGCGTTAGAAAGTTTTTCTACTATCTG
Source organism: Mauremys mutica (assembly GCF_020497125.1). Taxonomy (NCBI): domain Eukaryota; kingdom Metazoa; phylum Chordata; order Testudines; family Geoemydidae; genus Mauremys; species Mauremys mutica. The sequence goes on from NC_059085.1 coordinate 5,788,620, forward strand.
TGCCGCAGTAGGGAGCAGGGTGGATTAACCTGGGAATGTCATTTAGTTTTACTGGGGCTGTCTGCATGGGGGGTGGGAGAGCAGGGGATGAGGGACAGGACCTGAGCCTATAACCTGAGCCAGGAAGAGGGGTGGGGCGAGTTAACACCTTTGCCTGGGAAACTGGACAAAGGGACGGGGAGAGAGCCTGCTGGAGGGGTTTTTTTGGTTTCAGTTTGGGGCTGGCTGGGAAGAGGCAGGGCTGGGGTCTAAGATCCTTGCCCCCCAGAGGGACCTGGCTGAGGGGTCCTGGTTGTACCTACAAGCCCTGCTTGGGACTGTGTTCCTGTCATCTAATAAACCTTCTGTGTTACTGGCTGGCTGAGAGCCACGGTGAATCACAGGAAGTGGGGGGTGCAGGGCCCTGACTCCCCCACACTCCGTGACATAAGAACATAAGAACAGCCGTACCGGGTCAGACCAAAGGTCCATCTAGCCCAGTATCTGTCTACTGACAGTGGCCAATACCAGGTGCCCCAGAGGGAGTGAACCTAACAGGCAATGATCAAGTGATCTCTCTCCTGCCATCCATCTCCATCCTCTGACGAACAGAGGTGAGAGACACCATTCTTACCCATCCTAGCTAATAGCCATTTATGGACTTAGCCACCATGAATTTATCCAGTCCCCTTTTTTAAACAATGTTATAGTCCCAGCCTTCACAACCTCCTCAGGCAAGGAGTTCCACAAGTTGACTGTGCGCTGCGTGAAGAACTTCCTTTTATTTGTTTTAAACCTGCTGCCTATTAATTTCATTTGGTGACCCCTAGTTCTTGTATTATGGGAATAAGTAACTAACTTTTCCTTATCCACTTTCTCAACATCACTCATGATTTTATATACCTCTATCATATCTCCCCTTAGTCTTCTCTTTTCCAAGCTGAAGAGTCCTAGCCTCTTTAATCTTTCCTCGTATGGGACCCTCTCTAACCCCCTAATCATTTTAGTTGCCCTTTTCTGAACCTTTTCTAGTGCTAGAATATCTTTTTTGAGGTGAGGAGACCACATCTGTACACAGTATTCGAGATGTGGGCGTACCATGGATTTATATAAGGGCAATAATATATTCTCAGTCTTATTCTCTATCCCCTTTTTAATGATTCCTAACATCCCGTTTGCTTTTTTGACCGCCTCTGCACACTGCGTGGACATCTTCAGAGAACTATCCACGATGACTCCAAGATCTTTTTCCTGACTTGTTGTAGCTAAATTAGCCCCCATCATGTTGTATGTATAGTTGGGGTTATTTTTTCCAACGTGCATTACTTTACATTTATCCACATTAAATTTCATTTGCCATTTTGTTGCCCAATCACTTAGTTTTGTGAGATCTTTTTGAAGTTCTTCACAATCTGCTTTGGTCTTAACTATCTTGAGTAGTTTAGTATCATCTGCAAACTTTGCCACCTCACTGTTTACCCCTTTCTCCAGATCATTTATGAATAAATTTAATAGGATTGGTCCTAGGACTGACCCTTGGGGAACACCACTAGTTACCCCTCTCCATTCTGAGAATTTACCATTCATTCCTACCCTTTGTTCCCTGTCTTTTAACCAGTTCTCAATCCATGAAAGGACCTTCCCTTTTTTCCCATGACAGCTTAATTTACGTAAGAGCCTTTGGTGAGGGACCTTGTCAAAGGCTTTCTGGAAATCTAAGTACACTATGTCCACTGGATCCCCCTTGCCCACATGTTTGTTCATCCCTTCAAAGAACTCTAATAGATTAGTAAGACAAGATTTCCCTTTACAGAAACCATGTTGACTATTGCTCAACAGTTTGTTTTTCTATCTGTCTGACAATTTTATTCTTAACTATTGTTTCGACTAATTTGCCCGGTACCGACGTTAGACTTACCGGTCTGTAATTGCCGAGATCACCTCTAGAGCCCTTTTTAAATATTGGCGTTACATTAGCTAACTTCCAGTCAATGGGTACCGAAGCCGATTTAAAGGACAGGTTACAAACCTTAGCTAATAGTTCCGCAACTTCACATTTGAGTTCTTTCAGAACTCTTGGGTGAATGTTGTTAATGTTGAGTTTATCAATTAATTCCAAAACCTCCTCTAGTGACACTTCAATCTGTGACAGTTCCTCAGATTTGTCACCTGCAAAAGCCAGCTCAGGTTTGGGAATCTCCCTAACATCCTCAGCCGTGAAGACTGAAGCAAAGAATCCATTTAGTTTCTCCGCAATGACTTTATCATCTTTAAGCGCTCCTTTTGTATTTTCATCGTCAAGGGGCCCCACTGGTTGTTTAGCAGGCTTCCTGCTTCTGATGTACTTAAAAAACATTTTGTTATTACCTTTGGAGTTTTTGGCTAGCCGTTCTTCAAACTTCTCTTTGGCTTTTCTTATTACACTCTTGCACTTAAGTTGGCAGTGTTTGTGCTCCTTTCTATTTGCCTCACTAGGATTTGACTTCCACTTTTTAAAGGAAGTCTTTTTATCCCTCACTGCTTCTTTTACATGGTTGGTAATCCACGGTGGCTCTTTTTTAGTTCTTTTACTGTTTTTCTTAATTTGGGGTATACATTGAAGTTGGGCCTTTATTATGCTGTCTTTAAAAAGGGCCCATGCAGCTTGCAGGGATTTCACTTTAGTCACTGTACCTTTTAACTTTTGTCTAACTAACCCCCTCATTTTTGCATAGTTCCCCCTTTTGAAATTAAATGCCACAGTGTTGGGCAGTTGAGGTGTTCTTCCCACCACAGGGATGTTGAATGCTATTGTATTATGGTCACTATTTCCAAGCGGTCCTGCTATAGTTACCTCTTGGACCAGCTCCTGCGCTCCACTCAGGATTAAATCTAGAGTCGCCTCTCCCCTTGTGGGTTCCCGTACCAGCTGCTCCATGAAGCAGTCATTTAAAGTATCGAGAAATTTTATCTCTGCATTTCGTCCTGAAGTGAAATGTTCCCAGTCAATATGGGGATAATTGAAATCCCCCACTATTATTGGATTCTTAATTTTGATAGCCTCTCTAATTCCCCAGTAGCGAACCTCCATCTCCCTTGCTGCAGATTAAGCTCATTACTTCGTGTCCTATCTGCTGTAGACCTGGAAAACAATGGCTCACCGGCCTCTTTGTAAAAGCCTTTACCAGAGTGTTATCTGGTCCCCACTCAGTTGTCTTTTCTCAACACTAAACATGCCTGGGTCTTGTCCCCTTTCCTCGCAGGTCAGATTTTCTAAACCTTGGACTAGTTTTGTGGCTTTCCTCTGAACACGCTCTAGTCTGGCCACAGCTTTCTTAAAATGTGCATCGGTGCTGCAGCCCCTCCAGCCTTCCTTGCTGGCCTTGTCTAGCAAAGTTGAGGGCGTCACTCTCCACCAGCACAGCAATACCCCCGCCAGATCCTGCGGCACAGAGAGCGCTGCGGCGGTTTTGTCACGGGGTCGCTACAGCTGCTCTGGGTAAGCTACACAGGGTGGAGGGATAAGTACCCAGGCCCCATCTGTGCTAGCCCTGGTGGAGAATTACAGCAATTGATACAGCCTGTGGGTAGGTAACATGGTGACTCAGGCCTCAGGGCCTGCAGCAGAACCATCTCTGGGCACAGCCAGCCCATTGTAGGTTGCCTGATTGGCTAGGCCATGTGATTGGCTGGAGGAGGCAGCAGACTGACTCTTAAGCAGGCAGTTCAGCAGCTGGTCAAAGCATTTGGCTCGGCTAGGACCATGCCTGTGCCTGCTTGTGCCCACCTCCCCTGCCGTGCCTCACTCCAGGTAACCGGCTCTGACTCTGACTCTGTCCCTGGGCTTCTCTTCCTGGCCTCTGACTCCTGCTCCAGTCTCTAGCCCTGACTCCTGCTCCAATCACCCATGTCCCAGTCACGTGACAGGGAGTTACTGCTGTTTTTCGCATGCGGCTGTGGGAAGTAAAGCTGGGATTGGCCATGAGCCCACAACCTGACATTGGAGGACTCTGTCCAGACTTGTTCAGTTGCTAGGAGCTGCCATGGACTGCTTGTTCAAATGCCGGCTGGTGGGAGAGGCCCGGGGAGGAGAGGTAGTTGAGGCTGGGCATCTAGAAGTGGGTTTTTTCAGGACCTGGCTGAAGATCCTGGGCTGGATGCTCAGGACACCAGAGACTTGTCCATCCAGGAAGGCGACACCAGGGCTGGGAGCATAGAACCCAGAAGCTTCTGAGGAGGACGTCTGACCTGGGCTCTGTCATAAGACTTTCCAGGGCTTGAGAAGGTGAAGAGGGCACTGCTAGATGAATACTACAGGAGTTCACTTGTGGGGTGTGTTAGGATATAGATGTTTAGGCCTGTCTGTAAAGGCCTATACTTTAAGAATTTAGGTGTATTCTTAGCACTTAGCTAGTTATAGAGGTATAAAAGAGAGACTCAAAATCACTGTCTGTCTGTGTAATGGCCTTCTCTTACTGTGACAGTCTGAGGCCTGGTTCTTCGGCTAAGCAGCAGAGGCAGCCATAAGCTGGGAAGTGTATGGTCACATCCTCACATTCCACACTAGTCACATGGAAATAAGGTGCTATTGGGCTGTTAGGAATACAGTCCTGTCCTGATATTCCTGTCACCTCCAGAGAAAGGGAAGAGCCTAGAAGATGTAAAAGGAAACTTAGTTTGATAGCAGCCTGTCTGGCAAGAACTCCCTTATCAATAGCTGGGATGTGAAATCCTCATTTCTGTATTGTTCTATCACTGTAGTCTCCACTTCCCTGTTGTTTGTCTGTATAATCTGTCTGGTTCTGTGATTGTTTCTGGCTGCTGTATAATGCATTTTGTTGGGTGTAAACCAGTTAAGGTGGTGGGATATAATTGGTTAAATAACCATGTTATAGTATGTTAGGATTGGTTAGTTCAATCATTTTACTGAAATTGGTTAAGGTCTAGCTAAGCAGAACTCAAGTTTTACTACACAGTCTGCAGTCAATCAGGAAGGGGGGGATGGGAACAGGGACTGGGGATGGGGGTGGAGGAATTGGGATCATGTTTTCCTAAAGGGGGGAATGGGAACGGGATGGGAACAGAAACAGGGACACAGACAAGGCTCTGTGGTGTCAGAGCTGGGAAGGGGGACACTGAGGAAGGAAACTGGAATCATGCTTGCTGGAAGTTCACCCCAATAAACATCGAATTGTTTGCGCCTTCGGACTTCGGGTATTGTTGCTCTCTGTTCATGCGAGAAGGACCAGGGAAGTGAGAGGGTGAAGAAATAAGCCCCCTAACAGGGTTAGTTGTAACTGATACAGCCAGTGCGTTAGCCAAGCCTGGTGGGGATGTGGTGACAGGGTTTTCATGGAGCGGCCTTCGAGGAGCACTTTCCGTATTCATCAGCAATCACTCGACTCCAGGGCCAGGGTCCTTGCAAACGGGAGCAGAGTGAGGGGGGTGACATGAGCAGGTTGCAGAGTTGGGGGCAGTAGCAGTTTTCCCCCAGTCCTGGGTACAGGAAACCTGGGGTTGTGATACAGACCAAGCAGAAAATGTTCCTTGGCGCTGATAAACCCAGCCACACAAGAGCTGCCTTGACTATCTTTGTCTGTGTGAGCCCTGAAGGAACGCCCTGAGGAGCGCACAGCAGCCAGAGTAACTCAGTTCAGAGGCTGCTAATGTGCAACCTCCAAGATCCCTGGTTCGGTGCTCGGCAGCGGCAGCCCTGTGAACCTCCCTTAGCCAAAGGAAGGCTCTTGTTGTGACAGCAGCTGCACCCTTTTCTGGGGGAGCCGCGGAGAGTGACTGCTTCTGAGTGAGTGTCACGCTTCTGGGGGCATGATCCAGGCCAGCAAACCTGGGTGCCTAGCGATGCTCTGCTTCTGTAGCTCCTAGCCCAGCCTGCCGGGTGTCTGTGTGCTAGACAGCCCTGGGTCAGCAGCCTGGCTACAACCCCACGCTGGCTACCACCAGCAGGGTGTCCCCAGCACACTCCCAGGCCTGAATTTCCCCCAAACCGTGTGCAGTGTCTAGCCCTCACCTGGGCACTCGGGGAAATAATGGGGTTGGTTGCTCCTTAAAAGCACATCACAGCTTGTTAATGTAACTGGGGTAAATACCCCCTTCCTGTCAAACCCAGCACTGAGCTGGTTTGGTACAGATGTTGTACCAAAATATACTGAGGATAACGTGAGTTCCAGTATCAGGAATGAAGCCAGAAAGAGTTAGACGTAAAACAAACCAAAATACACTTGCTACTGATTAAGACTTAACAAGCTACAGTCTTGTTCAAGGCAGCTTTCTTATCAATCCTCCTTCTTCCCAGCCATGGCTGACTCTCCCTCATCAGGACCTTCCACAGAGGAACAAGGGGCTGGCTCCCCTTGGCTTGCTAGGTGAAGGATCTTGGCCTAGGCAGGTTTCTCACCTAGAGTCAATATTCAGGGATTTCAGCCCTCCCCCTTAGTTGAAAGGCCCGTCTTTCACAGCTTGCGAGAGCTCTGATCCCTTGTGTCTGGCTAGTGAGGGTGCCAAAGATGGCTTTGGTCTTTGCTTAGGTCTGTCCAAGTTCAATGACCTGGTTTCAATGGATGGCCATTGTTGTGATTCCACCAGATGGGTGAATAGCTGTGACATTTCCTCCTCTTTGGGAGACACTGGCTCACCCTTTGTTTGTAAAGTTTAATATCAATGTGTAGCCATGAGGCCAGATCAACCACCAAGAGCAACATTTGATGCTGATATTAATCCCCAGTGTGTCATAGGCTGGCAGAACACACCTCCCTCACCATGCTTTTATAATACAGTAACGTTGTGTACAATCCGCTGAGTCAACTGCTCGTCACTTGCGGTTCAGCACCCCTCACCCCGTCTTTATAGAGCAGTAAACCTTTGCAATGTAAAAACCCAGACCAAACTTCTCGCTCTCGCTGGAGTGTAGCTGCCATGCTGACCCCTCCCCCATGTGATAGCTTTGTTTACCTAATATGTAAATGGATCTTCGTTGTCTCTGCCTGATGACCGCACTGGTCAGGGAAGCAAATACACATGCTTTTGTCTAGGGCACAGCTGTTTAGCCACTTCCCCTGGCGTGCCTGGTTTAAACACACTTTAGTCATAATTCCAGCATACAGCCCCAACTCCTAATACCCCTGTGTACATACAGCATGCCAGAACAGTAAGGATCGGGGAGGCATTACATGACACCTATTAGCTACAGAGTGTGACGTCAGTGAATTGGGGCAGGCTGAACTGGTCAAGCCAGCTGAATCTCACCCCCTGATGTCAGTGAGCTCCTGGCCCCATGGCACCTCGGGGCTGTTAGGCTCATGGTGGGGAAGAAGCCAGCTGGATGAAAGGCAGGAAGCAGCTGCTAGATCGTCCTACAGAAAGTGTGAGCACTTTTGCTTCCCAGAGCACTGCCCTTGTTGGTCTCATGCACCTACAGCCCCAGCCTGACTGTTCTCTTTCCTTGCAAGATGGCTGTGGCTGGGGAAGGGTACAAAAACCGCGCATGCCTGTGAATTTAACATTGTTTAAGTTAGACATCAGTTGTATTTTAGCTTTATTTTTCTTGTAACCATGTCTGCCTCGTATGCCTCATTACTGTGACTACTTAAAATCTCCCTCTTTCTAGTTAATAAACTCGCTTTATCTAATCCAGCGTGTTTGAATTGAAGTGGCTGGGAAACGCCATTTGGGTAACAACATGTGTGCATGGCATTTCTATTAATCAAACACCAGGGGCTTTGTACAGGCTTGTACTATCCAGGGGAGGGCTGGGCAGTACAGGACACACATTTCGGGGGGACCTCTAGGACTGGAGGGTGCTGGGGTCACCCTGAAGCATAACCCAGGCTGGTAGGAGCCAAGGGGTGGCAGGCTGGCTGCAGCACACACAGACATAGCTGGGAATGCCTTACATGCTGGAGGCTGTTTGTGAGCAGTCCAGGCTGGAGGCCACAGGTTAGAGGACAGGGGTGACACAGCTAGTCATTGATCTGGATCGTCTCTGGTATGTCACACCGCACCACAGGGCTCCTCTGTTGCTGGACGCTGCACTGAGAAAAGGGCTGGCGAGATCTCAGAGGGGGGAGGTGAGGACTGGGGCATAGAGCTGCCCACCATGGCCGTAGAGCAGCAGTTAGCATGTCTGCCGCCTGGGGGAAAGGTCCAGCCCAAGCACTGAAGCTGGCCCTCATCACCGCTGCCCCTTTCAGCTCATGGAGCACCTGTCACTGGCTGATGGAAGGCAGGCCGCTGGGTAGCTGTTTCTGACGCATGCCTTGTTCCCTAGTGTGATTTTGGGGGTCAGGACAGACGCCAGCTAGGCCCCATCCTTGTGCCTTATCAGTTAGGACACTGAGCCAGAAGCACTGGGGGCATCAGTCACTCAAGTGATGCCATTTTTGAGAGAGAGACTGCGCCTTCCCCTCCCCGTTTGCCCATTCAGGCCTCCTGACTAGGCCACAGCTGCTGCTTTGTGGGGTGGGGGGTAAAGGAAACGAACCACACTCCGAAAGGCTGGTTTGTACAAACGTTTGCCAGATGCTCAGCCCAGCAGCCATGGTTCCCGCATTTACTGTCAACAGTCAAACTAGACATTTAAAAAAACTATTCCCCCCCTTCCGGTTTGCAATGCAAACACTGCAGCGGGCGCTAGTGCCTAAAATCTGACTAGTCTCTTTTCTCTGGGGAGGCCAAGAGAAATTGTACAAGGGAATTAACAGCCTGACTAGTGGAAAATGACTCTGATTGTTAAATGGCTCCTGCTAATAATGGGTGATGTCAACAGTGGAGGTGGGGGGAACTTGCATTAGTTGCATATATTAGGTTTTAGGTGCTATAATTCCATTGGCTGTGCCTGAGCCAATCCTGACTCATCCCCATGCAATGGGGAGCAGGATTGGCCTGGGCCTTTTAAACCTGCGATGGGCTCTCTAACAGCAGGTCTTTCTAGCCAGTGTTACATTTTGGACTTATTCCAACAGCTTCTCCTGCCCAGCAGATGGCACCGTGGCGCTGCAGATGCCCATGGAAACATGGCGGCTGGCAGAGCCCAGCCTAGCCAGGGATGTGCTAGGCGCAAAGCAGCCACACACGAGCAGGGCGCGTGGCTCCTGGGCTTTGCCTTGTCCAGCCCCAGAGCCCCTCCTTGCACCGCTGAACCGGGGCCTCCAGCGTCACAGCACATGCCTGGCTTCCCACAGCAAACCGGCTGCAGGAACGAGATCAGTGTGGAGGCTGCCGGGAGGCCAGGGCTAAGTACTGAGGCTCTAACGCATGGCTCCAGCTTGCCCTCGCGTCACACCAAGCTAGGGCCCCTCTGAAACCGGATCGACCCTCTTCCTCCAGCTCTCCCAGCCTCCGGCAGTGGCCAGGCACAGGCCTGGGAGCTCTGAGTGCACTGCTGTACTCCTGGCTCTGCCGTGGCCTCGCTGTGGTTCCCATCTGTGAAACAGGGATGATGCTACTAACCCAGCTGCCAGGGGGCTAAGCAGGTCCAGTCATTTATACCAGTAAAGTGCTTTGCAACCCTCTTATGGGAGGATCTAGAGGTGGGCGTATTATTGTCCCTGGCGTGGGACCCTGCGTCTGTTGCTTGCAGCCTGGAGCCCCCAGCTCTAAGAGGGCTGGTGATACAGCACCCGCTTCCAGTGCTGTGCATCTGAAAGGGGGCTGTTGGCCCCTTGCTAACACTCAGTGGGGGTGTTTTGGTTGCTAGCTCCCAGTACCAAAAGGAAGGGGAAGGGTCGAGGGGAGCAGGGTCGTACCAGCCAGAGAGAACCAGAGAAGCAGCCCAGGAAGCAGGTCAGTGCTGGGAGCAGAGCCACAGACGTAGCCCGGAGAGCTGACCTGTGCTGGGAGAAGAGCTGCAGCAACCAGGGCCAGAGAAGCAGCCCAGGGAGCTGGAGGCAGAGCAGCAGCAGCAGCGCTGAGCCAGGATGGAGCTGGAGCTGGGGCAGTCCAGAGCCGGGTGCGGTGAGCAGCTGGGGAGAGTGAGGGGGACCCTGGCCAGCAGGCCCAGCACAGGCCAGGCTTGGAGGGGGAAATCACAACTCCGATGGGGGGCTGACGCTGGGAAGAAGGGTCCTGCCACCTAGAGCCTGAGGGCGTGTGGCCACCACCAGAGCAAGTGTCCGACCCCCAGCATCCCGCAGCACAGCCAGGGCCTGGGCAGGGGCCTGGGACGTATGAGGAACAGACTGAACTTCCCTTACGTTCCAGAGAGGCTGGGTGTGACGTCCCTGTGCCACACAGCGGGGTGACGGGCTTTCCTTTGCCATTTTCTCCTTATTTTTTAATTACTTGCTGTTTAATCATTTGTATTTGCTTGGACCTGTATGCGGTGATCAGTGGGTCAGGGAAGTGTCCAGTGCAGAGAGAGCCCCCGGAGTGGGGACACCCAAGCCCCCGCCCTAAGTGACCACGACAAGGTTGGGGGTCGAGCCCCCCAGGAACCCTGGGCCCAGCCGTGCTGGGGTTACGAGGACTCTGCCGGACAGGAGGGCGGAAGGGGAGCTCTCGCGGTCAGGCAGCCTCTGGGTAAAGGGAGTGGAGCGAGGACTCGGATCCTTTCGCCAGCCCATTTCACCGGGGTCGTGTCTAAGCCAGGGAAGTTCCCCACCACGGGGGGCCCATCCCCCACTCGCACATACAAGCACTGGCTCAAGCAGCCAGCGCCCCAGTGGGCAGCTGCACACACTGGCTGGCCTTGCTCTGCTGCAGGGGCCTGTATTGCCCCCAAGAGAGGAAACTGGAGCAAAGCGACCGGACCCCCACGCTGGCCTGAGCTGGCTGCCTGCAGGGGGGTTAGCGCAGGGCTGGGGCTCTTCCACCCAGCGCTCAAGTGCCAGGTTATGAAGGCTGGCAAGAGGGTTGTGGGCCTGAGCATGCCCAAGCCACTCTCACGCCAGGCACAGTATTGCACACTCATGTGAGTTGAGTGCGAGGCTCACACTAGTGAGCGTCTTTAAACCCCTCAGCCCCTGGAGTCCCGTGATTAACCGAGAAGCTCTGCTGTCATTAGCAGCAAGGCACCTTGCTAACCCTCCCAGGTGTGGGGGAAAAGCCTGAAAACATCAACCTTACAGGTTCAAAACTCAGAAGGCAAATCAAAAGCAACTAAAATGTATTATTATTTTTCAAACTCTCCTGGTTTTAAGCCAATCCTGTGATTTCGGAGGGCTGGTGACAATACTGCAGCGGTTCTCAAGCTGGGTCAGGAACCCAAAGTGGGTTTAACGGGGTGACCAGGGCTGGCGTTAGTCTTGCTGGTGTTGGTGGCACCAGGCATGACCCAGTGTTGACAGAGGGGTGGAAAATGACAGTGCCAATGAAGGCTCCCTGTATTAGGCCTCTGCTTGTCCGAACCGCGTCCATGTTTAGACTTTAATTAACTCCACAGGCTAGATGAAAAGAATGGAATGTGTGGCAACTAGTTATCAGTACCAGGAGGCAATTATACAGCCTGCTTGCACCTGGCTAAAGGGAGTGAAACAGAATGACCGGTCAAGAAAAGTTACTAACGAGATAATATGTTTTTTGCCAAGTATGATCTAACCTGTTTAGAGTAATTGCTGCTTCATAATGTATTTGCTGTATGGGAACTGAAAAGGAGGGAGAAGGGGGGGGAGGGGGGAGCTGGGCATTGGGGGTAATAGACATGCTTAGCTAAGATCACGTATAAAGACAGAGAGCTGTTTGTCTGGGGTGTGCTTGATCTGAGGTGTGTTCCTCCAAGCATCCTGCGCTTTGAGATCTCAAATAAACTTTTTTTTGCTTCTCCACCCTGGTGTGTCTAATTGGAGCAAGGCACTCCGGGCAACGAATCACTGTTGCTGTAGCCTCAGGCCTTTTTGTGCCGGCAACACTGGGACCTGGGGCTGAAGCCCGAGGGCTGTAGCCCTGGATGGTGGGGCTCAGGTTACAGGCCTCCTGACCGGGGATGAAGCCCTTGGGCCCCCCTACCCAGGGCCTGGGGCTCAGGCTTCGGTCCCCCAACCTGGGGTCATGTAGTAATTGTTGTTGTCGGGGGGGTCACAGTGCAGTGAAGGTTGAGAACCCCCCTTGTTATTAAAATTCATGCATCAACTGCCTCCATCTCTCTCATTAGGCGTGGGGCATTTAATTCAATCCTGGGGCAGGCCGGGGCACTGACTAGAAATGGGCCAGGCCAGTCTTGTGCCGGGGGGCTGAAGGAAAGGCGCCGGTAGCTGCATAACGGTCTGTGTGTCTGTCAGCGGCGCATCTCTTCCTGGCGCCAGGCCACTCCCTGTCAGTAAATAAACTTTGCTACGCGCTGGAGGAGATGCCCTGTCCTTGGCAGGCACGCTGGCCGAGCCTGCCCACCGTGGGCACCTGGCTGGCCTGGAGCAAAGTGCTCTGTGTTATATAAGGAGACCTCTGTGGGCGGGTTTCTGCGCTCGCTGCACACAGGAGCAGCTTTGTGTGGGGGGTGCGGGAACATGCTGGGTCAGGCTGCTTTGAGCAAGGCTGCTAACTGGGCTGTTGGGGGGAGGGGACCGAGGCAGAGGATGGGTGGCATGTGTGCAGGCAGAGGGGGATGCATGGGGTGGAGTGTCACAGTGATTTTGGATTCTCCCTCCCTCTGTCCTCAGAGCCCTTTCTCACCCTATCATCCTGGAGCTAAGGTAAGAACAGCCATCCAGCCCAGTATCCTGTCTACTGACAGTGGCCAATGCCAGGTGCCCCAGAGGGAGTGAACCTAACAGGCAATGACAAAGTGAGCTCTCTCCTGCCGTCCATCTCCACCCTCTGACAAACAGAGGCTAGGGACACCATTCCTTACCCATCCTGGCTAATAGCCATTAATGGACTTAACCTCCATGAATTTATCCAGTTCTCTTTTAAATGCTGTTATAGTCCTAGCCTTCACAATCTTCTCAGGTAAGGAGTTCCACAAGTTGACTGTGCGCTGCGTGAAGAACTTCCTTTTATTTGTTTTAAACCTGCTGCCTATTAATTTCATTTGGTGACCCCTAGTTCTTGTATTATGAGAACAAGTAAATAACTTTTCCTTATCCACTTTCTCAACATCACTCATGATTTTATATACCTCTATCATATCCCCCTTAGTCTCCTCTTTTCCAAGCTGAAAAGTCCCAGCTTCTTTAATCTCTCCTCATATGGGACCCGTTCCAAACCCCTAATCATTTTAGTTGCCCTTCTCTGAACCATTTCTAGTGCCAGTATATCTTTTTTGAGGTGAGGAGACCACATCTGTACACAGTATTTGAGATGTGGGCGTACCATGAATTTATATAAGGGCAATAATATATTCTCAGTCTTATTCTCTATCCTCTTTTTAATGATTCCTAACATCCTGTTTGCTTTTTTGACTGCTGCTGCACACTGTGTGGACATCTTCCGAGAACTATCCACGATAACTCCAAGATCTCTTTCCTGATTAGTTGTAGCTAAATTAGCCCCCATCATATTGTATGTATAGTTGGGGTTATTTTTTCCAATGTGCATTACTTTACATTTATCCACATTAAATTTCATTTGCCATTTTGTTGCCCAATCACTTAGTTTTGTGAGATCTCTTTGAAGTTCTTCACAGTCTGCTTTGGTCTTAACTATCTTGAGCAGTTTAGTATCATCTGCAAACTTTGCCACCTCACTGCATACCCCTTTCTCCAGATCATTTATGAATATGTTGAATAGGACTGGGCCCAGTACAGACCCCTGGGGGACACCACTATTTACCTCTTGCCATTCTCACCTTTTATTCCTACCCTTTGTTTCCTGTCTTTTAACTGAAGTGCCTGCAATGCTTTCGGGTCATCTAACCAGCCTTAATTTACTTTAATGACAAGCCTGCACTGCTCCTGGAAGCAGCCAGCATCTCGCTGTGACCCCTAGGCAGAGGAGCAGCTTGGGGGGGGGGCTCTGTGGCCTGGCCAATGGGAGCTGTGGCGCTGGTGCTGGGGGTAGGGGCAGCGCAAGGAGCTTCCCTGATTGGTCCTGTGCCTAGGGGACATGCTGGCCGCTTCCAGGAGCTGCGCAGAGCCAGGGCAGGCAGGGAGCCTGCCTTAGCCCCGCTGCGCCACTGACCGGACTTTTAACGCCCCGTGTGCCATTGTGCTGAGCTGCACCTGGGTGTGTCTGTGGTGCAAGTGCTTGGGCCGGGCTGGGCCCTTGGTGAGGAGGCTGCACTGGGAAAGCCTCCAGCAGGTGCAGGCACAGCAGGAAAGGAGGGAACTCTAGGCTGGGTTTGCAGGACAGTTACCCCAGGGGCTGGGCGCTGGAGCAGGCTCCTTGTGCGTGGTCCCTGGGCTCTCTGGAACTATCAGAGTCTGGCTACAGGGGTGGGAATGGGTTGAAAGAGGCTGAGTGAGGAGATGTGGGACTGGGAAGGGCTGACAGCAGCCTGCTCCCTCCTGCTCCCGAGTCGCAGCGCTGTGGGGTGAGTCAGGGGATGTAGCAGGACCTCAGCCCTCTGTGGGTGGTTTCTGATCAGATAGTAACTACAAGGGGTCCCCCCAGGGCTGCGTGCTGGTGCAGAGGCTGCCAGGGACGTGTCGGGCCAGGGAACACACATGCACACGCACCCAGCCCCTCAGGGCAGCACATGTACCCACCGCCCTCCGTGGCAGCTCACCCCCCAGTCCCTCCTGCCCTGACTCTGCAGAGGCCATGGCCCAGGCAGTCAGCACAGGGCCTGTCAGACAGGGTGGGTGCAGCCATGGAGGGCAGCATGGGCCCCTGGCACCGTGGGCTAGTGGCCAGCTTGCCAGGCCCTTAGGTGCCAGCATGGGCCCCAGTTTGCAGGTGGGTAGCTGAGGCCCGGTCGGCCTGGCCTGGCAGCACCTGGCCGGCTCTCGCTGAGGGAGCAGGCGTGAGGAGAGCTCAGGTGCTGGACAGCAGAGGGACGCCGAGGTGAGGCTTGGGGCACTACCCTGTTGATGGGCAGCGGTGCTGGGGCCTGGCGCTGGAGTCAGCCGGCCGTAGGGGAGGAGGGCAGAGTCTGCTGCTGGCTCGCTCCGAGGCCTGGATCCTGTGCCGGCGCTGGGGAGCAATGAGCGGAGAGGGGTCCTGCTAGGGACGTTGCTGGTTTATTTTATGTTACTACGTATGAGAAGCCAAATCCCCCGTTGGCAGGTCCTGCTCTTCGGCTCGCAGTGCTGCTGCCGCCCTAGCCAGTTGCGGCGTCTAAGCCCGGGGCGCCTACGAGAGCAGGGGAAGGGAAGCTGGAGGGGCGGCAGGGAAGTGCAGCTGGCGGCTGACATGGGACACCCCCACGGGCTCATGGCCAGGCTGGGGAGCAGCTCAGCTACCCCAGGAGCCACCCTTGACCCTGCGCTCCTGGGCACTGGCCATGGTGATTTCTCTGCCATCCACAGCCAGCCCCGGTGAGACCGTGACATGCTATAGTAGGGGGGGATCACTAGGGGCAGGACACTAGGGCGAGGTCTTTGCCAGGTGAAGAATGGGGGTCTCCCAGGAGGCAGCTCCCCAGACATTGACTAGAAGCCAGCGTGGCTGGATGCCCTGGAAGCCCCGTCTCGGCTCTGAGGCGGGTGTCTCTGCTGGACTGCATCGGGCTGGCGGCGTGGGGGGCTCAGAACTCATACTGGGAGATGAAGGCCGTGACCCTGAAGATGTGCTTCCCAAGAAGAACCTTCTGGGCGAGTTTGCTCATTTCCAGCTCCACCTCCAAAGTGGTCGGCCCCGCCACCGGGCTGGTGAGGATCAGCTCGCCAGTGTGCCGGTCGGAGCGCCGCACGGCGAAGACGCCCTGGCCCCTGCCACCCGTGATGGCGAAGCGGAGGCTCTCGCCCATCAGGTGGGTGGTGGACATCTTGAAGAGCACCCTGGGCACGGTGCGGTTGGACTGGAGCGGCAGGTAGTGGAAGGAGATGGAGTTGGCGGCCAGGCGGCAGGCTCTGCTGTTCACAGGGCATGGGTTGCGCTCACACTGACTGCGGGGAGATAGAATCATAGACTCATAGGACTGGAAGGGACCTCGCGAGCTCTCTAGTCCAGTCCCCTGCACTCCTGGCAGGACTGAGTATGATCTTTCTAGACCATCCCTGACAGGAGTATGTCTAACCTGCTCTTAAAAATCTCCACAACCTCCCTAGGCAGTTTATTCCAGTGCTGAACCACCCTGACAGTTAGGAAGTTTTTCCTAATGTCCAACCTAAACCTCCCTTGCTGCAATTTAAGCCCATTGCTTCTTGTCCTGTCCTCAGAGGTTAAGAACAATTTTTCTCCCTCCTTGTAACAAACTTTTATGTACTTGAAAACTAAACAAACCCAATTTTTGCAATCTTCCCTCACAGGTCATGTTTTCTAGACCTTTAATCATTTTTGTTGCTCTTCTCTGGACTTTCTTCAGTTTGTCCACATCTTTCCTGAAATGTGGTGCCCAGAACTGGGCACAATACTCCAGTTGACGCCTAATCAGTGTGGAGTAGAGTGGAAGAATTACTGTTGATTCATATTTAGCTTGTGATCCACTATGACCCCTTTCCGCGGTGCTCCTTCCTAGGCAGTCATTGCCCATTCTGTACGTGTGCCACTGATTGTTCCTTCCTCTGATTGTTCCTTCCTCAGCGAAATACTTTGCATTTGTCCTTATTGAATTTCATCCTATTTACATCAGACCATTTCTCTGGTTTGTCCAGATCATTTTGAATTTTAATCCTATCCTCCAAAGCACTTGCAACCCCTCCCAGCTTGGTATCGTCCACAAACTTGATAAGTGTACTCTGTATGCCATTATCTAAATCATTGATGAAGATATTTAACAGAACCAGACCCAGAACCAATCCCTGTGGGATCCCACTCGTTATGCCCTTCCAGCATGAATCATAGAATCATAGACTTTAAGGTCAGAAGGGACCATTATGATCATCTAGCCTGACCTCCTGCACAATGCAGGTCACAGATTCTCACCCACCCACTCCTGTAACAAACCCCTAACCTATGTCTGAGTTATTTGAAGTCCTCAAATCGTGGTGTAAAGACCTCAAGGTGCAGAGAATCCTCCAGCCAGTGACCCGTGCCCCATGCTGCAGAGGATGGCAAAAAAAACTTAGGGCCTGATAATCTGCCCTGGAGGAAAATTCCTTCCTGACCCCAAATATGGCGATCAGCTAAACCCTGAGCATGTGGGCAAGACTCACCAGCCAGCACCCAGGAAAGAATTATCTGTAGTAACTCAGATCCCAACCCATCTAACATCCCATCACAGACCACTGGGCATACTTACCTGCTGATAATCAAAGATCAATTGCCAAATTAATTGCCAAAATTAGGCTATCCCATCATACCATCCCCTCCATAAATTTATCAAGCTTAGTCTTAAAGCCACATATGTCTTTTGCCCCCACTACTCCCCTTGGAAGGTTGTTCCAGAACTTCACTCCTCTGATGGGTTATCTAATTTCAAGTCTAAACTTCCTGATGGCCAGTTTATATCCATTTGTTCTTGTGTCCACATTGGTAACTGTGAACCACTGATAACTACTCTCTGGGAACGATTTTCCAGCCAGTTATGCACCCACCTTATAGTAGCTCCATCTAGGTTGTATTTCCCTACTTTGTTTACAAGAAGGGCCTGCGAGACAGTATCCAAAGCTTTACTAAAGTTAAGATATACCACGTCTTCATCTTCCCCCCATCCCCAATGCTTGTTACCCTGTCAAAGAAAACTATGAGGTTTGTTTGACATGATTTGTTCTTGACAAATCAATGCTGACTGTTACTTATCACTTTATTATCTTCTAGGTGTTTGCAAATTGATTGCTTAATTATTTGCTCCATTATCTTTCCAGGTACAGAAGTTGAGCTGACTGGTCTGTAATTCCCCGGGTTGTCCTTAATTTCCCTTTTTATAGATGGGCACTAGATTTGCCCTTTTCCAGGCTTCTGGAATCTCTCCCATCTTCCATGACTTTTCAAAGATAATTGCTAATGGCTCAGACATCTCCTCAGTCAGCTCCTTGAGTATTCAAGGATGCATTTCATCAGGCCCTGGTGACTGGAAGACATCTAACTTTTCTAAGTAATTTTTATCTTGTTTTTTCCTTATTTTAGCCTCTGATCCTACCACATTTTCACTGGCATTCACTGTTAGACATCCCATCACCACCAACCTTCTTGGTGAAAACCGAAACAAAGACGTCATTAAGCACCTCATCCTCTGTTATTGTTCCCCTCACCCCGTCATGGAGTAACGGGCCTACCCTGTCCTTGGTCTTCCTCTTGCTTCTAATGTATTTGTACAATGGTTTCTTGTTACCCTTTATGTCTCTAGCTACTCTGATCTCGTTTTGTGCCTTGGCCTTTCTAATTTTGTCCCTACGTCCTTGTGTTATTGGTTTATATTCATCCTTTGTAATTTGACTGAGTTTCCACTTTTTGTAGGACTCTGTTTTTATTTTTAGATCATTGAAGATCTCCTGGTTAAGCCAGGGTGGTCTCTTGCCACATTTCCTGTCTTTCCTACGCAGTGGGATAGAATCATAGAATCTCAGGGTTGGAAGGGACCTCAGGAGGTCATCTAGTCCAACCCCTCTTGTGCCCTTCATCGTGTCTCCTTGAAAAACTGCCACCTGTCAGTTGTTTTTCCCCTTAGACTTGCTGCCCATGGGCTCTTACCTAGCAAACTCAGGGATTTGGTAAGTCTGCCTTGAAATCCATTGTGCTGTTCTCCCTCCTACCATTCCTTAGAATCACAAACGCGACCATTTCATGATCACTTTCACCCAGGCTGCCTTCCACTTTCAAATTCTCAGCCAGCTCCTCCCTATCTGTCAAACTCAAATCTAGAACAGCTTCCCCCTTAGTAGCTTTCTCCACCTTCTGAAATAAAAAATTGTCTCCAGTACATTCCAAGAACTTGTTGGAGAATCTGTGCCCTGCTGTGTTATTTTCCCAACAGATATCTGGGTAGCTGAAGTCCCCCATCACCACCAAGTCCTGTGCTTTGGACTTTAAAAAAAAGCCTCATCCACCTCCTCTTCCGGGTTAGGTGGTCTGTAGTAGACCCCTACCATGACATCACCCTTGTTTTTACCCCTTTTATCCTTATCCAGAGACTTTCAACAAGTCTCGCTCCTATTTCCATCTCAACCTCAGGCCAAGTGTACACGGTTGTAATATACAAGGCAGGGAAAAGGCCGTGAGATGGGGATGGTGGCAGGGCAGGTGGAGGGGGATGCCCTGGGCTGGGCCAGGGGACCTAGGATAATATTTTAAATGTGCCATTAGTTAGCACGTGACCCCCTAAAAGGGTTACCACTGTACACCAGGGAGCACATGGGCCGCGGCTGTAGAATCCTGGCCCATCCAGCTCCGCCAATGCCCCTCAGTCTTGCCCCACAGCCCCGCAATGGGCTTCCCCCCGCCCCACACATCTACACCCAGCTCTGCAGAAATGTTTCTAGCCTCAGCTGCAGGGCCCGCTCCTGTGCCAGCTGTTAATGAGCCATGTCCGCCTGGGCCCCACAAGGAGGGAAGTTTAGCAATGGCAGTGCCTGCTGAGGGTTAGCAAACTCATGGCACGTGTGACCTAAGCCGCATTTAAAGCCAGGCCTTGCAGTGGAATGCCTGGGCCTGAGGCCGGCCAGCCTGGCAAGCTGAGCTCTGTCTAGCGTCAGGGCAAGCCAGGGAACCCCAACGCAGGCCCTAGACCCAGCCTCTGACAAGGCAGCTGTGCCAGCGGGGTGGCATCCTTAGCAGCCTCCCAGCTAGCCCGCACGCACGCCGAGGAACTACGGACACGATGGCCAACCGTTGGACTCAGCGTGGGCCCACGCACCTGGCCAGTCTGCAACCCGGGCCCTGTGAGGCTAGGACAGCTCCAGTGCTCAGGGTCAGAGCACTCCCCCTCCGTCCCTCCGAGCTGAGCTCTTGGGACGGTCTGGCCCCAGGTCTCCCGAGCAGCGAGGGCCGAAAGGGCCTCGTTCTGCTCTAGCCATGCCCCGGGAACGCCACACAGCCGCGGAGCGACTTGCTTTACACTGGTGCAGCTGAGGGCAGAGTTTGCCGTTTGCTGAAAAGCAGAGGGAGCCGGGGGAGGGGGGGGCAGGTTGACCGAGGCGCTGATGAGAACCAGGGTGTCCCGGTCCCACCCTGCACACAACATTCATCGAGCCGCCCCCCACCGACAGCCGGAGGCGCCTGCTTGGTGTCCAGGTTGAGGCTGCCAGCTGGCGGGGGGTGGGGGGGGGGCTCCGCAGAGCCCGGCGCGGGTGTTATTCTCTGATGGAAGAACCTCCCTGCGTGGAGACGGTGCCGTCGCAGGGTCCCGGGGAGCAACTTTGGGTCTAAACAAGCCGAGCCTGTGGAGCCGGGGGAGCAGAGCTGGTCTGCCCCTGTGAGCCGCCAACCCTCTGCTCAAAGCCAGCCACGGGCGCAGGCTCCTGGGCGGGCCTGGTTGTAGGTTGAATTCCCGCCACGGGAGCTGCATGAACAGGACGTTTGGAAATGCAGGCGCAGCGCCAGCCCCAGCCCTAGTGACGCTGGACTGCGGCTCAGGCAGTTGGTGCCAGGCCGCCCATCCAGGAGAGGGCTTGGGTGGGACGCCAGTGCCGGCGGCACGCAGCGGAGCCGCAGCCTGCCCCAAGGCAGGGCCTGACAGCTGGATACACATGTGCCTCTGCAGGCCCTGGCTGTGTGAGCCCCCCGTGGAGGCCAGCCCAGGACGCAGGCTTTGCAGGAAGGAAGGCGTGTGGGCAAGAGGTGCTGACCCTTGTGTGCCCCTAGTGCCTGGGACAAGCCGCACCAATGGTGGGGAAGTCCTGGGAAAGCGGCCAAAGCCTGGGCCAGCCTCAGAAGGGAAGAAGGCCAGGAGAAGGGGCTGTGGTGAAGCTGGTGCTCAGACCAAGCTAGCTCTTCAGCCACAGCACGCAAAGCTGGTCAGATGGGGAAACTGAGGCATGGAGACCTCACTAAGGTCACCCAGCAGGCCCATGGCAGTGCCAGAGCTCCCGAGTCCCAGGCCAGTGCTCTACTCACTAGGCCACACTGCTCCCCTGGAGAATTCCCCTTTGCTCCTCGGGTGCCTTTGCTTTAACAGAGCCCACGGGGATGGAGGGTACTTTGACTTGGGGACAGCCCTTGAATGTCAGAGATGTGACACCAGTTTCCTGCCAGGTGGTTCTCTCATTTTGAAGCAAGTCAGACTATGCCACCTTAAAGCAGTGCGTCTCCAGCTGAGCGTTCCTAGTTTTACACACACACACACACACACACGCACACACACACACACAAAAAATCAGGCATTGATTCGGACAGACCCATTGCCGTAGATAGCACAGCGCTCGCCAGTCACCCAGCTCTGAAGAGACGCTGCTGCAGTGGGGCAGAAGTAGGGGGGCAATGCACGAGGCCAGGCCACCCTTACTTCTGCGCTGCGGCTGCTGGGCACCCGGCCACCATCTGCCGCCTCGTGCCCCTCCCCCAGAATACATTCTGCGGCCCCCTCCCCGGGAGGGCATCCCCGCCAGTTTGCCTTACATGGATACTTGTGTCTGGCAACTGGCCGGTGTCCCTGCCAGGCACAGCATAGGGCACAGGCAGCCTCTGCCAGCAGGGGGCACTGTGCCTCCCATGCCAGCACCTACCTTGCAGGGACTCAGCACTCCCCCCCCAAGAGCCGCGGGCTGCCGCCTGCGTGCACAGAAACACTTACTAGACTGAGGTCTTGACGTAGCTGGTGTTGAGCCTGGGCTTGGGGCACTCGGGGCGCACACACCGGTAGCCCCCGAAGACATTGACGCAGAGCTCGCCACGGCTGCAGTTGTGCTGATTGTCGGCGCATTCGTCCACATCTGGCAGAGCAAACAGAATCCCCCAGCTCCTGGTGTGAAGCCAGGGCCTCGCCCTTCCCGACCCACCCAGCTGTGGCCACGCACCCGGCCAGTGTCGTTCCTGCCCGGGCTGTTTAGCCCCCGTCTGCTGAGCCACCATGCATGGCAGGCCCAGCGTCTGCTCCGGGGCGAAGATGGGGGCCAGTGGGCATTTGCCTCTTCAGGATCAGGCTGGTGCCAAGGCAAGGGGAGCCCAGGTAACACTAGGCCTGGGGAGCCCAGGGGGCTTTGGCAGCAGCCTGGCTCTCAGGCAGAGGGGCAGAGCTGATCCCAGGGTGGGATGGTGCCAGGCCCAGGCCCGTGGGCACCCAAAGGGCTCACCACGCTGCTGAGCTGAGGGCACAGGCGGGCTCCGGGCTGGGTCCCCCTCGCAAGCTGCAGTGCGGCGACCCCGCAGGGAGTGAGGGCTCGCTCCCCTCCCCCGACGCAGGTGCTGCTCACCGGTGCACATGTCCTGGTCTGTGGGGCGCAGGTAGCCCCGGGGGCAGACACAGCGGTAGGAGCCGGGCAGGTTGACACAGTCGTGCGCGCAGAGGCGGGTCTGCCAGCTGGCCTGGGAGCGCTGGCACTCGTCAACATCTGGCCACGGAATAGACAGGGGAGATTCCGGGGAGCGGGGTCAGGAAGGGTGTGACACCCACACCACCCCTCGCAGCCTGGCCAGTGCTGGAAGCCCCCCACCCTGGGTGCTCTGGGGTACCCCAGTGCCATGCAAGAGCCTCCCCTTGGGTTCCCTGGCTGGGGCTGGCCACGTCCCTGAGCCCCAGGGTGCTGCTGCTGCTGCTGGGCGGGTCCCTCGTTGGGAGGGGCCAGGGCCTCGGTCGGGGTGGGGCTGGGCCTGCAGGGGGTTAGACACACCCCAGCCCCGTTGGCAGAGCCTGGAGAGGGAGCCGTGGTACCTTGGCACACGCCGCCGGCCCGCAGCTGGAAGCCGGCGTCACAGGCACAGTGGCGCGAGCCCAGGCGGGTGTCTGCGCAGCGGGGCTGGCGGCTGAAGGACGAGTTGCTGAGCGTCACCCAGTCTGCAGCGGCAGGGAGAGGCGGCTGTTAGCTCCCCTGGTCGGCATCAGGCGGAGCCCGGCCCAGGGCATGGCACGAGCCCGCTCACGCTCCGGGCATCCCACAGCCCTGGGCACTGTGTGGGGGCCACTCCCACCTGCTGGGGATTGGGCAAGCCCGTCGGCCCCGAGCCGCGGCACTCACTGCTCTTGGCACGGCGCCCTGTGAGCCCCGTGTCCGGAACACAGGGCAGCGCCAGAGCCGGAGGCAGATGGACTGGGACAGCCATGGCTGCTGGGGGCAGGGCTGGAAGGACCCTCTATAACCCCACGGAGATTGGCTCCTGCCCTCCCTAGATGGCACCATGGTCACCCAACATCACAACCACATCCAACACCACTCCAACACGCACCCTGCTCTTCCCTGCACCGTGCGCAAACACGCACACATTGCCTGCTCTGTGCACCCACACACACACACACACCCTTCCCTGCACCGTGCACACACACACACACACACCCCCGGCACCCACCCACCCACACACACACACCCTTCCCTGCATCGTGCACACACACACACCCCTGGCACCCACACACCCACCGCTTCCCTGCACCGTGCACACGCGCGCACACACACATACACACACCCCTTGCCTGCACCATGCACCCATGCACACACACACACCCCTTGCCTGCACCATGCGCACACACATATACACACACACACACACACCCCTTGCCTGCACCGTGCACCCACGCACACACACACACCCCTTGCCTGCACCATGCGCGCACACATATACACACACACACCCACACCCTTCCCTGCACCGTGCACACACACACACACCCCCTGGCACCCACCCACCCACCGCTTCCCTGCACCGTGCACCCACGCACACACACACACCCCTTGCCTGCACTGTGCACGCACACACCCCTTGCCTGCACCGTGCGCGCGCACACACACACCCTTCCCTGCAACGCACGTGCACACACACACACCCCTTCCCTGCACCACGTACCCACACACACCTTCCCTCAACCGTGCACACACACACACACACACACACACACACCCCTCTTCCCTGTGCAGATTTTCCCTTGTTATGTTATATGTGAGCCTATGTGAGTCTTACTGTTTTGCTTGAATGCCGTGTGTGCCTCAGTTTCCCTGTGTATTGCACCAATGACTAGGTGGTGGGAATAAGGGGGTGTGACTTTTGCGGAGGCTGCTCCAGCTGCCTGCACTGATGCTATGGCCGCCCCTTCGTAACCTGAGACCCAGGAGAGGGATGCGACCAGGTGATTCTTGGCCTGGGAAGCGAAACAAAGGCCAGAACAGGAGCAACGGGCAGGGCAGGGGCCAGGCAGCTGGAAGCGGGTCAGTCTCGGCTGGCTTGTGATGCAGGGGAAGGATCAGAGCCCTGGTTCTGGGCTCCCCTCCCCCCAAGATGGACTTGGCTGAAAGTCACTGATTTCTGTTCCAAGAAGTTCTGTCCTATGCTGTGTTCCTGTTGACTAATAAACCTGTTTTACTGACTGGCTGAGAGTCACATCTGGCTGCAGAGTTGGGGTGCAGGGCCCTCTGGCTTCCCCAGGAGCCCTGCCTGGATGGACTCGCTGCGGGAAGTGCACGGTGTGGCATGGATGCTGAATGCTCCATGGTCAGACCCAGGAAGGCTGAAGCTGTGTAAGCTTCTTGCCCTGGAGACAGTCTGCTCAGAGAGAGGAGGCTCCCCCAGAGTCCTGACTGCACTTCCCTGCACCATGCAAACACACACACACAAACACACTTCTTCCCTGCACTGTGCACACATAGCCCCCCGCTTCCCGGTACATTGCACGCACACACCCCTAACACCCCTCTTCCCTGCACCATACGCACACACACAATCTTTCCCTGCATTGTACTGTGACCATGCACCCCATAATGCTTTATAGAAATATGCTTATGAGTGTAAATATGACAGAACTGGAATATGTTTTATGCTACATATGCCATTAATGTAGCTTTGCAAATATTATGTTCTACTGAATCTATTCATCCTATTTGTAGGCATGTATCATTTTTATATCTGAAGTTATGAGCATTGGTTCTATACCTGTATTTAAAGTGTTTGCTGTAGGAAGCACATAAGGCAGATTTGGTCAACATAGTGTGAAGGGGTTAGTCAAGTAATTGGGAGCACTTAGGTAACAATGGACTTTGGGAGATGCCAATCCACATCTGAGTTTTCCTGGGAACGTTCAAACACTGGCACTAGCCTGCAAAAAGCTGAATCATCCATAGACACATGACTTGCCTAGGTGGCTACAGACTCCATCTTGTTGTTGTGATTTTGCACAAGAGAACAAAGGGGTTTCCACCCACAAGAGAGGATATAAAAGGCCTTGGAAACCCCTCCAGTTTGTCTTCAGTTGGCTCAAGAGAGAGCCTCTCCACCCCAAAGAAACTGGAACAAAGGCCAGTAACTACGGGGTCTGAGTGACTGCTGGATCCAGACTAGGAAGGAGTCTAGTCTGTGAAAGAAGCTTATTGGAACATCTCTGAGGGGGAGATTTACCTGCATTTAGTTTCCTACTGTATTAGGCTTAGACTTGCATGTTTGTGTTTTATTTTGCTTGGTAATTTACTTTGTTCTGTCCGTTACTACTTGGAACCACTTAAATTCTACTTTTTATACTTAATAAAATCACTTTTTACTTCTTAATTAACCCAGAGTAAGTGATAAATACCTGGGGGAGCAAACAGCTGTGCATCTCTCTCTATCAGTGTTATGGAGGGCGAACAACTTGTGAGTTTACCCTGTATAAGCTTTATACAGAGTAAAATGGATTTATTTGGGGTTTGGACCCCACTGGGAGCTGGGCATCTGGGTGCTAGAGACAGGAGCACTTCTTAAGCTGCTTTCGGTTAAAGTCTGCTGCTTTGGGGATGTGGTTCAGACCTAGGTCTGTTGTGCAGCAGGCTAGCGTGTCTGGCACAACAAGGCAGGTACTGAAGTCCCAAGCTGGCAGGGAAATTGGTCTCAGAGATAGTCCCAGCACATCAGGTGGCAGTCCCAAGGGGGTCTCTGTGACCCAACCCATCACACGTACATATACACACATACCCCTCTTCCCTGTACCGCAGACATGTGCGCACACACACACACACACACACACACACACCCTGATCCACTCTGCTGCTGCCCCTCCCGGAGTTGAAAGGTGCGAGAGGCCGGGGCCTGGTCTGTACCTACAGGAATAGACAGGGGTCTGGCAGTTCCTGCCTGACCAGCTGCTGGGGCACAAGCAGGTGAACCGCTGCACGTCCTCCACGCAGGTCCCGCCGTTGGCACAAGGGTTGCTGGCACAGTGGCTGATACCTGTGGGGTGGGGAGAGACGCTGGTTATCGAGAACCTGGAATGTGGTGACAAAGCTCAAATAAATAAACTCAGGCACAAATACTGGGATCACTCGGTGTCGTCTGACTCCTACCCACCATGCTACTCAGCTGTCCCACCTGCCGTCCTGCCTCCCCCCATCCCCCCACCTCTGGCCGTCCTACCTCCCTCCATTCCCCCACCTCTAGCCATCCTGCCTCCCCCCATCCCCCCGCCTCTAGCCGTCCTGCCTCCCTACCAGCTGCTCCCTGCTGGACATCCCACCTGGCCATCCTATTTATCCATCCTACCCACCCATCTGTCCATCCAGCCAGCGGAGATCGGAGTGGGCGTGGAGGTGGAGATCGGGGCGGATGGGGTGTTGGGTGGGGATAGGGCTGTGGAGGTGGAGATCGGGGTGGAGCGGTGATCGGGTGGGAGTGGAGGTGGAGATCGGGGCGGATGGGATGTTGGGCGGGGATAGGGGCATGGAGGTGGAGATCGGGGTGGAGCGGTGATTGGGTGGGAGTGGAGGTGGAGATCGGGGTGGAGCGGAGCATGGAGTGGGGATCGGGACGGGTGTGGAGATCGGGGTGGAGCGGGGCGTGGAGCGAGGATGGGGGCGGGCGGTGGAGGTGGAGATCGGGGTGGAGCGGGGATCGGGGCGGGAGTGGGGGTGGAGCCGGGCATGAAGTGGGGATCAGGACAGGTGTGGGGGTGGAGATCGGGGTGGAGCAGGGCGTAGAGTGAGGATGGGGGCGGGCGTGGAGGTGGAGATCGGGGTGGAGCGGGGATCGGGGCGGGCGTGGGGGTGGAGATCGGGGTGGAGCGGGGCGTGGAGCGAGGATGGGGGCGGGCGTGGAGGTGGAGATCGGGGTGGAGCGGGGATCGGGGCGGGCGTGGGGGTGGAGCGGGGCATGGAGTGGGGATCAGGACAGGTGTGGGGGTGGAGATCGGGGTGGAGCGGGGCGTGGAGCGAGGATGGGGGCGGGCGTGGAGGTGGAGATCGGGGTGGAGCGGGGTGGGAGTGGGGGTGGAGCGGGGCGTGGAGCGAGGATGGAGGCAGGCGTGGAGGTGGAGATCGGGGTGGAGCGGGGATCGGGGCGGGCGTGGGGGTGGAGCGGGGCATGGAGTGGGGATCAGGACAGGTGTGGAGGTGGAGATCGGGGTGGAGCCGGGCATGGAGTGGGGATCGGGACGGGCGTGGCTTCTGGAACGAAGGCGCTGGCAGCTCTGCCCAGGATGGCTGCCGCAGTCCCTAGCTGTGGCTCGGTCCCGTTCCCAGTCTCTGGAGGCCCCTCAGCCCCTCTCCTGGCGTGGGGCTCTGCCCGCCCGTGGTGCCCCCCCAGCCAACACTCACTCCGGCAGACGGGCTGCTGCCCGCTCCACGTCCGGTCCTGCAGGCAGGTGCGTGACTCGGAGCCCACCAGCCGGAAGCCGGCCTGGCACAGGAAATGCACCTCGTGCCCCACCGTGGCCTTCTTGCCCAGCTTCCTGCCATTGAGGGGCACAGTCAGGGGGGGGCAGCTGCCTGGGGGGAAGGGGAACGGGGTTAGGAGGGAGCGAGCCCTGCCCCCCCCCCGGCTCAATCCCCATCAGCTCCCTTCAGCCGGGATCAGACACCCCAGCAGCGGGGCTGACTGCAGGGCCACAGGCTGACTCCTGCCCCTTCCCCACTATATCCCACTCGCCCCGGGTCAGCAGAGTCTGGCAGAGCCCCAGTCCACACCGCTGGCTGCACCGGGCAGATCTGGGCCCATGGAGAGGTGGGCAGGATCCAACCCAGTGATGGCGGCGGCTCACATGGCCCCTTTGGCCTCAGCCACCCCTGGTCTGGAGAATTCTTTGTCGACCTACCTACATCCCGCGGGGCAGGACGTGCTCACAGCCTCGAGCCATCTAGCCACTCCAGGCGCCGCCCAGGCCTCAAAGCAGTAGGTAGGGACGGAGCTGGCAGTGCAGTGGAGAGCCAGGGACACCCATGCCCCAGGTGCCGTCCAGGAGTGCGCTGGAGGCAACCTGCCTGGGGCAGCCCCACAAAGCCAATGCCTGCAGTACAGCGCCGGGGCACCGGGTTGCCAACTTTCTAATCGCACAAAATCCAACACCCTAGCCCCGCCCCTTCCCTGAGGCCACGCCCCCCACTCACTACATTCCCCCTCCCTCGGTGGCTCGCTGCTCCTCACCCTCACTCACTTTCACCCGGCTGGAGAAGAGGGCTGGGGTGCAGGAGGGGGTGCGGGCTCAAAATGGGGGTGTGGGCTCCGGCGGGGGGGTGCAGACTCCGGCGGGGGGTGGGGCTGGGGATGAGGGGTTGAGGTGCAGGAGGGGGTGCGGGCTCAAAATGGGGGTGTGGGCTCCAGCGGGGGGTGCAGACTCCGGCGGGGGGTGGGGCTGGGGATGAGGGGTTGAGGTGCAGGAGGGGGTGCGGGCTCAAAATGGGGGTGTGGGCTCCGGCGGGGGGTGCAGACTCTGGCGGGGGGTGGGGCTGGGGATGAGGGGTTTGGGGTGCAGGAAGGGGCTCCAGGCTAGGGGGTGGGGCCGAGGGATTTGGAGTGTGGGAGGAGGCTGCGGGTTGAGGCAGAGGGTTGGGGTGCAGGAGGGGGTGTGGGTTCTGGGCTGGGGGTGCCAGCTCTGGGGTGGTGCCAGGGATGAGGGGTTTGGGGGGGGCTCAGTGCTGGGGTAGGGGGTTGGGGCTCAGGCTTACCTCGGGCGGCTCCTGGTTAGTGGCACAGCGGGTCTAAGGCAGGCTCCCTGCCTGTCCTGGCACCGCGCTGCACCCCGGAAGTGGCCAGCAGGTCCGGCTCCTAGGCAGGGCGAGGGAAGGACAAGAGGCTCCGCATGCTGCTCTCGCCTGCGGGCACCACCCCCCAGCACCCATTGGCTGTGGTTCCCGGCCAATGGGAGTGTGGAGTCGGTGTCCGGGGAGGGAATAGTGCATGGAGCCCCGTGGCCAGGGCCGGCGCTTCCATTTAGGCGACCTAGGCAGTTGCCTAGGGCGCCAGGATTTGGAGGGGGCGGCATTTTGCCGGGAGGGCGGCAGGCGGCTCCGGTGGACCTCCCGCATGCATGCCTGCGGTGGGTCCGCTGGTCCCGCGGCTCCGGTGAAGCATCTGCAGGCACATCTGCGGCAGGTCCACCGGAGCCCTGGGACCAGCGGCCCCTCCGCAGGGACGCCTGCGGGAGGTCCACCGGAGCCACGGGACCGGCGGCGAAATGGGTAGAGCCGGCCCTGCGCCTAGGGCGCCAAAAACCCTGGCGCCACTCCTGCCTGTGTCTCTCCCCCAGCCTAGGAGCTGGACCTGCTGGCTGCTTCCGGGGCGCAGTGCGGTGCCAGGGCAGGTAGGGACTAGCCTGCCTTAGCCCTGCAGCACCACCAACCTGACTTTTAAACGGCCCAGTCAGTGGTGCTGACCGGAGCCGCCAGGGTCCCTTTTCCCCAGGCATTCCAGTCGAAAACTGGACACCTGGCAACCCTAGCACCTAGTGCCGCCCAGCCAGAGGCGTTTGCACAGCTCCGCCAGGGGAGCGTCGGGCAGCACCCGGTGCACCATAGTTTGCACTACCGTTGTGCCCGGTGGCCTGCTTGTGGACGTTGCTTTGCAGGACCGTGAGCTGCTTCTTGAGGCTGCGCATCCCCTGCAGCTGGGCGGCCTCCTGCGTGGACAGCAGCTTCTGCATCTGCTGAATGGTGCTGAGCACCTGGCGCTTGCTCAGGCAGTCCTGGGGGCAAACACACGTGTCACCCGGGGTCTGGCTGCACTGCAAGGCCAGAGTAGCAGAACGCGAGTCAGCAGGCCCTGGCGATGCTAACCTAGGGCATGAACAGCTACACTCATTTGTAGGACTCGTGGACCCCGGGTCCCAACCTGGGGCTCTGCCTTACCTGGGCCCATGTCCAGCCTCCGTCTCCCAGACTTCCTAGCACCCACTCAAAAAGTGGCCTCTCGGGCCCTTTGCTCGTGGTGCCGTGTCAGGAAACATGGCAGCCCACAGGTCACCGAGTCGGCCCAGGGGATTGTGGGATATGTTTGGTGGACATGAGTCCAGGGGGGCTGCATCTATACTGCAAAGCAAGAGGGTGTGAACCCTGGGTCCTGGCTTGACTCAGATTTGGATCCTTCATCCTCGTGGGGTCCTGGGAGCCTGGGTCTGAGCCCTGGTTTAGCATGATTGTGTGTGGACGGAAGAGGGTAAATCCTGAGTTCAAGCTCCAGGCTTACAGTGCAGTGTAGACGTACCCTTAAGGGCCAGTCCTGAGCGGAGTGCACAGAAATCTCCCCGAAGGCTGTAGCTAAATGCTGCTGAGTCCTGGGAGACGCCCCCTGGCAGCTGGGGCCCAGGCCCATCACCTCACACCCTGGAAAACTCCATTTATTGGAGCAGGTTTCCTAGAGGCTAAACAGAACAAGAGTGGAAGGGAAGTGGGGGCAGGATCCAGGCCCGTGCCTGAGGCTTTCAGCAGGGCTGTCAGACAGCCCCAGCCCCGGCAGGCAGCCAGGAGATTCAGCCTCTGCCCTGGCACCACAGGGACGTGGGGCACTGCAGAGGCCTCAGGGAATTTCCTGCCCTGATTCCAGCAGGCTGCAGTTCAGCATCTCTTGACGCAGCAGCACTGAGTGCTGGGGCACCCTGGTGGGCTGAGAGGCAGGGCAGCGAGAGCGGGCCCTCGGGCCAGGTTATACCTTACAGTCCACGGTGCAGCGACACGGCTGTAGCTAACGCGCAGCTGGAGTCTGCAGGCTGGGCTTTCTGAAGGGCGACTCCAGGGATCAGATACTTCGGCCAGTTAACTGTTGCCCAGAGCCCACGCGTGCGCTCCACGGCGCCCTGCGTTCGAAGGCTGGGCTCGGCTGTCTGTTCCAAGGGCTGCCAGGGCTCGCTGCGGGGAGCCCCTTGGGGACGCCGCTGGTTGGTGCTCCTCATCACTAGCACAAAGCCCCACAGGGCTGCCTCCGTCTG
This sequence comes from Mauremys mutica, assembly GCF_020497125.1. NCBI lineage: Eukaryota > Metazoa > Chordata > Testudines > Geoemydidae > Mauremys > Mauremys mutica. Next base: position 5,819,743 of record NC_059085.1, read on the forward strand.
AGTGTTCCCTCTTCCGCATCGGATTCAAGACACTTTACAACTGCGCTTCAGGCCACGTGCTCCAGGGATCCCCGGCTCTCCAGACCCACTGCCTGCGGCACACTCTGGGGACTGCTGCAGCCAGCCCAGCTCCACGAGGTCCCTCCTCGGCGGCCGTTCTGCAGCCTGCTCCCCTTTCCGCATGCTGCAGCTACAGCTGCTGCCCAGCCGCTCCGGCAGCCCATTCCCCAGGTGGGGGGAGGTGTTTGCGGACTGTAGTGCAGGGGACAGGGTGTGTCCTAGGATTGCATTAGCCTTTTTCATGGGTGCAACATATTGGCGACTCATACTCACCCTGTGTAAACCAATACAGCCGGGTCTTTCTCCTCCTCTGTCGCTTCCAACTGATCCATCCCCAGCTTAAAGCAAAACTGCTTGTTTGTTGTGAGTCCCCGAGTGCATGACCTTGCATTTTGCACTATTAAATTTCATCCCATTTCTACTACTCCAGTTTGCAGGTTCTCCAGGTCTTCTTGTATGACACTCTGGTTCTCCTCTGCTTTGGCAATACCTCTCGGCTTTGTGTCAGCCACAATTTTTATTAGCACACTCCTGCTTTTTGTGCCAAGGTTGTTAATAAAAATGGTAAATAAGACTGGTCCCAAGACAGATCCCTGAGGAACTCCACTGGTAACCTCCCTCCAGCCTGACAGTTCCCCCACTGTAGTCTGCCCTTTAACCCACCTTTCAATTCTCAGATTAATCCAAGTTTAACTACATTTCCCAAGTGGAGCTATACCCAACGCGGCACTGAAATCCAGACAGACTAGATCTAGTGCATTTCCTTAGTCTAAAAACATCCGTCTCGGCTCAAAGCAGAGCAGGTTGGTCTGGCACCATCTACCTGTTGCAGACCCGTGTTGTATTTTATTCCAATTACCTTTCGCCTCTATGTCCTTAACTCCTTGCACTTTCGAAATTGGTTCCAAGACCCTGCATACAATTGAGGTCAAATTAACAGGCCTGGAGTTTCCTGGATCACTTTCCCCCTTTCTTTAAAAGTGGGGCTTTGTTAGCAATTCTCTGGTCGGTCTCCTTACCTGGGTGCTGCTGAGCGGCAGGTGCAGGACGCACAGGGCCACCAGGGCCTGCACCACGAGGAGCCACATCAGGCGGGAGCTGGGCTGGGGCGAAGATCCTGTGACACCCGGGGAGAGCTGAGGGCTGGCTCCTTCCTGGCAATGGCTCGACCCGCTACACAGATGGGAACAAGGGAACCCATGGAGTAACGGGAATAGCAGCTGGCACCAACCCCTGGGCTTTCCCCCCCAGGTTTCCCTGTGGTCGGCATTGTCACCTGCTGCCCAACGCCCAATCCATCATCCCCCTCCCGCTGCAGTCACTGCCCCCTCCATGGGGCTTCCCCACCAGAGGTGCTTCAGAAATAACCCGCTGGAGGCAGAAAAATCACAAGAATCCCCCAAATATGGCTCAGAATTCACCAACCAGCCAGCCCCTAATGGCATCCCCCCAACAACCCCCCACAAATGGCATCCCCCTGGCAACTTCCCCCCAGCCCCCCCACCTATGATGGCATCCCCCCAGCAACTCCCCTTGCAATGGCTCCCCCTGAAGCCCCCCCCACAAGCCCCCCTGCCCATGGTGGCATCCTCCCATGCAATGGCATCTCTCCGGCATCTCCCCCCTGACAATGCCCTCGACAACCCTTCCAGTGATGGCATACCCCCGGCAATCCCCCCTGTGGTGGTATCCCCCAAGCAACCTCCCATTGCAATGGCATCCCCCAGAAACAACCCCCATGATCGCATCCCCCTGACAACTCCCCTGCGATGGCATCCTCCCAGCAACCCCCTCGTGTGATGGAATCCCCCTAGCATTCCCCCCAAATCCCCCTGACAACCCCTCCCTGCGATGGCATCACCTGGCAATCCCCCCCAGCGATGGCAACCCACCAGGAACCCGTCCTTGCAATGGCATCCCCCCCATGATAGCATCCCCCTGGCAACCTCCCCACACCGGCAATGGCATCCCCGCAGCAATTCTCCTTTCAATGGCATCCCCCCAGCATCCCCTCCATGATGGCATTGCCCTGTCATTCCCCCTGTGATGGCATCCCCCCAGCATCCTCCCCTTGCGATGGCATCCCCCAGCAATAGCATCCCCCTCAGCAACCGCCCCCACCGGCGATGGCATCCCCTGGCAACTGCTTCCCGGCGATGGCATCCCCCGGCATTCCCCCATCATGGCATGCCTCCAGCAACCCTCCCAGCAACTGCCCCCCGGCATTCCTCCCCTGCAATGGCATCGTCCTGGTGAACCAGGAGCGTGGCTGAGAGGAGCCTTTGAAGATGCCCTTTCGCTCCATGCCTCCACCCACCCCTGCTGCTGCCCCAGCCACCAGCGCCTGTGTGAGCCCTCAGGGCAGTTCTCGAGGACCGGGGCAGGCTGGCTTATGGCAGAGGTGCCAGCACCCCCAGGCGTGGGAACAGCCCTGCTCCCTGAGAAGGAGCCAGCATGGGGAAGATCCCAGCCTCCCTCCCCCGCCAGCAGGCATGCTCGCTGCATTGCTCCCCGGGCTCCAGCCAGGCTAGGAGCTGCCCCTCACCTGGCCAGTGCCCCTGCAGGCCCAGGCGGCGCCTGCACAAGGGGGCCTGTCCTCTCTCTCTCCGAGCCCTGCAGGAAGCTGCTGTACTCTGCTCCCCTCCCTTGTGTCTGGGGCCCCTGCAGACCCCTGCTTTAGCCGGAGTGACAGGCAGACCGACCGAGCAAGCTGTGGCTGAGTCTCCGGGAAGGTCCGGCTCAGAGCCTCCTGCAGCCCCTGGGAAGGGAGAGCGCCTGCTGCAGCAGCAGGGCCTCTCCCGGGCACAGGGGAAGGCCCGCCAGCAGAGGTTGTTTGTAAGATGCAGGCTCCTGGCTTGCAACCCCTTACTCCCGCTCCTGCCCTCCTGCCGGCTGCAATTTATCCTCCCAGCCACGTGTTTGTTGGTTTTTCCCCTGGCTCCAGCGGTGGGAGGGCAGCGGGTGGTAGGAAACGTTTCCCTTGGCACCAGCCCTTCTCTCTCTCTCCTCCAGATCAGGACATTTCGGGCCTTTCATCTGCAGAGTCTGTTGCTAATGCTGGTCACGCAGTGGGCAGATGACGGCTTTCCCCGAGGCACTCAGAGCTCTAGGATCCCTGGGCGAGGTCCTGTTCACACCAGCACTTGCAGCTAGAAACCAGTGCCCAGGCAGGGGTGTCCCGTGGGGCTGTTCCCCAGGCTGCCTCTGCCCACCCCTTGCTTTCAGTGGCAATTCCCATGTCTTCCCAGCCCAACAGCTCACCCCAGCTCCCCCTGTACAGCCACCTCCTGGGATCACACCCTGAGCTCGCAGACACCAGCTGGTATTTGTGTACAGCGCCATGCACACGGTGCTGTATAAATGGTGAAGAACTGAAACCAGGGCACCTCGCACTAGGGGTGAGCCCCCAGGGACCCACCAGAGCTGCACAAACGCAGAGCAAGTGAATGCACAAAGGGGCTTTTACACATATACCCAGTGGGAGACGCAGTCAAAGGAGATCGGGTCCTGAATGAATGATGAAGGGGGTGAAGTTAGTGACTCCGAGGTGGTGGAGGCACCCGGCTCCGATTTAAACTCTGTCCAGCAAGGCAGAAAAAGTGGGGGAGTGTCGAGAACCCACAGTCCAGGCCAGATTTGGAAAGAGCTTGGCTCCTCGGTAGGGATCTCAATACGGGCAGGTTATCAGAAGGGCTCTGCAGCCCTCACTGGGCCCGACTGGCAGGAGAGTCTAGCGCTCAGCATACCGAGTTCTGACAATCGTGCTCTTGCAGCACGAGGAAGATCTGATGAACGCAGCCTCGATAAAGAGGAATCCTGGGGAAACTTGGAAAATAGGAATACAAATGTGCCAGTCAGTCCGGGTTCCCGAGTAAGAGAATTAACAAAGGAACTCAATATACAACTGGAAATTATTTCTGAAAAGGTCTAAGGAGGAGCTAGGAGACTGAATACAAGCAAAGGTGGTACCGAGCTTCAGAAAGGTAGGAAGAGAGACGCTGGCAATTACTGTGCCATAAATCTAACCTCCATCCCCAAGAAAACAATGGAGAACTATTAAGAGGATAAAAATCACTGACCATCTAGGGGATAACGTAGCCATGAGCATTCAGCAGCCTTGATTTAAAAAGCAATTACCATTGTCTGGCCAGACCATGCTCTGAATGCTCATGGATTGCTTTTGTAAACCACAGCATTAGTGGAGGAGTGTGGAGCAGTAGCTGTCAGGCATGTGAGCAAATGTCTCACAAGACTGATGGCCCATTACCAAACTGGTAGGAAGCGGGCCAAGGGCCGGTTTGCAGGGAAGTCTCTATGGAGCTACTGCAGGAACCCGTTTCAGGTACAGTCCTCGATGATCCAGAAGAGGCTGAATGAAATTCCCAGAGGACACTAAACTGGGAGGAGTGGCAAACCGCAGCGAGGACACAGCAATGACACAAGGGTCCTCATGAAAGAAATACAGGCAGTGGGTACTTGGATAATAATATTCCCCAGCTCTTACATGGCACTTTTCATCAGTAGAACTCAAAGCACTACACAGTCCTCAGTGTATTTATCCCCACATGCCCCTGAGAGGCAGGGCAAATGGGAAACTGAGGCACAGAGAGACTAAGGCCCAGGTCTACAAAGGTATTTAGGCTCCTAACTTCTAATGGACGGTGCACAAGCCACCCTGATTCAGCTTAGAAAAATACACGTCAGTACATCTGGGGAGGGGGAAATCCTCCAGGCCTCACACCCCAGAGGAGGGAGAGTCCTGGGAAGCAGCAAGGCTGAAAGCAACACAAGGGCGAGCACGTTTGCAGTGAGATGTGGTAGCAAAAAGGCTGAGTCTAATTTTGGATTGGCCACATGGAGCCTCGGGTGCAGGTCTGGGACCCACAGAAGTATGGGCTGGATGAATGGAGTATAAGGTGGATAGAAAGCTGGCTAGATCGTCGGGCTCAGTGGGTAGTGATCAATGGCTCCATGTCTAGTTGGCAGCTGGATTCAAGTGGAGTGCCCCAAGGGTCAGTTTTGTTCAATATCTTCATTAATGATCTGGAAGATGGCGTGGACTGCACCCTCAGCAAGTTTGCAGATGACACTAAACTTGGAGGAGTGGTAGATACGCTGGAGGGATAGGATACAGAGGGACCTAGACAAATTAGAGGATTGGGCCAAAAGAAATCGGATGAGGTTCAAGGACAAGTGCAGAGTCCTGCACTTAGGATGGAAGAATCCCATGCACTGCTACAGACTAGGGACCGAGTGGCTAAGCAGCACTTCTGCGGAAAAGGACCTAGGGGTTACGGTGGACAAGAAGCTGGATATGAGTCAACAGTGTGCCCTTGTTACCAAGAAGGCTAACGGCATTTTGGGCTGTATAAGTAGGGGCATTGCCAGCAGATTGAGAGACATGATCATTCCCCTCTGTTTGGCATTGGTGAGGCCTCACCTGGAGTACTGTGTCCAGTTTTGGGTTCCACACTACAAGAAGGATGTGGAAAAATTGAAAGAGTCCGGCGGAGGGCAACAAAAATGATCAGGGGGCTGGAGCACATGACTTCTGAGGAGTTGCTGAGGGAACTGTGATTGTTTAGTCTGCAGAAGAGAAGAATGAGGGGGGATTTGATAGCTGCTTTCAACTAGCTGAAGGAAGGTTCCAAAGAAGATGGAGCTCGGCTGTTCTCAGTGGTAGAAGATGACAGAACAAGGAGTAATGGTCTCAAGTTGCAGTGTGGGAGGTCGAGGTTGGCTATTAGGAAACACTATTTCACTAGGAGGATGGTGAAGCACTGGAATGGGTTCCCTAGGGAGGTGGTGGAATCTCCTTCCTTAGAGGTTTTTAAGGCCCAGCTTGACAAAGCCCTGGCTGGGATGATTTAGTTGGGGTTGGTCCTGCTTTGAGCAGGGGGTTGGACTAGATGACCTCCTGAGGTCCCTTCCAACCCTGAGATTCTATGATTCTGTGATGACCAGCAGTATATCGGATGTTAGAGAGAGGTCAGGGAAGAGCAGCTGGTTAGGGAGCTGGAAGATTACAGGAGCTAAAGTTTGCTAAGAGCAGGGCTGGCTCTAGATCCCAGCACGCCAAGCATGCGGTTGGGGCGGCCTGCTGCCGGGAGGGCAGCAGGCGGCTCCGGTGGACCTCCCGCAGGCATGCCTGTGGATGCTCCACCCGAGCTGCAGGACCAGCGACCGGCAGAGCGCCCCCCGCAGCGTGCCACCCTGCTTGGGGCGGCGCAATTGCTAGAGCCGCCCCTGGCTAAGAGGTGGCTGTTGGAGCCAGGATGTTGCGGGGGAATTACTTAGCTAAAAGGGACAGAACTAGGGTTAGGAGCAGGGACATTTTCCTGCCAGTCAGACCTGCCAGGCTGGGGAACAGTCTGCACGGGCAGCGGTAAAAGCCACAGCGCTTAGGGGTGTAGAATGCCGGACACGGTCAATGCTAGACTGGACAAACACCAGTAAATGTACAATGGGAATGCCCCTGTCGGGGGAGGGAGCGGGGCTGCATGTGACCTCACAGATCTTCCCCAGCAATAGAGGCTTTGACTGGGTTGTTTCTTTGGGGCCCCCCTGGGAACCCTTGTGTTGTGTGTCCCACCTCTCCCCCCCAGGGACAGCTGCTCACATGGGTAGGGAGGCACAGCGGTGCTGGCCAGTGGGAGGAAGGGCCTGACAGAGGCCCAGCAACTCAATGTCCTGAACTGGCTTTGAAATACCATTGTGCCAATATCTCATTTCAGCATCCAATGAGCGAGCAGAAGCCCAGGGACTGGGACGCTCCAAAGCGCCTGTGGCCCTTAGAGTCAGTCTAGCTGGTATCTCTGCTCCTGAGCGGGCCGCATAGCCCAGCGCTATCTGCTTGAGATCCCACTGCTGCCCACAGAGGAACATGGCAGCATCCTGGCTACTAAAAGCGATGAATGAGAAAAGCAATGATGGGCCGAGTCAATGCTCTAGTGAGGCTGTGACCACGGGGCATGCTGGGATCTCTGGATCAGGACCCCGGGGGGAGAGGGGGGCTGTGACAGTACCCAACAGGGGTGTGATGGTAGCAGTGTGGTGAATGCCCCCTCGGCCTGGCCACGAGAGCATGCCCCACTGTGACGAGGTGGGACTGTTCTTAATGTTTCCTCTGAATACTGTGTGGGTGCCTCAGTTTCCCCTATGCATTTCTTAAGTCTCCAGTGTGCATAAATGGCCGACACTCTGTCTCCTGGCAACAAATGGCCGGGGCCCTTCCCCCCTGCAAGGGGGTGGCTAAGGGTGAACAAAGAGATCAGGTGACCTCCTGGGCTGGGAAAGAGACAAAGGCCAGAGAGGAGGGGCTGGAGGGGGTTTCAGTTTGGAGCTGGCTGGGCATGGGAAGTGAGTGCACATGGGGTTGTCTGGCTCACTGGGCCCCAGAATGGACCCGGCTGAGGGGTCCCGTTCTCTGTACCTACAAGATCTGTTTTAGACTGTGTTCCTGTCATCGAATAAACCTCTGTGTTACTGGCTGGCTGAGAGTCACGTCTGACTGCAAAGTGGGGGTGCAGGACCCTGTGGCTTCCCCAGGAACCCCTGGGGCGGGCTCGCTGTGGGAAGCGCACGGAGGGGCAGAGGATGCTGAATGCTCCAAGGAGAGACCCAGGAGGTGAAGCCGTGTGAGCCGCCTGCCCTGCAGACAGTCTGCTCCGAGGGAGAGGAGGCTCCCCAGAGTCCTGCCTGGCTTTGGGGGGAGCAGTTCCAGAGCATCGCCCGGGGACTCCGTGACACCCACACACAGGTAATGTTCCCGGCACTGCCAATGACCTTCAGGAGTCTCTCCATACAGCTGCTATGTCAGAAGGGGGAGGAACATCTCTGTGAAGCCTTCCTAGGTGCCCGTGCGTCTAACACCAGCATGTGGCCCATGGAGATGGCAGCCTGGGGTGCGCGCAAATGCAAGTCACTCTGCCCTCCTTCGTGCCCAGCAGGCATGTACCTGAGCTGGTCATTGCCCTCTGGCTGAGCTGCTCTGTGCCATGCCAAGCCACCCTCCGCCATGTCTGCTGGGACACGGGGCAGGTGCCGAGCTGGGCTCATTGGAAAGCTTTGCTTGGCATAACTCACCTGAGCTGCTCAGCTGGGAAGAAAGAACCAAATTGCTGCTAGTCTGAGAGCACCAGCTAGCAGCGTAAATGCCCTCTCGTGGGCCCCCTGCCGTGGTGTGAGGGCTGCCCAGGCACTGCCCGTATGGGGCAGCAGAGACCAGCGGCGTAAATGCCCTCTCGTGGGCCCCCTGCCGTGGTGTGAGGGCTGCCCAGGCACTGCCCGTATGGGGCAGCAGAGACCAGCTGCGTAAATGCCCTCTCGTGGCCCCCCACCGTGGTGTGAGGGCTGCCCAGGCACTGCCCATATGGGGGAGTACCCGCCATGGTGTGAGGGCTGCCCAGGCACTGCCCGTATGGGGGAGCAGAGACCAGCGGCGTAAATGCCCTCTCGTGGCCCCCCGCCGTGGTGTGAGGGCTGCCCAGGCACTGCCCATATGGGGGAGCAGAGACCAGCGGCGTAAATGCCCTCTCGTGGCCCCCCGCCGTGGTGTGAGGGCTGCCCAGGCACTGCCCGTACGGGGCAGCAGAGACCAGCGGCGTAAATGCCCTCTCGTGGCCCCCCGCCGTGGTGTGAGGGCTGCCCAGGTACTGCCCATATGGGGGAGCAGAGACCAGCGGCGTAAATGCCCTCTCGTGGGCCCCCGCCGTGGTGTGAGGGCTGCCCAGGCACTGCCCGTACGGGGCAGCAGAGACCAGCGGCGTAAATGCCCTCTCGTGGGCCCCCGCCGTGGTGTGAGGGCTGCCCAGGCACTGCCCGTACGGGGCAGCAGAGACCAGGTCTCCCCACTCACTCGCCAGGGCAGGCCAGGTAAGCAGGTGGCGCAGAACACCAGTCACAGGAGCTGCTGCCTCTCCCCGGAAGCAGGTCTGTGCTCAGCAGGTGATTCCCCCTCCTCCGAGTGCCCCCTTGTGCCCGGGAACCCTAAGGCCAGGGGTACATCCCGCCTTCCCTCTCGGGCACCTAGGGCCTCCCCCACCTCAGTAACACCCCTCCTTGGGGCCGGTTCATTACACAAACCCAGAGTAAATAATCCAGGGCAGAGACCACGTCTCACCCTTGGCCCAAAGAGCCCAGATAGTCCCCCAACACCACACCTGGGCTCTTGGCTGCCGGAGAGCCACGCCTGCCCCGGCACCGGAGTGCCACGCCACTCGTTCCCGCAGGAACGGACCCCGGGGGCAGGCACCCCTCACCCCCCGCTCCATTAACCTCTCATCTCAGGTGCTCTCAGCTCAACTCCGGAGTTAGCAGGTAACTCCCTCTGCTGCCTTCAGCCCCCTCCCCCAGGAACCATCTACAGCTTCCTTTGGGGGCCTCCCTCTCTGACTCTCCCCGGCCCTTCAGAGCCCCAGGTGCTGCCCCCTGCTTACCTGGCCAAACTGGGAGCAGCTGCGTGGCAGGGGGTTGTTGGTGTCACTAGGCATAAACCTAGGTAACTCGGGAGGATGGCTTTGGGCCTATGTGACCCAAAGTACCTTTATGTAAAGTGCTTTTGTTAGCCTTACTAAACTTTTGTAACCTTTTGTGTTATGTGCTAATTACTGGCAGTGGCAAGGTTGCTTGATACTAGATGTAGCCAATACTAAATAAGATAGGCGGAAAGCAGGTGCTGTAATTAAAGTTATATGCATGAGAACGTAGCCCCCACGGTGGGAAAGTACAGATAACTGATCACAGAAGAGTTGCTAACGAGCTAAGGTGGTTTTTTGCCAAGTATGACTTAACTGCTTCATGTGATTGCTATTGCAAAGTGTATTTGCTGCATGGGAATGAAAGGTGGGGGGAGAGGAGGAGTGTGGGGGTGATGGGAATGCTTAGCTGAAGTTATGTATAAAGAGAGGAAAACCGCTTGTATCGGTGTGCAGGATTTGAGATTGCTAGTTCTCCCTTGCACCTTATCTGGGCTCAAATAAACCTGGTTTTTGCTTCTCCACCTTGGTGTGTTTATTGGCGAAGCACACCGGGCAACGAACCACTGTTGCTGTCGCCTCGGGCCTCTGTGCCGGCAACAGGGTGCTGGGCCGGCTTCATTTAAAGGGGCCAGCCATGCTGTTGTGCTGCCCCCTTGGGCTCATGGGAACCTGGACCCATTGCACTGGGCCATCCCCTGACTTCTCAATCATCTCTCCCCCTGACTGGCGTGGATACCCTGCCCACACTCCAATGGGGGGGCTCTATTTTGGGTAGCAAAGTCTGTATTTGCCAGTTCAGCCCCCTGGGTGGTGAATGGCTCTCAGGGGTGAGGATGGGGGAGGGAGTGGCTTTAAATGAGGACAGGCACGGTTCAAAGGGGCAAACGCCTGCGTGGGTAGCATCGGGGTTGGCACCACCACTGGCATTTGGACTCATGGCACGTGGACCAGGGAGACAAGGGGGTGTCTCCAAGTACAGTCACGCTGCCAGCTGCAGGATATCACCCATTGCAGCCCCATGGCTGCTGGTACCCTCTGGTACCAGGCACCACTAACGAACCGCCCTGCAGCGGGTCTCCATGGAGACGCCGACCTGAAGTCCGGAGGGACATTGGATGCAGGGGGTTGCTCCAGCCCTTTATCAAGGTAGGGGCCAAGCCCAGCCAGAGCGTCACAGCTTTCATGCATGCCCTGACTGGCTCAGCAGCAGAGCGAAGGAGGGACAGGCCAGGTGGGAAGCCATATGGGCTGCATGGGAGCCCCGGTTTAGCCACTACTTAAGCCTCTGCAACAAGCAGGCACAGTGGGCCCCAAAGAGCCGTTTGGCACAACTGACACCCCTCCTCCAGCAGACACCCCCCTGCCTCTTCAACAGCCACAGTGGGGCAGCACCCCGGCAGGCAGCCGGCTCTCCAGCACGTCAGCCTGATCCACCAGGAGCACAGTGGGGTTTCCAGACCCACAGCACCCCCTGCTGGCCAAGGATGGCTCCACCTCAGTTTCCCCTCACCTGGTTCACAGCAGTTTTCTATCCTGTAACTCCCCTGGGGGGTTATTGGCAAAATAATCTTCCAGGCACAATCCCCAGAGAACCACTCCGGCCCTTTCTAGCTGGAGTCCTCCCACAGGCCTCTGCCGGCCTTGTCTACCTCCAGCTCCAAGAGGCCAGCAGGCAAATGCCTTCTGCTGCTCTCCTGGCCTCTCAGGGTCTGACTCCCTAGTGACCTTTCCCATCTCAGCCGCTCTGGGCTGCCTTTGTGGCTTCCAGCCTCTGGGACAAGGCAGTTTCTTCCAGGCCTGCCGCAGAACCCCCTGGGCTCCCCCTCCAAACTGGGTTCTCTGCCCAGGGGTTTATCAGGCCACCACCTGAGCCCAGTTAGTCCTGCCCACCTCCTAGCTAAGAGTCTGTTAATTAGCACAGGTGGGGCTGATTGACGGCTAGTGTAGCCAAGTGCTGTTCAGATAAAGCACTGCTCCAGGCCCTGAATACAGGGACATGAATAGGGACGTATCTGCCTCTTGTGGGACCTGACACCTCTCAAGCCAGGCTGGGGGATCCCTGCATGATCAGAGTCCAGGCAATCGTTACACTGTTGGCTTCTGACACCGCCCCCCCACCCCCACCCAAAGCCCAGACTGAAAACATTCCGGCTTCATCTCAGCGCCAACGGGCACGGGACAGGCACACATGATGGGGAGGATTCAGCTGGGGTGTCGCTTTGCCCAATGCCCTCTGGGTGCTGCACGGTCTGTTCAATCGGAAATAACCAACCCACCCACAGGCCGCTCAGGTTGCGTCCGGGCAGCTGCGTGTGGGATAGGAGAGAGAATAGTGCCCCCTGCAGGCACCAGAGCGCCTAACACAAACTGGACACATGCTTCCGGAAGCCCGTGCTGGTGTTCACGTTTTCAGACTCCACGGCTTAGCCATCGTTCCTAAGAGCAAGGCCCCCCACATGCTGTGCAGCAAGAGTGACCCTCATTCTGCACCACCAATGAGAAAAATGTCAATGAGATTCCATCTGAGAGTTCATGCTACAGTCAGCAGGGTCTCCCTTCTGTTGTTTAATCTGCCATGCGAGTCAACTGGTTTCACGCTGCCCCGTGAGGTTGAATTGCCAGGGGCTGCAGAATTGTGCATTAAAACACACCACGGCCTTCCGGAAGCTGACGGCTAAGCTGGCCTTTGAGACTGTGAGATAAGCACATTGGCTGGCTCGTTTGCTAAAATGATCAACAGTGAAACAGCCAACAGAGCTGGCATCAACCACAAGGGCTAGAAAATGTAGGGCCTGACACTCCACTGGGCTATGGCAGCCTAGCACTGGCGCCAATGGAGACGTGCCAATCACAGCAGCTGAGGAGCTGCCTAGCATTTCTTTCAGAGGAGACATTGGCTTCTGGGGCACAATTCTGCACCAAGGGATGGATTCTTTGGCAAATGCTGCAGCTTCGGTGACCTGCCCGCCTCACTCACGGGGAGGCCGTAAGGCCGGAGGGGAGCACGACAGCTGTGTGACCGAGGGGCGAGTGCAAGGAGCCGACTAGCCGGCCCAAGGGAGCCCAGGGTTCAGGTGCAGCTGCTCCGACGTTCCCAGGTGCCAGGGTGTTGAAAGCCCAGTGGCAGTGGGTGAGGGGGTGCCCCAGGGGCTCAGCGTCTCTCCTAGTTCCCCACCCCGATAATCACAGCACCTTGTGATTGAGGACCAGGCTGGGAGTCAGGAGACCCAGCTCTGCATGGCCGGCCCGCGAGACGCTGGGCAGATCACTGGGACCAGCGTCTTCAGTGGGGGCGCCAGTTCACTGAGGGCAGCCTTGGTGGCTGGGGCACAGCACGCTGGGGAGTCAGGCCCTCAGCGTCTCCTCCCGCAGCCAGTGGAAATCTCAGGGGTATTGTAGCCCCATTGGGCCACTTCTCTCTTTGTGCCTCCATTTCCCGTCAGATTCCCCCTCCCATGGCGGTGGGGCAGCTTCGTTCTCCAACGTTCGGGTGGGCTGCCGAGACCGCTGGAGGCAAAGGCTTCCAAAGAGCTGGTGCTGTGAGCCAGTGGCCTGGGCTAGGGCTCAGGAGATCTGCATGCTATGCCAGCTCAGCTGACCTGCTAGGCGATCTTGGGCGTGCCCCTTGCCCGCCCCATGCCTCAGTTTCCCCTCCCAGCCTTTGTCTTATTTATTTTGCTTGTAAGTGTAACTCCAGTGGGCGGTGTGTGTTACAGCACCCCGGCTGTGCTGAGCCACACAGGATGTGACTCCCAAGCACGGGCTGAATTCCCCGCTGCATGTAGAGTGCAAACCAATTGCTGGTTGGCAGCCACCTGCCACCCTGCAACGTGTCCCTGGGGCGTCTACACAATGGGCATGTTATTTTAACAGATTCTTCCCTCGTCCCAGCAGAGCCGCCCCCTGGCCTGCAACCGGTCTTTTCCCTAGTAACCCTGCTGCGTCGCCACGGCTCCCGGCCATGGGCCGCTTTCCCTGCGGTGTGTATTACAGCTCCAGCAGGTTTCACTGATGGTGCAAAACAGGGGCGGGGTGAGGCTCTCAGGAAACAACCCAGCCCATCTCCAGCATGGACAGGTCTGACACGGGCCCTCAGCCCCTAGCAGGACCATGCTAAGCCCCATCCCCTGGAGTCGCCCAACTAGTCCCTGCCTAGCGCACGGGAGGGCGAGGGAAGGGGGAGGCTCGTACACCCTGGGGGGCGGGTTGGTGGTTAACGAAGCTGCGTGAGCTGAGAACAGCGCAGCACAAAGCCAGCTGAGAGTCCCATTCATTAATCCGCCCCTTTGGAATGTTCCCCAGCCCAGTCAGCCTGCCCCCGCGCGGATCGACACGGAGAATAACGCACCAGTGAGCACCGGGGTCTGCGCAGCGCCAGGCTCGGGCCGGGGGGGCCTGCGCGGGAGGATTGCACAGGAGCTGTCTCTCCTTTCATGCCAGTGAGCGGTTGGCGGAAGAGTCTGGACAGAGCCATTACTCACCAGTCTCCCTTTTGTTTAACCGCCCAGCAGTGCTTGTCTGGAGTTTTGAATAGGAGCAAAACTTGGAAGCAGCCAGAGAGAGAGACACATCCCCGACCCCCGGCTGCAGGAGCCCAGGATAACTGCGTGGCACAACACTCCTGCTTCATGGGGAGCCGCCCCTTACCCTGGGAGAAGAGAGCACAGAGCCATCTGAATGAAGGATAAAGGGATGCCAGCGTGCCAGCTCTTGGCACTGGCTTGCAGCTTGCTGGGCTCTGCTTTGGGGGAGTTCCCGGTACACCGGCACCCGGAGAAGCTGCCCCCCCTGGTGCCGCTGCAGCAAGGTAACTGACCAATTCCACTGAAATAACTGACTAAGGGGCCAGTCAAGATTTTCCAGCACCAGCTAAGCTGGTTGTAGGGGGCACATATCTGATCTCGGACCTGGAGCTGGGGGAGCCCACCAATATATATCCTTGCAGCCAGGGCTGACCCCGTGCTCACTACGCCTCCTGGTGCACCCTCCGCCTCTACGGAAGCCAAGGGGAGCTGAGGGCACTCAGCGCTCTCCAGCATCAGACCCTCACCCTGCTGGGCCAGGTGCTGTGAATCGGCGCAGCTCCGGTGGCCCCTGTTTACTCCAGCGAAGGGTCTGCACACCGAGGTTAACGGATGGTTTGTTGGTGGGAGGGAGGGAAGGTCTCGGAGCTGCTGAATGAGGGAAGCAGCACATTGTAACATCTGTAGCTGACAAGAGTCCAAACCTCAGGCCGGCAGAGAGGCGGGGGAAATCCATTCCCTCGCGGGGGGAGTCGGGGCACGGCCAGGGTTTATCGAGGCTGGACGAGAGTCCCCAGCCTGTCTCTCCCCAAACAGATCCTGGGTTTCAATCATTAGCATCAAATACTATTTTCATTTTGCAATCTCTTTGCTCCCGGGGTCTGACTGCCACATTGCAGGGCAGTTAGCCACATGGCCAGGCCCGGTCGAGGGGGCCACAGCTGGGGCCAGATTTTCTACCCAGCAGGTGCCAAGAAAAGGGGAATGATTTTCTGAAGGGTGCTGCTAACCAGTTGGAGCCGTCCTGCCAGGACTCTGCTTTGTGCCCGAGATTCAGCAGGGATACAGGCCTCCCCTGCCTTTCCCGTCAGCCCCCCATGTACTTGTGGGTGATCCCAGAAACGCCCCAGCAAACATGCTCCAGGAGCGCCCAAGGACACCACTAGTCCTCCCTTTTCTCTAGCTATTCTGCCCCGCCCCCGCCCCTTTCCTTGGGGGCTCTCAGGGGGCCAGAGCCCTATTCGTACCCGAGCAGCGAGACGCCCGGGCTGGCTCTGGAGCTGGTGTGTGTCAGTGGCTCGCAGAAAAGCCAGGCTTTCTTCTCTCCCCGTCACCATGGAGACCCGTACCCTTCCTTGGCTGTTTGCAGGATTACTGTCCAGCCGGGGCTGGGGCCGGGCTTGGCTTGGATTCCTGAGCGGCTGCTGCTGGAGGTGGCCGGGGCAGGGAGGCTGCAACTCCTGGAGTTGACTTCAGGACCCCAGCTCAGCCATGCTCTGCTTGGGGCCGGGGGTTGGGATCTGGGCCTTCGCTCATCTCGAACTCGTGTTCCCTGACTCCCTGCTTTGCTCCCCCTGCCCAGCTCCAGGCTTGAAGGAACGTTTCCTGCTGCTTTCCCTGCACAACAAACTGCGGAGCAAAGTCCAGCCGCCCGCTGCCAACATGCAGAGGATGGTGAGTCCCCCTCTGCCTGCCTGCTCAGACGCAGCAGGGGCCCAGCCGGGTCTGGGGACGGGCTGCTGGTGATGGAGACGCACTGCGGTTGAACGGGGGATCTCCTCAGGGGAGGGGAGGGTGCGACTGCACTTTGGGGGATCCTCTGGAGAATGCAGGGGCCAGATCAGCCCCTGGCACTGGGCGACAGCTGAGCCCTTCTGGCTAGTGCTCACGCCCAGAGTCCCAGGGCGGGACTGTCCATGCCTGACTGTGCTCTCCCCATTCCCTGTCGGGCTCTGCTCCCCCCAGGCCACTGGCAGCGCGGAGCACAAGACAGAACTGCACAGTGGACCTGGGACTCCCATGGGGCCCAGGGACCTGCCAGTCTGGGGCCTGGGTGGGGGCGGGCAGGGCATGGCTGAGCCCTGGTCTGGGGCACGGACAGGAATCAGAACCACTCCCCCTCCTCAGCCTGCACGGGACTCCACGGAGACATGGCTGAGCTGCACCAGGTCCAGGGCTTACCCAGCCTGTTCACCTCCCTCCTCCCGCATTGAACCCACAGCTCCGGGCCAGGCAGGGCAGCAGAGAGCCAGGGCCAAGAGCTGAAAGAGGGAGGGTCTCTGTGCTGCAAGGTGTCCCCCCCACTCCCGCAGACCCCCCCCCTCCAGAGGGTCTAGCCCCTTGGCCGGGATGGGTGACCTTCCCTAGGGGGCCCCACACAGCCTTGCCCTCTGCAGCCTCTTGCCAGCACCAGCTCTGAACTGATTCCCTGCCCACGGTCACCTCCAGCTCGTGCTGCCGGCCCACAAGGCCCCTGGCAGCGCAGTCGGAAATAAGGCTGCACATTTCAGACCAGCCTGTTGATCAGCCAGATACCACAGGTGCATTCACGCGCAGCCTGGAGGGGTGACCCTGCTCAAAGTGGTGCCAGGACACACGCACGGAGAGACACACACTCACAGACACAGAGAGTCAGACAGACATACAGAGAGACACAGACCGACAGACACACAGAGAGACACACACAGACACACACAGAACAACAGAAACAGACACACACACACACATACAGACACAGAGAGACATCCACAGACCGACCGACAAACACAGAGACACACAGAGCCCGACAGACACACACAGACGCACTCGCACACACATAGACAGAGACACACACAGACACACACTGAACAACACAAACAGACACACACACACACACATACAGACACAGACAGACACCCACAGACTGACAAACACAGAGCCCGACAGACAGACACACACAGACGCACTCGCACACACATAGACAGAGACACACACAGACACACACACACACACAGTGTCTAACAGCGACTCCAGCGCAAACAAGCTCAGGTAGCAGCTAGCGAGGTCGTTTTCTCCACCTGCAGCCCAGCAGACTCAAGCCAGGCTGAATACGTTGAATGTCGCAGACAGACCATGGACCATGGACTCAGCTCCCTCCCGTGGCTGGCCCGGCCCCGAACCCGTCTCAGTCACTCAGTTGGGGGCTCTCACTCTGGGTCCCGGGGAGCAGGTCACTGCATCAGAAGGGGGCAGGTCTGCAGGCACCGGCCAGACTAGAACCACGCAGATGTAGCCGGCATTTCTCAGGGGCAAGATGTCAGGTGTCGGGCCCTCTCCTGCTGCTCTCCCCATGGCTGGGGGCTGAGGCTGCTCTCCCTGCTTCTGGGGGGGGCTCATTGCACAGCGGAGAGGCTGGAGCTGGGGTGACGGGGACGCTTATTGCCCTGGTCCAGGCAGCAGCACCAAACTGTGTGCAGCATTGTGTGTCTTCCCCTCCCACCTCCCCGACAGCACAGGAGCTTACCGATGCTGTCACTGCTTGAGCAGCTCCAGTGAATGAAGCAGGGTGCCAGGGCAGGGCTGCAGCTAGCCATGGTCTCCCAGGGAGCCATGCGGGGAGCCATCCACTTTGGGGGTGGCTTTTCTATGGGGGGCACCCTCCCTCCAGCCAGCGGGGACAAAGCCCTGCCCGGAAGCAGAGAGAGCCCTGGCTGGGGACAGTCTGGCCTCCTGGCCGCAGGGAAGTTCGGGCACTGGCCTGCGTCTAGTCCCCAGGATGGTCCCTGGCTACCAGTTCGTCTGGGGTCAGAACGCTGGGCCTGGTGCAGTGGAGTGTCTAACATCCGCCTCCACGGGACCCTGCAGACGGGAACCGTCCCGGTCCATCTCGCTCTTCCCTTCTCCTTCCTCTGCAGTGCCAGGCCCATCCCCGCTCTGGGTGGGACATGGGACTAGGGGCCTCTCAGGCTGGTCCCATGGGGCAGGAGGCGGGCCCAGGTGGACCCCTGGGCTGACTCAGTGGGAGGTAAGGCCCTGCCAGCAGGAGGGAAACGACCCCTTGTACATCAGCTGCTTCCCCTGCCGGCTCAGCTGCTAGCACAGGCTGGGTATGTCATTTGCAAGCCCTGGGGCAGGGAGCTGGGTGCCTGGGGCACTGGCTGGCGAGAGTGAGGTAGCACCCACCTGGCAGCTGATCTGTCCGTACTGAAAAGCAAATATTCCACCCCCCTGCGCCAGGGCGTTGCAGGCCCTCGCCGGCATCCCAGCACTGCCCTTTGCCCAGAGGCACTGAGCCACTTCCGAGAGCAGAGGAGCCCGAGCCCAGCACCTGTGGTTTTATCTGGAGGGAGCTCAGAGACCCAGCAGGGCTGCATCTGAATGGTGCCACTGGTCACTAAGGGAGAGATTTTCATGAGCCCAGCACGCTGGGTGCTGAGTGCTTGTGAATCCGGCCTAGGTCTATGATGAGCCAAATCAATCCCCGGCTCTGAACACCCGACCTCTGGGGAGGCTGAAATCTGGCTCCAGCCCCCTATTCCTGGCCTCTCCCTGCTCCTCAGGTGGGGCAGCCAGGGGTGAGTGGGCAATGGGCAGGGAGTGCGTGGGGGCTGCAGGCACTGGGGCTGGCATAGCTGGGCAGGCCAGGGCAGCGCTCTGGAACAAAAGGCCATTAATCTCCTTGTCCTCCCAGCCTGGCACCTCGTTAGCAATAATTAATGGAGTTGGTTTAACTCAGGCAGCGGGAGGGGACGTTTGAGTGGCGAGTGGGTGTGGGTGCTTTACAGGCTGGTTTCTTCAAGCATAATAAACTCCCCCAGCTCTCCACATAGGTCTAGGGAGGAAACGGCCTTGTCATCCTGAATGGCTCAGGGCACCCGTGGGCAACCATGGGCTGTTTCAAATGTTTCATGGGCTGTTTCAGTATGTGCACGTGGGTCACGGGTGGGTCCAGCTTCCATGTAGAAACAGGACGGCAAGGGGCCCCAGGCAGGAGTGGTGCTGTCCCTTTAAGGATGCACGGTGGCATCTCATGGCCCGGTGACAAGCTAGCAGGAGCCAGGCAGGTTTAATAGGTGGCTTTGTTCAGCCTGATTCTATTTGCATGGCAATCGCTGGGAGTTTTGCCATTACTCTCAATACTGGCAGGTGCAAGCCAGTGAATAGCTTGGCTGGTTGCTAATGGTCATTTAACCGAGCTGTTGCTAAGAAATGAAAATTGCCTTCATTTTTGTGGGGCCTATCAAAACAAGCATCTGGGCTGCTTCCCCTTCTGGCTGTGCCCGGCGGGATGCTGAGCCCAAACCTGCCATCATCTCAGATGCACGAAGCAGGAAGCTAACGCACAGCTGGGTGATTCTTAGCATTGCCAGCCCCTAGGGAGGAGCAAGGGTGTCGGGGAGCCGTGCCTTCCCAGCGCTGAGGAGAGGGGCAAGGAACGTGGCGGTTCCCCAGGATTTAGTCCACGGCTGGCCCTTTAAAACCCCTGCGGCTCTGCATGGCAACCTCCCCTGACTAGCACTGTGCCCGCGGAGAGTTCAAAGGGCCAGAGCTGTACTGAGCAGGCGCCGTTACCTCCCGGTGCTGCCTCTGTCCCTGAAGAACTCCCCTGCCCTTGTCCTCGACGGTGTTCCACCAAGCCCCCCGCCCATGCCCATCTCTGGGGCTGAGGAGGGGGAAAACCTCCCAGCAGAGCCTTTTACCCCACTCCTGGGGGTCAGGTGGAAGGACCCCATGGGCCCCCCATGTGCCAGTCCCCGTCCCGAGCCTGGCATCTCTGCTGGCAGCGGTGAGGGAGGGTGACTCAGCGCAGCTCCCACGTGTGGCGCTTGGCTCCTGGCCTGGGAGAGGCTCTGCCATTTCCTCCTCCCTTCGGCTGCCCTGAGAGCCGTGGAAATTGCAATTTTAACTGTCTGGAACAAGATGTTTTTCTGCCTGGGAACAAACAACTGCCTGGTCTTCCTCCCACCCCTGCGTGCCATCCTCCTCCTCCCACGCAGGCAGGGGCCGCTGGGTCCAGCTGCTTTGAGGGGTTGGACACTGAACTCACCACGCCAGGGCTAGACGCCGTCCCTGCCCCAGGAAAGCCGCCACATGCAATGCACGTCCTGGCCCTGCTGTGTCCCCCTGCCCATCGAGTGGGCACAGAGGGTCAGATCCTCAGCAGGCCTCAGTTGGAGCTCAGCTGCTTGGCACCTGCTGAGCTCTGGCCCCGAGCTCCTGCCGGCCCCCGGTGCTCAGAGCCATCGGCAATCGCAGGGGCACAGCGGTGCTGGTGAGCACGAGGCCTGGGGAGAACCTGCTGCTCTGTGGCTACCGTGGGCGAGGGCCCGGCCTTGGTGTCGAAGAGCCACGCCGCTCTGTGCTTCCTGCTGCAGCCCCTCGTGGCATGGACTGAGGCAAGTGGTTTGGAAAGGGACGTGGCCTGAGCCACTGAGGGCCTGGTCTAGCAGAGGGAATATGAACCTGCAGCTCCCCCTTGCAGCCAGCCGGGGGGCTGCTCCCCCTTTGCAGCCAGCTCGGGGGCACTCCCCCTTGCAGCCAGCGGGAGCTGCAGGTGTTTCAAGCTGGGCCCCATATACCAGTGCCCACTTCCGTAAACGTGGCCGCACTGATCTTGGTTTGCCTTCCCCCTGGTCTGAGCAGGGAGGGCCTGGGCTCTCCTGCCAGCTGTGGGGAGCAGCTCGTGGCTGGAACAGAACTGATGCCCGGCCTCAGCGCAGCAGAGCCGAGGCCCAGGTGGTGGCGGGAGGTGGGCAGAGATCTGGGCCGTCTGCTTTCACCAGCTGCCCGGGGGTTGTCCCCAAGGGGATGGGGAAGGGCTACAGCCCACTGCCCCTTTCGTTATGACAATGGACCCAGCGCCCGAGGCCCCTGCGGAGGCCGTGCTGGCCAGGCACCCCGGAGGCTCTGCATGCTAACGCTCACTTTCCGCGCTGACAGGACTGGAGTGAGAAGCTGGCCCAGCTGGCCCAGGAGCGAGCAGCCAGCTGCCTGGCAGGGGCCCTGCCCCGCCCTCCGCACCACACCCGGCATGTGGGCTGGAATGCCCAGCTGCTCCCCGCCGGGGCGGCCAGCTTTGCTTCCGTGGTGGAGCTGTGGTTCAGCGAGGGACGGAGCTACGACTATCACACAGCACAGTGCCTGGAGAACGCCACCTGCAGCCACTACACCCAGGTAAGCCAGCGAGGGACCCAGCGCTGTCTCCTCCCCGGGGGCGCCAGGCACCAGCACACGCCCCTCAGGAGAGCAGAGTTTGGTACAGAAAGAACGGTTCACTGTGTATCACAGACCCTCCACCACGTGACTGGGTGTCACGGGGCCGCTCCAGGTAGCCCAGAGCTGGAAGAGCAGGTGGCCTGCAGGTCAGGATGGAGGCACACTGGCAGAGCTGTGTGTGGCGAGCCACTGCGGGCCCCAGGGGTTCATCCCTGCCCAGGATCCAGCCCGGGGCTGTCCGGGCCATAAAAATGCACCTAAGCCTGTTCGTCATTGCCTAGTAACCATCGCCGCCTGCTGTCCTCCGTCCCAGGGAAAGCCAGCAGCGCCCGAAGGTCAGGCGGCCAGGGACAGGGCATAGTGCTGGCAATGCTGGCAGGGCCGGCTCCAGGCACCAGCATAGCAAGCAGGTGCCTGGGGCGGCCGATGAAGAGAGGGGCGGCACGTGTGGCCGCTCGGCAGCAATTCGGCGGCGGGACCATCACTGCCTCTCGGCGTGAAGGACCTGCTGCCAAATTTTGCCACCTCACTGTTTACCCTTTTTCCCAAATCATTTATGAATATTGTGATATAGCAGGGCCATGTCAGGTGGTCAGTAGTATATCCCTACTGCTATATTCTCATTATTAGAGCATGGAATTACTATGCTGTAGAAGCAGCGGCGGTAGAGCTGCCGCCGATCGCAAACACAGCTGCTTTTTTTTTTCCGGCTTGGGGCGGCAAAAATGCTAGTGCCGGCCCTGAATGCTGGGCCTGACAAAGGGCTCCAGCCCTGCCCGTGCGGGCGAGGCCCGGTGGGAGGCCTGGACCCCGCGTATGCCCACAGCATCCCTGAGGGCGGAGTGGGGAACAACCATCTGGCAAGCAGCTGGGGCTGGGACTGCTCGTGTGGGATGGCTGGGCCCAGAGCTGAGCCAGCCCCCCCATACCCTGCCATACCCATCCCCATCCCCACCCCTCCTCAGCCAGGGCACGGGCAGGGCTTTCCCAGGCCAGGGGAGGGAAGGGAGGTAGGGTTGCCAACTTTGGTTGGACAAATTCCTGGAGGTTTTGTCACATGACGTAATCTTTAATTTAAGATTAATCTTTAATTCCTGGAGACTCCAGGACAATCCCAGAGGGTTGGCAACCCTAAAGGGAGGGGAGCTCAGTGCTCTGTGGAATGCGCTGTGACAGGGGTGGATCCAACCAGGCCATGGGATGCAGGTAGTGTGACCAGAGGGCCCGATATTCACCAATTATCCCCCACCCCAATCCCGAGGCGATTGTTCACACTGGCTATCTGGGCTCCCGCAGAGCGTTGGGCTGAGACTCTTTGGCCTGCCAGTTTAATAGTGTGGGGGGGGCCTTTCCCAGCCCTTCGCTGTGTGACCCGGTCGGCAGCAATCGCCAGCCCTCCAGCCACCCTGCAACAGCTGGCACCCCCCACAGCTGGCACTGTGCCTGCAGCCGTGGCAAGGAGCTACCCCCATTGTGGCGGGCATAGGCTGGGCAGGTGCGCTGAGGCCTGCACTGTGTCTCTCTTGCAGCTGGTCTGGGCCACCTCCAGCAGGCTGGGCTGCGGGAAGCATGCCTGCATCGCGGGCCAGGAGAGGAGAGAGGCTTTCGTCTGCGCCTACTCCCCAGGGTAAGGCCTCTCGGCGTGCGCATGGGGCCTACCGCCCTTCCCGCCTGGCTGCGACCTAGGCCACGTGCTCACCCCCCTCATCTCCCTCGTCAGCCCCAGTGAGCCCACAGCACAACCCCGCGTTGTCCACCCCAGCCCAGGCTGCAGGCATGGGTGAACGGGTCTGTCAATGCCAGAGAAACTTGGTGGGTGGGGCTTATAATGGAACATAAGAACAGCCATACTGGGTCAGACCAAAGGTCCATCCAGCCCAGTATCCTGTCTACCGACAGCGGCCAATGCCAGGTGCCCCAGAGGGAGTGAACAGAACAGGGAATCATCAAGTGATCCATCCCATCGCCCATTTCCAGCTTCTGGCAAACACAGGCTAGGGACACCATCCCTTTCTATCCTGCCTAATAGCCATTGATGGATCCATCCTCCATGAATTTATCTAGGTTTTTTTTAAACCCTGTTATAGTCTTGGCCTTCACAACATCCTCTGGCAAAGAGTTCCACAGACTGACTGTGCGTTGGGTGAAAAAATACTTCCTTTTGTTTGTTTTATATCTGCTGCCTATTAATTTCATTTGATGACCCCTAGTTCTTGTGTTATGAGAAGGAATAAATAACAATTCCTTAAAAACAACGAGGAGTCCTTGTGGCACCTTAGAGACTAACAAATGTATTTGGAAATAAGCTTTCATGGGCTATGCCCAAATAAATTTGTTAGTCTCTAAGGTGCCATCGGACTCCTCGTTGTTTTTGCTGACACAGACTAACACGGCTGCCACTCTGAAAGCTAACACTTCCTTAATTACTTTCTCCACACCAGTCATGATTTTACAGCCCTCTATCATATCCCCCCTTAGTCGTCTCTTTTCCAAGCTGAAAAATCCCAGCCTTATTAATCTCTCCTCATACAGAAGTCGTTCCATACCCCTCATCATTTTTGTTGCCCTTTTCTGCACCTTTTCCAATTCCAATGTATCTTTTTTGAGGTGGGGTGACCACATATGCACGCAGTATTCAAGATGTGGGCGTACCATGGATTTATGTAGCCGCAAAATGATATTTTCTACCTTATTATCTATCCTTTTCCTAATGATTCCCAACATTCTGTTCGCTTTTCTGACTGCCGCTGCACATTGAGTGGATGTTTTCAGAGAACTGTCCACAATGACTCAAGATCTTTCTTGACTAGTAACAGCTAATTTAGACCCCGTCATTTTATATGTATAGTTGGGATTATGTTCTCCAGTGTGCATCACTTTGCATGTATCAACATTGAATTTCATCTGCCATTTTGTTGCCCAGTCACCCAGTTTCGTGAGATCCTTTTGTAGCTCTTTGCAGTCTGTCTGGGACTTAAAGATTGTGAGTAGTTTTGTATCATCTGCAGATTTTGCCACCTCACTGTTTACCCTTTTTCCCAAATCATTTATGAATATTGTGATATAGCAGGGCCATGTCAGGTGGTCAGTAATATATCCCTACTGCTATATTCTCATTATTAGAGCATGGAATTACTATACATAGAGATTCTATGGTACAGTTTGGTTCATTTAAGATTTTTACTTCATTTGAGTCTGTGCTTTCTTTGACATCTAGTGCCACTCCCCCACCAGCACGACCTGTTCTGTCCTTCTGATATATTTTGTACCCTGATATTACTGTGTCTCATTGATTATCCTCATTCCACCAGGTTCTGTGATGCCTATTATATCCATATCCTCATTTAATACGAGGCACTCTAGTTTCACCCATCTTATTATTTAGACTCCTAGCGTTGGAATATAAGCACTTGCAAAACGTGTTCCTTTTTAGCTGTCTGCCATTACATGATGTAGTTGAATGGGAATTTTTTTCATTTGACTTTCTCATCAGATCCTACCCCTATTTTATCATCTTCCATCCTCTCCTCCTTACTAGGACATAGAGAATCTCCATTAGTAGATCCTCCCCTATGGGATGTCTCTGACCGAACCACATGCTCCTCCACAGCTGTCGGCTTTCCCCCCACCCTTAAAATTAAAAAGGTTGTAGAGCAGTTTTTAAACTAAGTGCCAGCAATCTGGTTCCATTTTGGATTAAGTGGAACCTATCCATTTCAGAGAATGCTACCATGGAGATCCTGGACTTTAATCTCTTACCTAGCAGCCTAAATTTGGCCTCCAGGACCTCTCTCCTGTCCTTCCCTATGTCACTGGTACCTACATGTACTATGACCACCAGCTCCTCCCCAACACTACACATAAGTCTATCTAGATGTCTTGAGAGATCTGCAACCTTCGCACCAGGAAGTGGGAGGACCTTGGCCCCAGGGATGGGATTTACACTGAAAGAGGTGGGTGGATCTGTCAATAGAAGCAGAGAGTGGGTGGAGCTTATGATAGTAGGCGGAGCTTGGCCCTACAGAAGTAGAAGGTGGGCGGAAGGGTCTGTCAATGGAAGTAGAAAATGGGTGGGGCTTAAGATAATAGTAGGTGGGGCTTGGCCCACAGGAAGTAAAAGGTGGGTGGGGCTTACAATGAAAGAAGGTAAGACTTGGCCCCAGGGAAGAGGATGGTGGGTGTGACTTATTATTAAAGTAGGTGGGGCTTGGAAGCAGAAAGTGGGTGGGGCTAATCAGCTGGCCGGCCTTGCCTGGGCAGAAGATGCTGCACTCCCTTCCATTAAGCATTAGGGGCCGACTGCAGCCTGTGCAGCTCACAGGCTGGTTGCCCAGCTCCAGTGGTGAAGGAGAGGAGGTGGGGAGCTGTGGCCAAGCCTCGGACTGCAATAGGGCCAGCTGCCTGGGGACAACCCACATGGCCCCTGGGCTGGAAAGGGGCCCCTGGCCCTGCGGCTCCATGTCTGTCTGTTCCACCCTCAGGGGGAACTGGGAGATGAACGGGAAGACGATTATCCCTTACAAGAAAGGAGCCTGGTGTTCACTCTGCACCTCAGGATGCTCCGGATGCTTCAAGTCGTGGGATCACAGTGGGGGGCTGTGTGGTGAGTGCTGGCTCCTCCCCCCGCCCTGCTCCCCCCAGCCCGGTACCTTCACTTGAATTTAGATTATGCTAGTCCCCCTGCCCTGCCATCTGACAGCCGCCTTGTGCTTTTTGTTTGATCAGAGGTCCCCAGGAACCCCTGTCGGATGAGCTGCAGGAACGACGGGCGGTTGAACATGAGCACCTGCCACTGCGACTGCCTGCCAGGGTACACGGGCCGGTACTGCCAAGGTGAGAGAGCCGGCTGGCATGGGTGTGTGCAGGGTGCACAGGGATGCCTCTTGCCATCGGTGCCACGGGTGAGACGCCTGCATTGCATGGTTGTTGTGTTGCATTACAGTCTTGTGTGTGGAGTGCTGTGGGGCTGGCGCCCGGGGGCTGCGCAGCGGAAGCATTTTCAGGATGAAGTGGCAGGCATGGGGTGAGCAGCACTGGAGATCAGAGGCTGGAGTCTCTCCAGGGGCAGTTACAGGCATTTGCCTGCCCTGTCTGTGCATTTTGCTCCGTCCCACTGTTTTTGTTTCTTCTAAGTTTATGATCCCCTGAGGGTTGCCTGGGGGTAGCTAACATTGGCTTTGCTTTGAGAACTGCAACAACATCCTTGTAGGGCTTATTTCCGTGTTGCAGGGAGAGTGGGGCAGGGAACCCCTGCATGGGGCCAGTGCAGCAGCCTGATGTGGTGAAGGGAGACACTCCTGCTGCACTCACCTGCGCCCAAAAGCCTAATTAGCCTCCTCACCATTTGCTAGCCCAAGAACCCACTGTAGTCTCGCCTCAGTTTCCCCTTCATCCAGCCATGCAAAGAAATATTGTGTCTCAGCAGCAAACTGAGCCCCTTTAATTCACACACAGAGCCAGTCACAGATCCCTCGTGGTACAGACAGGCCCTCCCCAACCCCAGCGCCGCCACGGTTGCCGTGCAGCAGCCTTCACTCCCGTTCAGGGGTCGCTGTCCAAGGTCACTAACCCCCTGCCCCAGTTCCTTGGCTCCCGTTCCAGGGCCCCACCCAAGAGCTCCAAGCCCCACATCTCCCTGCAGCCCCATGCCAGTGTCCCCGGGAGAGGCTCCCTGCAGCGTGCCACTCCTCCTCCAGCCCTCCCTGCCTGTCAGTCCTACCCCTGCCCAGGGAACCTCCCTCCAGGACCAGCCCTGTGCTCCTGAGTGCCTCCTGCAGCCCCCACTCGCTCTTCTGCCAGAGGGCTCCCCGCAGCGTCCTACTGCCCAGGCCTCCCTGCCGGTGAGCCCTGCCCCTGCTCCTGGGCACTTCTCTGCAGAGGCAGCCCCTGGCTTGTGGGCCCGGCTTACTTGTTCATAGGGGCCACTGCACAAGCTTTCCTGCACCTGGGCCAGACCTCACCAGCCTTCCCAGCACTCACCGCCAGCAGCTCCCAGTTACTGCTCTCCTGCAGCTTCCTCCCTCCGCCATCTCTCCGCTGCTTCCGCGGTCAGGCAGCTCCCCCCTGCCCTTCCCGGCCAACCAGCTGCCTCAGTTTCTCCTTGCTATGGCCCAGGTACCCTCTCTCTAGCTCAGCTGGGAGGCAGCTGACCAGTCACAGGTTTACCAGCTCCCTCGTAAAGGGGCCGGTCAGCCTGGGACATCCCCCAGGTTCTCTCATCCTGAGGATTTCTGCAGGGACCCTTGAGAACAGCAGAAATCAGTCCTGAGGTGTCCCAGGAATCATGGAACTGGCTTATCTAGCC
Source organism: Mauremys mutica (assembly GCF_020497125.1). Classification (NCBI taxonomy): domain Eukaryota; kingdom Metazoa; phylum Chordata; order Testudines; family Geoemydidae; genus Mauremys; species Mauremys mutica. The sequence continues at coordinate 5,847,303 of NC_059085.1, forward strand.
CAGTCCCTTCCTGCTCCCTGGGTACGTCTCTGCCACAGTACAAACCCACGGCAGCAAGTCTGAGCCCAGGTCCGTGTAGCCGTTCCCACTCGGGCTGGAGCCTGGGCTCCGAGATACCCCCCCACACCCCCATGAATCCGGGCTCCAGCCCAGACAGGCATGTCCTGTCACGGACTCACAGGACTCGTGCTCTCTCTCAGCTCCGTACGGTCCCTGGGGGGAACCCCCTTCAGTGCGACAGCCCTTCTCGGGGGTCCACACTCTCTCAGGGGTTAAGCCCCTCCACCTCCTAGAACTGCACCTCTCTGAGCCTTCAGCAGCCTGTCTCTCGCCGTGGGCCCCTCAGGGACTGGAGTCCACTCGCTCTGAACCCCTGGGGCCTCCTCACTCAGAGGGCACCAGAGTGACTCTCAGCCAGCGTAAAACAGGAGGGTTTATTGAGCATCTGAACCCAGCACAGGAAACTCTCTGGGCCTTCAGGCCTGGCCTCCTTCACCACAGTACATCTAAGTCTATCCCGCATCCAGGGGGGCTCTGGCTGCTCTCTCTCCTTAGTCCAGCAGCCCCGTCCTTCCAGCCGATCATCCGATATCATCTCCCCCAACAGCTCCTCCTCTGTCCTTTGTCTTCTGTCCCAGGTAAACAGGTCACTGGGGCTCTCTCTCCTCAGCCCTTTGTCCTCCCACTGGCCAGAACCAGCTGCCTTCCAAGCTGGGCTGAGCCTATCGGTCACCAGGTCACCGGTCACTAGGGTACCCCCATCTCCACGCCATTGTCCGGGGGTCCCGGCTGCCAGGTGAGGTCACACCTGGTCCTCTGCAACAACAAACCCTCTCCCTTCACCTTGTTAAACATGCAGCACACAGGGAAACTGAGGCACGCACACACTATTCATGTAAAACACTACAAAAATCCCACGGGGGAGGCCCAGGGCTGGATGAGGCTGGATCACCCCTAACGCCAGCTTGTCACTGTTCTCTCTTTCTGGATCCCGGGCTTTTCCCCTGGTGACTGTGAACGGGAGACACCTCCTCTCCCTCCATGGACAGCTAGATTAGTGAGCCCAAGCCCAGCTGCGGGTACAAACACAGCCCCTCTGATCTCTGCTGGCAGGCAGGGGTTAGCTGATCAGAGAGGGGAAGTTATTCCAGCAGAGCGTTGGCTCCTGGCTTAGGAGAGAGATTCCCTTTCCCCTTCTCATTCCTCTGCCCCCACACATGCCCAAAGTACAGCTCCAGTATGCCAAGGTGGTACAGTCGCCCAGCTGGGCAGCTCCGGCACATGACTCACCTCCTTCAGCTGGTTGCTGATTTCCCAGGGCTCTCCCCAGGCTCGTCGCACTGAGCTGAGACCCCTCTTCCAGTCCCCGATCAGGCACGTTGTCGTACCAGCCCTTTTGCAGTTCCTGGGCCCCGGCTAGGTTCTTCCTGGCCAAATCCATGAGCTCAGGGAGCTTTCCCCAGAACGATAGTTCAGAATCCACCACCGAGTCCCCATTTGTTTCTCATCAACTCCAGGGGTCCCCTCCCTCTCCTTCCATGCACCAACTCAAAAGGGTGGACCCCTGGGAATTTCCGGGGCAGTAAATGTTCTGCAGCAGCTCTCACCGGGTGCGCTGAACTCCCTGATATTTAGAAGAAGGGATGACCCCCCCAGTGGTATTTCTGGGGGACCACCAGCCTTCTGATCCCACAAGGGTCAGTTCTCCCTTGGAGAGCCCTTTCCTGGTACCGGGTCCCTTCTCCCACCTGGATCCTTCCCTGTGATCCTTCCCCAGGATCAGGGGCGGCTCTAGGAATCCCGCTGCCCCAAGCAGGGCAGCGCGCCGCGGGGTGCGCTCTGGCGGTCGCCGGTCCCGCGGCTCCGGGGGACCCCTTTCAGACATGCCTGCGGTGGAGCCGCGGGACCAGCGAACCCTCCGCAGTCATGCCTGCGGGAGGTCCACTGGTCCCGCGGCTCCGGTGGACCTCCCACAGGCATGACTGCGGAAGGTCCGCCGGAGCCGGCTGCCGCCCTGCCGGTAAAATGCCGCCCCAAGCGCGCGCTTGGCGCGCTGGGGTCTGGAGCCGGCCCTGCCCAGGATTTTGCAACACCCGCTTCTTCCAGGCGGGATCCTTCTGCGGCTAGGTCTGGAATTCAGCTGCTGTGCCTTAGTTTCCCCCTTGGTCTCAGCCCTGTTAAGCCCTGTCCCTGGCAACTCCCTTCCCCCCAGTGGAGATTACACACACCCCTGCTGGGGGAATTGCTGGTGCCAGGCCAAGTGCCCCTCCCTGACCTCAGCCACAGGCAAGGACCAGGGCACCATCTGGCCAGTTCTTCAGTGCATCCCCCTCAGCACCTCTGCAGGGAGCTGACCCTGCACCCCAACCTCTTTGGGGCCCCCATTCAGATGTATCCTCACTACAAGATCTTAACTGGGGGTCCGACCACCCCCAGCACCCGTGTCCCAGTGAGGGCAGGGAGAGAGCCCACTGCTTTGGCTGCCACGTCAGCGCCAGCTCGATCCACCTCTCCTCAGTGCAGGGCCGATGTCCCACTCAGCTCCAGGGGCCTGGCTGCAGACTCGAGCCTCGGAGATCTTCCCTTGTGCTACTAGCCAGGGGGGACTTCCCCTCCTCCCCACCGGGGCCATTCACATTCTCACTGGCTCCTTCCCATCTCCAGGTTCAGATCTTTGGCTGTTACTGGCATGGGGTCTGGATCCTGTCTTAAAGAGACACAGTCGCTTCCCAAGAGTACATCAAAGCTGATGTGCTGAAGGACCCTGGCTACCAGCCCCCCATCCTTCCTGTGTCTCTGTCTGCACAGGAGGTGAGTGGCTGCCATTGGGAAGCTTTCCCCAAGTTACACGGCCCCTCAGCAGCTGGTGAGGTTGCACCACACCCACAAGAGTCTCTGTCCCAGAATCTCTTCACTCCGTGAATGTCTCCCCATTGACCCCCACCTGCCGCTCCCCCTGGGGATCACAGGGGCCTGAGCCCAGGGGGTACAAGCAGACATATCTGCTGGGTTTGGAGGGGAAGCCCGTCTGCCACTCCTCCCTGGCCAGCTCTGCCCCAGGAGCTGGCTGGGTGACCGCTTCCTCTGAAGGGACAGACACCCAGCTCCCTCTCTGAGCCTGCAGTAGCGGCTGTCTCCCCGTCACCTATTAACCCTTCTTGGGCAAAAATGTCCTGTGTCTTTGGGCATGACACCACCTTGCCTCCTTTTGCCCGCAATAAGGACATCTCAGGTCCCACAGGTCCCAGGGAAGGGGTCTGCCTGCTCCGGCATTTCTGGGCTTCCTGGAGACTCACCTCTGAGAGGTCTCTGGGTGACTCCCCCTCCAAGTCCCCGACCTGGGTCTCTCTCCCACACCCCATCTGCTGTCCATAGCCTCAAGTCTGCCAGCGAACCTGCACTTTGCAGGGCTTTGGGCTTCTGAAGGCAGATGTCCTACAGCTGCCCCAATCCAACCAGATTCTACACGTTCTCTGCAGAAGTGGCCCCACACCCTTTCCCCCTTGCTGAGAGATTTTCCCAGCAGGGTGGTGACTTCCTTGTACGTGATGCCCAGGGTTTCTCGTACACCCTGGAATCTCTTCCTGTCTGTCTCAGGGGTCCATTCAAATGAAAGCGGCAAAGCCTGTTTGAACCTTCATAGTCCCCAGTCTCTGAACAGCCCTGTGGCCTTGGGACCAAGCAGGGGGGTGAGACAGCTGTGCCTGTCCGCAGGGTCAGTCTGGTTCAAATCACCAGCCTTCTCCCAGGCCGGGGGGTCGGCCCCGATAGCCCTCCCCCGTAACACCGGGCACACTTTGGAATCTGGGCTTCCTGCCGAACAGGCATCCTGGGGTCCTTCCCCACTTACCCCACCACAAGTCCTCCCGACCTGCCTCTCCTCCAACTCCAATTCATGTTTTTGCTGCTCTGAGCAAGTTGCTGCCTCCTCCAGCTCCAGCTCCTTCACCCTCAGCTCCGGTTTCCATCTCTTCGCCTCCACTGGGGGGAACCCAGGCTGGGGAACCGTACCCCCCTGCTACTCCCAGGCTCTCCGGGCATCCCGGAAGCCCCACTGGGATCTGGAACTTGTTCCGTGGACTGGTCACTCTCTACCAGCCGGGCAATCAGCTGCTCCCGGGTGAGCCTCACAACGCTCTGCCCTCTTTCCCTGCACAGACGTGGGGAGGGTTGTAGGCCATTTCTGTGCTGGTTCCTTCAATTCCCTTGTTTTATCGCTGGCAGCCACTCACTGCAAAGTGCCTGTGCTCGCAGCCAACTGTCTACAGGGTGCATCCGCCAACCATCCTCTGCTACCACGTTGTCACGGACTCACAGGGCTCGCACTCACGGCTCTGTATGGTCCCTGGGAGGAATCCCCTTCAGTGTGACAGTCCTTCTAGGGGGTTGAGCCTTCAGGCCTGCACAGCTGTTTCTCACCGTGGGCCCCTTCAGGGCTTCCACTCGCTCTGGACCCTCAGGGCCTCTACTCCCAGAGGGAATAATCCAACCCCGATATCTAGACCAGAGCCACTCTCAGGCAGCGTAAAACAGGAGGGTTTATTGAATGTCTGAACACAGCACAGGAAACTCTCCAGGCCCTCGGGCCTAGCAACCCTCAGCACAGTACATCTAGGTCTCTCCTGCATCCAGGTGGGCTCCGGCTGATCTCTCTCTCCTGTCCAGCTGCCAATCATCCTATATCATCCCCCAACAGCTCCTTTGTCCTCTGTCTTCTGTCCCAGGTAAACAGGTCACTGGGGCCCTCTCTTCTCCGTCCTCTGTAACAACCCCTCTCCCACCACCTTCTTAAACATGCAGCACACAGGGAAACTGAGGCACACGCACACACTATCCATGTCTACACTGCTATAAGCCCTGCAGCCTGAGCCCCGCGAACCTGAGTCAGTTGACCCCAGGCTCTGGGACTCGCTGCTGTGGGTCTTGCCTTCAGAGTAGATGCACCCTCTGTGGCTCCCAGCATGTGGGTGACAATTCCTAAATAACCCTCCCCTGGAATGGCTCAGGATGTGAATCTGCCCCATGCTGGTGGCTGCACCTGAGTGTGAGGGCTGGGTCCCAGGGACCCATCACCGCTGGCCACATGAGGGCCAATGTAGCATCCGACACTGAGGAAAAGAATGTGGCTTGTGGGGCACATGGGAATGCAGAGCAAATACACGCCTAGATCCCAGCAGCTCCCAAATTCCCTGGGCCCTGTTCGAAGCTTCCCAATCTGCAGACCCAATGGCTCAGCTCCCATCCACGGTGGGCGCAAAGGATGGAAATATGGCTTGGGATGGAAATCCAGGCTCAGCCTTGACTATGGAGTGGCTACCACTGCCTCCATCATGCTGTGTGCACGCGTGTCCTTGTGGGGGGGGGGGGGTGCGGGTGTGTGCATGCCCATGTGGGGTGTGTGTCCCATGCTGTGTGCATGTGTGTCCTTTGCAGGATTTGTGTGTGTATGTGTGCCCCATGCGGTGTGTGTGTGTGTCCCATGCGGAGGGGGGGTGTATATCCCATGCAGCGGTGGGTGGGTGTCCTATGCGGTGGGTGCACGTGCATGGCCCATGCAGTGTGTGTGCGTGTATGTAGGCATGAGAGTGCACATGGCTCATACAGTGTGTATGTCCCATGAAATATGTGTGTGCGCACATGACCCATGCAGGATGTGTGTTCCCTCCCCCACAGGCAGTGCATGTTTGTGCGTCCCATACAGTGTATGTGTGCAGACATGCGTGACCCATGCAGGATGTGTGTTCCCTCCCCCACAGGCAGTGCGTGTTTGTGTGTCCCATACAATGTATGTGTGCAGACGTGCGTGACCCATGCAGGGTGTGTCCCCCATGCGGTGTCACTGTCATGCACTGCAGAGCCTGCAGTTGTGTCTGTGGTGCTTGCCGAGGTGTTTAAGAGCTTGTGCTGGCTCCACTGGGACGCTGCTGGGGCGGGTTGGGGAGCCAGTGCCAGGCCAGGCTGCAGACTAACTGCCCATTTTTCTTCCAGTGAAGTGCAGCATCCAGTGTCTCCACGGGAGGTTCAGGGAGGAGGAATGTTCCTGCCTCTGTGACATCGGCTACGGTGGAGCGGAGTGCGGCAGTGAGTCCGGCTCAGTCACGTGTGCCCCAGCTGCTGCGGGGGTGGGCAGTTCCCCTGCGTCCTCTGGAAAGGGGCAGCTGCAGTCCCAGCCCGGTGCAGCCCCCACACTCCCTGCCAAGGGGCACAGGGAGCCAGCTCGGCTCCTCCCCTCCCAGGCTGCGCCCAGAGGCCATTCCAGGCTGGGCACCGGCAGCGCACGGCGCCGCCAAGCTGGCTGCTGACCCTGTTTCACAAGCTGGTCGCTAAGGGAGGCTGCAGTTCAGCCCAGCCTCTGCTTGCAGCACTCGGCCCCTTTGCTGGGGGTCCCGAGCTCCCGCGGGGCCCAGGACTCCAGACAGCTAGGTCGAGGCATTAGTTAACTTGTGCCCCTTTGTGGTTCTTTAGATTTCTTCAATCCCAGGCTGAGCAAATGACGTCCATTGCACCCTGTGTCGGGCAGAGTCCGGGACTGGTGGGGTGTGGGGGGCCTGCCCATATTCAGCATTGGGTACACACAGCTGTAGCCACGGCTTTGCCCCCGAGTTCAAACCCATTTTCAGCGGCTGTTTATAATCAGCCCCCGCCCCAAGAGCGGCCAGGGCCAGACGTGGATCCTGGCAGACGTCCCCCTGGCCCAGGCAGAGGGGTTCCAGTGGGTTCCCTACGTGGCTAGGGTTACGAGGGTAGCAGATCCTAGAATGGGGCAGGCCTGGTTGGAGCCCGCTGGTGCTGGCAGGGGGAATAGCCCAGGATTGTGCCGTGTGCTCTCCAGTGCGTGGCCAGGTGAGCACAGAATTGCTCCAGGATTGGGGTCCCTGCTGCATGCTGCTCTTGTCTTGTTGGCGTCAATGCACTGCCAGGCTTGGGCCCCTCCCTGGGCCCGTGTCGCAGTTTGCCTGGCTGCATGGATGAGTGTTAAATGCCCCCGGTTTGCAAAGGTGTAAATGAGTCCAGGGGAGGGGGCGCCCCCTGCTGTGCAGCCAGGGGGCTGGTTGGTTGTCATTTGTTGCTCTTCTGCCCGTCCCTCCCAGTTCTGGAGACGGCTGCTCAGTCTCGCCTCCTGTCCCCTCCCGGTCCCAGCTGCTGGCTAGCAGTGAGACCAAGGTGCAGATGTGGTGCTCCTCAGCTGGGGCTGGACCTGCTCAGGCTAGCTGGCCCCTCGCTGGCCGGGTCAGAGGCGGAAGATCTTGATGCCATTCAGTGCATGTTTGGAACCCGTGAGACTGGGGCAGTGCCCTATGGGAACCCCAGGTCTCTGTGCAGGTGGCGTTGGGGGGGAGGGCAGAGCGGCTGTTAAATGAACCCCCCTGGCTGCCAAGGGCAGGGGCTGAATGGTGCCACACTTATGGGGAGTCTGAACAAACTTCCCCCAAACGTCTGACTACCAGTGCGGGCTCCTTTAAGAGGTGCTGACCTGCCTGATGCAAAGGCTGCTGGGCCGGAGTAATGCCTGGCGTAAGAGTGACGCCCTGTGGGGAGACCCGAGCAGTGCATGATCCTAATCCTTCTGGTTCCACTTCCTGCACCCCTGACGTGCTGGGCTGAGGAGAGTTACAGGGGGGTTACATGTTCCTGAAGGTTTCATCACATGACATAATCTTTCATTAAAGATTAATCTGTAATTCCTGGAGGCTGCAGGCCAGTCCTGGAGGGTTGGCAACCCTAGTTACAGGTGAGAGCCTGCCTGCTGAGTGACCGGACTGGCACGTGTAGAGGGCTCTGCTTTCTCTCCTGCAGGCAGAGTGCCTGGGGGTTAAAGCAGGGACTGATCCTTCCCTCTCTCTCCTCTCACAGCGAAGGTTCAGTTCCCTTTCCACACCTGCGACCTGAGGATAGATGGGGACTGCTTCATGGTTTCCTCTGAGGCAGACACGTACTATGGAGCCAAAATAAAATGCCAGGTAACCCATGTGCTGCAGGCAAGACCCAGTTCCTAGAGAGAGCCAGACCCTGCTCCTTCCAGTCCCAAAACACAGGCCACAGCTGCTTGAACTAAAGGAGAGCTCCTGAGCTGCTAGGAGTAGTAGGTCTCTTACCTTTTCTGTGGGGCGTCCAGTAGAGGGCAGCCTCACTCACTCATGCACACAGAGCTAGTGCGTTGCTTAGGAAGCCGCATTCGGTAATATTTCAGTCTGGGGACAGCGGAATGAAATCCAGGCTGGGATTCACCTGCACAGCACTGGAGCTTGTGCTAACACACTCTGGGAAGGGGGCTTCCCTCTTTCCCACCAGCCCTGCGGTCTCTTCAGTCCCCAAGGCCCCACGTTTTATAAGGAACGCAGGGATCTGGATTCACTCGGGACCCCAGGCAGTCTCCAGCAGCTCCTCGGAACCACTGCATGGCACAGGCCGAGCACGTGGTGGGCACCATACGAACTGTGGTGGTTTCTGAATTGCCAGATTGTGAGCAAATGTTACCCGATGCCCCTGGGCGGATGAAAGAGACCAGGGTGCAGGCAGCATGGCCTGCTGGTCACGGCTGGGCTGTGTCCACACGCTAAGGGCAGTCACGAGGCCCGGGGATGGGAGCAATCGCCGAGGTCAGTCAGAGCGAGGGTCAGAGTGAAGCTGGCTGGGAGGCTGGAGAACAGGCAGCAGGATGGGGTCTGGAGTCACAGCCTGCTGGCCACCCTCCCGGGTCACATAGGGAGCATGGGCCGATCAGGGCGGTTCTTCCCGCGGCGCCTGCTCTCGGCAGTGCTCCGGGGCTGGGGCTCTGGCTGGCCTAGCGGTGGGGTGGGAGTGGCAGCCGGCCCCCGTTCTGTAGCCCCCGGTGCTAGTCCCATCGGTCCTGGCAGAAAGGCTTGAACCTGGGGCCTCTGGCTCGAACAGCCTCTGCAGTGTAGCTAAAAGAGCCCCCCCTCGAGCCGGCTTGTTAATGGCTTTCTGTGGGGGGACAGCACGCCCCGGAGTGGGGCTGGGTGTCACGAGCCACCCTGGCCTGCGGCAGCATTTCCGAGCTGATCATTGACCCTGGCGAGCCGCGGGGACGGGCCGCAGGACTGGAGATCTGCAAGGGCGGCCGGGTGCAGCACACAGCGGGATGAACTGCCAAAATCTTAACAACCAGTTCCCTATAAAAAGTTCTGATTTAAGGGGGGGGAAGGAAGAAAGGGGGGGAAACGGGGGAGGGGCCGGGGCTGGGGGAGACATACTTGTGGGGCCTGGAGCAAATTGCCCCACTTGCCTCCCCGGCAGCCCTGGAGCTTGCAGCCCCCCCCCCTTACCTTGCCAGCAGCTCAAAGCAGCAGGATGACTCAGGAGCTCAGCTGAAAAAGAGTAGGGGGGAGAGTAGGGGCCAGGGGGAAACATCCTCGTGGGGCTGGGGGCCCGGGGCAAATTGCCCCATTCCCCCCCCCACGGCCCTGGAGCTTGCAGCCCCCCCCCCTTACCTTGTCAGCAGCCCAGAGCTCAGCTGAGCTGCCCAGCTGCTGGCCATGCTGTGGCTCTGCAGGGTGGGGGAAGCGGGGGAGGGCTCGGGGGAGAGATCCTCGTGGGGCCGGGGGCCACTGCAGGGCCCAGGCCAATTGACCCACTTGTCCCCTCCCCTCTGGCCAGCCCTGGAGCTTGCAGCAGCCCCCCTCCCCACCTTGCCGGGCCGCTCAAAAAGTGGCAGCAGGACGACTCCCGAGCTCAGCTGAGCTGCCCAGCTGGTGCCGGCGGCTGGCCACGCTGCAGCTGGGGGGAAGCCGGGGGAGCCTCAGCCTCCCCAGCTGGGAATCCTGGGAGCAACAGGATGGTCCGGCCCGCGGACCGGAGTTCTTTGCCCACCCCCTGGCCCTTTAACAACCGGTTCTCCACGGAGGTCTAATTTTAGCAACCGGTTCTTGGGAACCGGTGGGAACCGGCTCCAGCTCACCACTGGATGCATCATGCCAGCCCTTCCCCCACCCCCAGGCTCTCGCCCCTGCAGGCCATTCCATTGATTTCACTCCTGAGTGGCCCCAGGGGGAGCGTCCAGTCCGGTTTGGCTGCCGTGTGTCGCAGCCTGAGCCCTCTTCCATGGCAGGGGTTTGGGAGCGAACAGCCCAGGCCAGCTTCTGCCACAGCACTGGAAGCCGAAAGCCACCTCGTAGGTGGCTGGAAATTTCCTCTCCATTTGCAGGCAGGATCTTGGCTTTGATCTCTGAGGCCAGTGTCCCGAGCGCTTCGTGCACACCTGGCGCAGGTGATAGACAGAGAGCACCGGCTCGGAGCCCCGGGGAGTTAATCTGCCCACAGGGGTGACGATCAGCTGGGAGAGCAAGTGTCGCTCTCTCGAGTGGCCGTTCCATGAGAACAAAGCAAGCCAGCTTCTGGGCTCCCATGGGCCGTGTTCACGCCGGCGCAGCAGACTCAGCGCTGGTGGGAGCTTGCTAGGGTGACCAGACGTCCCGATTTTATAGGGACAGTCCTGGTTTTTGGGTCTTTTTCTTATATAGGCTCCTATTACCCCCCAACCCCTGTCCTGATTTTTCACATTTGCTGTCTGGTCACCCTAGAGCTTTCAGTCCTTTGTTCCCTGTGGAAGAGAAGACGCTGGGGAACTGGACTCCTCTGCCTGTCTGGAATGGATTTGGGTCACATGGGAGAAGTGCACAGATGGGGGACTGGCCCGTCTGGGTTGCAGGGTCTAAACTGTGGCTGAAGGGCAGGGTTAGCCTGTGGTGCCGGCTGGCTGGTTTCTTGATTTGGCTGTCTGGGTCTGATCCCCTGCAGGGGAAAGGAGCCGTGCTGGCCCAGATCACAAATCAGAAAGTGCAGGATATTCTGGCCTTTTACCTGGGGCGTTTGGAACCCACCAATGAGGTGACAGAGCCGGATTTTGAGACCCGGAACTTCTGGATCGGTGAGTGACTGCAGTGTTTGCTGCCGACGGACAGCGGGAGCCCCAGGGCTGGGACAGGACTTTCCAGAGGCAAGGAGGAGGTGAGCGCGGCCCTAGAGACCTCGCAGGCTGGGTCCCGGCCCGGAGGGAGGCCGATGCAGTCTGTCCTAGCGCTGCCAGCAGAGAGTGCAAGGTGACCCTGGCGGGATCTCGAGGCAGGCGCGGAGCTCTGTGCTGTGTCCAAAGGCTGGAGTCCCGTCTTTCCAGCTTTGCAAAGTCCTCGCTCCGATTGTAGGGCAGCACGTAGGGCACAGTAAGATCCAGCCCCGCTTTCCGGATCACAGGCCCTAAGTGATCACAGTCCTGGCATTTCCATAGAGCGTGTCATCGTCAAAGTGCTCTGCAGACGGGAGCTAATTAACGAACTCGATTGCTGTTGTTTCCTAGGGGCAGGGTTGCTCATGGGGATGTTCTCCCTCAGGCTGCGGATGGAAGTGCTGCTGTCTGATAATCCTTAGTTCTTCCGCAGACCATTCACCCTCCCCAGCTCCCCAGGAGGGAGGCATCTGTGTTTCACAACTGGGGAAATCAAGGCATTGCAGGGCTCCGACTTGCCAGGGTTCACCCCAGGAGTTGGGATTAGAACTTAGGACATCTTGCCACCTCAGCCTGTAGGCACCTGGCCTCGCTGTTGGGACTGGGTCGAAGCTACTCGCTGACCGTCTGGGAGGTGGTGGCTCAGCGGGAGAGGGGGGTGGCGTGGAAAGGGTGTGCGAGCAGCAGGGACAGCTGCAGGAGTCTGACTCGGGTGGGAGGCCGGGAACCCACACCCAGGTACAGCTGCCACACTGTGCCCTCCGTGGGGCATTCCCAATGCAATGCCCTCTGAGGGGGAGGGAGCTCGAGATGGGGAGGGGAGGGCGAGGGAGGATGGGCCTCATCGCTCTAGGGGCCAGACACAGGCCACTGGTACCTAGCCCAGAGGCTGCCACGCAGCTCACCAAGAGGCACTGAGCGTGCAGCCCCGGCTGTTTGAGTCAGCAGAGCCCACGTGCGGCTTTGCAGTGCAGGCAAGTTCAGAACTGGGAGTGTGATACAATCTTAACTTCCTGATGGCAGCAGGGGCAGAACGGATCCCACTGCTCCAAAGTCACCTGAGCTAATGGAGAATCGCTGCTAGCAGCGTGGGGCTCATGACACACAGCTCAGCAGCAGGGGCATGGCCCTGCGGTTGCTGTGCTGCTGGGGCTGCTGACTCACATGGACAGCCAGCCCTGCTCCTCGGCAGAGATGCAGCCAGTGGGGACCTGTGTGATGAGACTCAGACCCAGCGCTGTGGTGGTGCGCGACTGCCCCAGGACATCCCCCGTGCTCTCTCGTTTAGGTCTGACCTATAAAACGTCCAAGGATTTGTTCCGCTGGGACACCGGCGCCCAGTACTCCTTCACCAGCTTCGCGTTCGGCCAGCCAGACAGCCAGCGGTAAGTGACCCTGGCCGTGCTTCTGCTGCTCCCGCTTGGTCCCGAGGCCCAGGGACACGGAGCCCGCCGGCGGCACCTGTCAATATTTATTCGTTGTAGTGCAGGAGAACCTAGAAACATCAGTCATGGCCCAAGACCCCAGTGTGTCAAGCACTGTACGAACACAGAAAAAATAGCTGGTCCCTGCCCCCAGATTTACCATCCTTGTATAGGGTCTCCTGCACCCCGTGCTCTCCTCCCGGGTGTGGGACCGCTGTCCTCTCTGCTCTGGGACTCCTGCACCCCGTGCTCTCCTCCCGGGTGTGGGACCGCTGTCCTCTCTGCTCTGGGTCTCCTGCACCCCGTGCTCTCCTCCCGGGCGTGGGACCGCTGTCCTCTCTGCTCTGGGTCTCCTGCACCCCGTGCTCTCCTCCCGGGCGTGGGACCGCTGTCCTCTCTGCTCTGGGACTCCTGCACCCCGTGCTCTCCTCCCGGGCGTGGGACCGCTGTCCTCTCTTCTCTGGGTCTCCTGCACCCCATGCTCTCCTCCCGGGTGTGGGACCACTGTCCTCTCTGCCCTGGGTCTCCTGCACCCCGTGCTCTCCTCCCGAGCATGGGACCGCTGTCCTCTCTGCTCTGGGACTCCTGCACCCCGTGCTCTCCTCCCGGGCGTGGGACCGCTGTCCTCTCTGCTCTGGGTCTCCTGCACCCCGTGCTCTCCTCCCGGGGGTGGGACCGCTGTCCTCTCTGCTCTGGGACTCCTGCACCCCGTGCTCTCCTCCCGGGCGTGGGACCGCTGTCCTCTCTGCTCTGGGTCTCCTGCACCCCGTGCTCTCCTCCCGGGCGTGGGACCGCTGTCCTCTCTGCTCTGGGTCTCCTGCACCCCGTGCTCTCCTCCCGGGCGTGGGACCGCTGTCCTCTCTGCTCTGGGTCTCCTGCACCCCGTGCTCTCCTCCCGGGCGTGGGACCGCTGTCCTCTCTGCTCTGGGTCTCCTGCACCCCGTGCTCTCCTCCCGGGCGTGGGACCGCTGTCCTCTCTGCTCTGGGACTCCTGCACCCCGTGCTCTCCTCCCGGGCGTGGGACCGCTGTCCTCTCTTCTCTGGGTCTCCTGCACCCCGTGCTCTCCTCCCGGGTGTGGGACCACTGTCCTCTCTGCCCTGGGTCTCCTGCACCCCGTGCTCTCCTCCCGAGCATGGGACCGCTGTCCTCTCTGCTCTGGGACTCCTGCACCCCGTGCTCTCCTCCCGGGCGTGGGACCGCTGTCCTCTCTGCTCTGGGTCTCCTGCACCCCGTGCTCTCCTCCCGGGCGTGGGACCGCTGTCCTCTCTGCTCTGGGACTCCTGCACCCCGTGCTCTCCTCCCGGGCGTGGGACCGCTGTCCTCTCTGCTCTGGGACTCCTGCACCCCGTGCTCTCCTCCCGGGCATGGGACCACTGTCCTCTCTTCTCTGGGTCTCCTACAGCCCGTGCTCTCCTCCCGGGTGTGGGACCGCTGTCCTCTCTTCTCTGGGATTCCTGCACCCCATGCTCTCCTCCCGAGCATGGGACCGCTGTCCTCTCTTCTCTGGGACTCCTGCACCCCGTGCTCTCCTCCCGGGGCGTGGGACCACTGTCCTCTCTGCTCTGGGTCTCCTGCACCCCGTGCTCTCCTCCCGGGTGTGGGACCACTGTCCTCTCTGCTCTGGGTCTCCTGCACCCCGTGCTCTCCTCCCGGGGCGTGGGACCACTGTCCTCTCTGCTCTGGGTCTCCTGCACCCCGTGCTCTCCTCCCGGGTGTGGGACCGCTGTCCTCTCTGCTCTGGGACTCCTGCACCCCGTGCTCTCCTCCCGGGGCGTGGGACCACTGTCCTCTCTGCTCTGGGACTCCTGCACCCCGTGCTCTCCTCCCGGGTGTGGGACCGCTGTCCTCTCTGCTCTGGGTCTCCTGCACCCCGTGCTCTCCTCCCGGGTGTGGGACCGCTGTCCTCTCTTCTCTGGGACTCCTGCACCCCGTGCTCTCCTCCCGGGGCGTGGGACCACTGTCCTCTCTGCTCTGGGACTCCTGCACCCCGTGCTCCCGTTCTGGGCCAGGAACCGCTCTCCTCTGCTCTGAGATTCCTGCACCATGTGCTCCCATAGTCCCCTCCCAGGCCTGGGACTGCTCTCCTCTGCTCTGGGACTCTTGCATGCCCTGCTCCCATGCTCCCCTCCCAGGCCTGGGACCACTTTCCCCTGCTCTGTGTCTCAGGTTTGGGAACTGCGTTGAGCTCCAGGCATCAGCCGCCTTCAACTGGAATGACCAGCGCTGCAAGACCCGAAACCGCTACATCTGCCAGTTTGGTGAGTGGCCCAGCTTCCCTCCTCTCTGCTCGCCCGTAACCCGCTCTGCGTGGGGAGGGGCATGCAGGGACTGAGCCAGCCGCTGGCTAGTGCTTGGGCAGGCCCTGTGCGCCGTGCTAGCGCACCTTAGCCCTGACCTGCAGCATCCCAGACAGCGACGCCGATGCCCCTCGGTCCCCACATTCAGCCCCTGCTGGGCTCCCTACAGAGACGGCTCTGCCGAGGCCCTTCCGCCAGCCGTGGGCTCCCCACACACAGCCCCGCCAGTGCCCCCCATCCCAACATGCAGCCCCTGTCCTGGGCTCCCTACACAGACGGCTCTGCCGAGGCCCTTCCGCCAGCCGTGGGCTCCCCACACACAGCCCCGCCGGTGCCCCCCAACGTGCAGCCCCTGTCCTGGGCTCCCAGCCGCACAGATCTGTCCCTCATCCCTGACCTGCAGCCCCCAGCTATTCCAGGCCTGGGTAACCCTAGTTAGTGGTCTGGGCAGAGAATGAGCCACCCCTTACCCGTGGAGCTGGTCCCTGCAAGAGGCCCGGTGGCCGGGCAGCATGGAAGTAGTTTGCCCAGCTGCTACCCTTCCTGTGCCCAGTCTGGTTAACAGGCCCTGGCCTTAGCCACCAACAATTCATTTCCAAGTTTTAAACCAGCCCTTCTCTGGGTCCGAACGGTGCCATGGGAACTGATCCACGTTGCCCAGGTCGGGCCTGGTTGGCAGGAGGGTGAGCACGGCTGGGTGCCGGCTGGCCACACCTGCCGCTCTGTCCCCACTCCCCGGTCTGTGTGCTAGCTAAGCTAGCCACATGGTGCCCAATTACCATCTTATCTAGGGCAGCGGTTCTCAAACTGGGGGTCATGACCCCATTGTCATGGGGTACCAGGGCTGGCTTAGGCTTGCTGGGGCTGGGGCCGAAGCCTGAGCCCCACCACCCGGGACCGAAGCCTGAGGGCCCCCGCCCTGGACAGTGGGGCTCAGGCTTCAGTCCCCCCTCCTGGGGTCATGCAGTCATTTTTGTTGTCAGAAGGGGGTCGTGGTGCAATGAAGTTTGAGACCCCCTGACCTAGGGGTAATGTGTGCATTGCGCCTCCTCTAGGGGCTAGTGCACATAAAGGATAACAGCCTACTACTGCTGCTAGCTTATGGGGTTAGCCCTCTGGCTCACCTAGTAAGGATCTGTGTTTTGGTGCTGCTGACATGCTGGGGTGGATGTGGGGATTTTCTCGCTATGGGGCCTGGCTGGCTGGCAGTGGGCTGTGGCGCCCGACCTGGCGGGGTAACGCTAATGCCGGCTGGGATCCTTTGCAGCTCAGGAGCACATCTTCCTGTGGCAGCCCGAGCCCTGAGCCCGCACCGCTTCCGGCTGCTGAGCGGTGGGCGCGACGTCGCCTCCAGCCCGCACGCGGCTTGAGAGAAAGCACCCGCTGCTGCTGTTCTGCCAGGTCCTCTACCGCCCACCCTGGGCGCTCGGCCCATCCCAGCCGCGCTGACACCCCCCTGAGGGCCGGGGGTGGCGCCAGGACCTGCCGAATGCTCCGGGAGACAGCGCTTCCCGGGCTGCCCTTCCAGACCGGAGCGGGGCCGTGGGGGGTGGGGGCCTGACTCCACCAGAGCCATCGCAGTCGAGCCAGGTGGGGGTCTCTGGGGTGCATCCCAGCCCCGAGCTCCTGTAGAACAGCCCCTCCCTCACACATGGCTGCTGGGGCAGAGGCAGCTGCTTCGTGTCCCCACCCCCTTCCTCTGGGGCGTGACGGCCCGTCTGCGCGGGGAGCCCCTCGCTTCTCCCGGCTGTGCCAGAGGGAGCAGGGCGCCCCCCGGTGGTTCCCCCAGTCCATCGCTCTGCGGCCCTGAGACGGACTAGGGCCGGCTTAGCGGACTCTGCGGGAGTCGCTGGTGGGAGCGGGCTGGGGAGGTGAGTGGCACAGAGTCTGTCCTGCCTAGAGCTGGCAGTGCTGTGCCAGGGCTGTGGGCCCCCCCAAATCACAGCCGAGACGCGCCCTGCGGAGAAGGCAGATGTGGCTCCTGGTCTAGGACTCGGTGTCCAATCGCTAGCCAGGGCCATCCCGCCTCCCGCTGTAGCCCGGCTGCAGGAGGCAGCCTTCCCCGGGCAGGCAGGTGCAGCGTGGCCACGCGCTCAGCCCCACGCCCCTTCGCTGTGCCAGTCGGCCAAGCCACGGCTCAGTGCTAACGAAGCCGGATAGCTCCAGTACCAACCCGCTAACCTAGCAGAGCCGGCTCTCAGCTCCCGGAGCGGCCTAGAGGCCTCTTCTTTCGCGCTGTGCAGCAGCTCTCCGGCCGGGGCACTGCCTAGGCGACAGGAACTCGAGACCTGGGACTGTCCCTGTCTCCAGCTGCGGGGCTGGCCCGGGGGAGCGGCTGGGAGCCACCCGCCTTGGTATGGGGCAAAAGGAGGAGAAAAATGGGGAGTGGTGAAAGCAAAAGCCAGGGGCCCTCCTCAGCCTGTCACCTGCTCCCTGCTGCAATCATCTCTCCTGCCACTTCCCACTGGCATCCTACACTGGGCTAGGGCTCCCCGTCCTGCCTGCCATCCCAGGGCTCGGCTCACCGTCCCCCTAAGCTGCTGTCCTGCACCCTGCCTGGCCTAGATGGGCAAGGCGGGATGGCTTAGGGGTTTGAGTATTATCCTGCTAAACCCAGGGTCGTGAGCTCAGTCCTTGAGGGGGCCATTTTAGGGATCTGGGGCAAAAATCTGTCTGGGGATTGGTCCTGCTTTGAGCAGCAGGTGAACTAGATGCCTCCTGAGATCCTATGAAGGAGCTTCTCTGCCAAGAGCTGTGTGTGGCCAGGTCCCCCGGAATGGGAGGGTTCCAGAGCACACCAGACCTCAGCTCGACAGTCCATGTGGGAGATTGTGAAGTGCCCTGCAAAGAAAAAGCAAGGGGGGCTTGGGCCATTTTCTGTTGGGGGCAGGGGCTCTGCTTGGGTTTTATACTGGAAATTCAGAGCCTGTCTGGCCAGGCAGACTTGCAGGCAACTAGGGAGCTAGTGTAAAGAGGGAGGGAAAGACGAGGTTTAGTTATTAGCACTGGGTGGGGGTGTCTAGGATCAGGCCATGGTGCAAGGTGCTGTACATACACACAACAGAGACAGCCTCAGCCCCCAGGAGCTCACGGCCGAAGGATTTAAAACCACTGGTGTTTGCCACCAGCTGCTGTACTCACTGCCTCGGGAACGTTTTGGAGAAGCTGTTTTGGGAGAGATTCCATACACACACTGCATATCCCTAGGGACAGCCAGCAGCTCCTCCGGCCAAGTTAACCCCATCACCCGGCTATTTCGCAGCAGGAAAGGGCCGAAACCCAAACTAAACCCGCTGGCCCATTCGCTAGCCTAACAAAGCACCGACAGGCACCAGCCCTGGGTTAGAACGTCTGCTACAGGCCCCGTGAAAGGAGCTAACCGTGACATTGGCATTAGTCCAGCCCAGCGCCTGGCTCACTGCCCAGGGGAGGGATCTTGGGGGTGGGGGGGGAGGAGAGATCCTGTGGGGGGTGGGGTATATGATGATGTTGTGAATAGTCAGGGGAAATTTTTTTCATCTGAAACTTTTTTCCCCTCTGAAAAATGCAGCTTCAGGTCAACTGAACCGTTTGGCGAATTCACGGTGAACTTGCCGAATCAGTCAGGGGAAAAGCCCCGAACCCTCGGCAAAAATTGCCAAAACCGTCACAACATTTCCCCCACGTCAACATGATTTTTAGATGAAATTTCCTTCAATGTTATTACAAAAAAATTAAAAATCTTTTAAAAGGTTCAGAAAATAAATGAAACATTTTGTTTAGTCTGAAACAACCCCCCAACCTTTCCATTTTAGGTCACCCTCCAGCCAGTCCCGTCCCCCCCCCGCAGCCGGGCTGCCCCCTGCATCTCTGCAAGGACTCAGCACGAACACCAGCACGTCACCGTTTAGAACGCGCCGCACCAACGTTAACCAAATCATTCTCTGCCATTTCCATGGGGAGCTGGTGGGCCAGAGGAGAGTGCAAAGGTGCCAGTGGGGGAACCCCACATGGGAGCAGGGGAGTGCCCCCAAAGGAGCAGGGATCCTGTTGTCTATCAATAAAAATGCAGAAAAATACACGTGACCGGATCCCCCTGGGGTGCAGCCTGGGACGGTGGGACAGTTATGCCCCCTTAACTCTCCCCAGCCTGGGCTGTCTCTCACAATGCCTTGCTAGGGAGCAGCAGCAAACCCCTCCAGGCGCTGTGATCACTCAGCACAACCGCATGTGGAACCCAGAGCCAGCTACATTGCATGAATGCGCCCAGAGCCACTCATGACTCACCCAGAAAAAGGCATCTGAGCCAAATCCCTGCACCAGCTCCCAGCACTGTACCCCAGGTATATACCATCTTGAACTGCTCAGGACAAGCAGTGCAAATTTATTAATTGGTTCACCACTTCATCAATGGAAAGTGGACATACACCAGCCTTTGTACCCTGAGCAGATTTGCCCCACACTTCATACAAACTCGCTGGTAAAGATAAACAATTAAACAAATTTATTGACTATAAAAGGTAGATTTTAACTGATATTAAGTGACAGGCAAAAGTCAGAGTGGTTACCAAAATAAAATAAAATAAAATATAAGCACTCAGTCTAAACTCTCAGCCCTATTCAGTAACGTCTAGATGAAGCACAATTCTCATAACTTCACAGGCATTAATGATACACATCTATGGCTAGAGAAATGCCTTTTGGCAGATCGTAACCTTTCCCCGATACCGTACAAGCCATGCTTTATAATTGTCGAAGAAAAACTAAGTTCTCGCTTTTTGTTTGGGTGCAGCAAAACCAAATACTTTATTTATTTCTCTAGTGAACACAAGAGGGAGAGAGTGTCAGGAACTGGGTTGCCCCTTGTAAACATTTGCATTTGTTTATACATAAGCCTATTCGCTATCTTATTTGTCTGCAATACTAGAACAGAAAACAAGACTGCAGTTCACAGGGTCGTAATGACTCTTCACACTCCTGTGGAGGCCAAGAATTAATTAATATAGGTTTGAAGGGATCTTAATGTATGTTAGCTAATTTAGCAGAAGTTAAGATGTGACCCTGCATGCTGTAAGATATGTGGTACAGAGAGAATTGTGTGAAGAGTCATTACGACCTTGTGAACTGCAGTCTTGTTTTCTGTTCTAGTATTGCAGACAAATAAGATAGCGAATAGGCTTATGTATAAACAAATGCAAATGTTTACTTTTTACTGTCTCCAGGTTTGCTAGCCACTGTCTGTAACAAAGGTATAAATAATTGCTATGATTGTTTACTAATTGAGAGAGATCCGTCCGGGACAAGGGGCAACCCAGTTCCTGACACTCTCTCCCTCTTGTGTTCACTAGAGAAATAAATAAAGTATTTAATTTTGCTGCACCCAAACAAAAAGCGAGAACTTAGTTTTTCTTCGACAATTTGGGGGCTCGTCCGGGATGGCAACGCCCACGGACACACAGACGGCTGCTACGGATCGTTCCCCTTCGAACCCCATGGCGCCACAATAGAGGTAAGAGACCTTTTGAAATCTCTATTGGGGTATCGGAGGAGGACTGTCTGTGGGGGACGTCTGTTTCTGCTGGGCTCACGCCATCTGAACTTATTGACTGTGCAGCAGGATCAAATGCAGAGTGGTATTGGGGTGAGGCCCCAAAGAGGCCTTGGTGGGTGTGTGTGTGTACACCAGTGTGAGTGATCGTTATCGGAAGACGCCCAGAGTATGAAGCGGAAGCTAATGATCAGGACGACGCTCTTTGCTGAAAGGAGGTGTGTCAGTCTTTCTTGTGAGTCTCTCCTGTATGTGAGTACCCTGTAGGGAGGGATTCTTAGATTCTGATCTGCTAGCGCGGACAGGGACCCCCTCAGTTGGTGTGACTGGGGGGGAACAGTCTAAACTTTCCACCTTACCCCCTAAGGGTACCCCAGCATATTACATGTACGTACATTATGGTCCTAAAACCTGCAGGTATTTAAATGATTGGAATCTGTACACGCGTGAAAATTCATTTAAACAATGCCCATTAGAAGGTACCTTTGAGTTAGATAAACTTACATACCTCAGAGAAACCCTTAAATCACACGCCTCTGCTGCGCAGTGCGAGCAGTTTCTGTCTTGGTGGGAGGAAGCAACAAAGAGACTCCATGAGTCTCGGGTGCGGAGTCTGAAGGACTCCGGTGTGCTTAAACTTCTGCTTAAAAATTTTGTACCTCATTTTAGCATCCCTGTAAATATCAACAGTAATCATAAAACTCACTTTACTAAACAAATTATAAAAAAATTATGTGCAACTTTGCAAATCCAACACAACCTTCACTGCCCTCATCACCCACAATCTGCTAAAACAATAAAACACCAAAACAAAATTTTAAAAAATAAACTGGCCAAAATTTGTGCTGAAACAAACTTAAAGTGGCCAAATGCTCTTCCTTTGGCACTAATAAGTATAAAAGCCATTCCCAATCAAAAAACTAAACTCAGCCCTCATAAAATTTTAACAAAACGCCCAATGCAACTACCAACTGCACCCCCACTAACCTTAGCTCAAATAAACATTCATTTAATAAATAACATAATGCTTAAATATTATCAAGCACTAATAAAATGTGTTAAGTCTTTTTATACACAGGGTCACATCTTAACTTCTGCTAAATTAGCAGAAACTTTTTATACGCAGGGTCACATCTTAACTTCTGCTAAATTAGATATGTAAGATCACGATTTCATACAGATGAGGAATATGGGCGTTCCAGGCCGCTCCCCCAAGGTATAGAATGTCACAACACATGCAGGAAGATGTCAGTGAATTGTTTCTCCTAGACCATTGTTCACCCTGCCCCACTAGCCTCCCACTTCTGTCCAGTGCAAACCCGGCTTCAGAGTGAGGAATCCAGCACTGCCGCCAGCCTTTAAAACACCCCGGTTAAAGGGACACGTTCTCCCAAGGCAGCTGAACAGTCCAGTGCTCACAGGGATGGGGGAGTAGGACCCGGCGCAGGGGGCATCAGGATTTTTAATACCACCCTCTTGTGAAGCGTGATACTGCAGGGAAATGACCCATGTATGGACTGCAAGTCGGAGCTGCTAACCCTACTGGCTGCCAATCCAGATTGGAGGTCCTGATCCGACTCCCCATTCAGAGAACGGGAGTTTTCCCACTGGGCCCTGGAGCCACCAGAATGGTTTCCGACATGCTGGTCAGTGCATCTGAGAGCGCAGTGTGTGTGTGCGTCTCCTCTTTAACAGGCCGCAGCAGGGCTGAGAACAGATGGCTGCTGGCTCAGGTCTCAGCAGCGGCCAGGTGCAGGACACAGAAAGCAAAGGCATGGCAGGGCCTTGGCTGCATATACCGCAGGAGCCACACGTTAGACAGGGTGATGATAACAACACCCAGCCCATGGCTAGCACCTTTCGTCAGCAGATCTCAAAGTACTTCACAAAGGGGCCGGGGAGAAGGGGCCAGTAGCCTTATAACAGGGGTCGGCAACCTTTCAGAAGTGCTGTGCTGAGTCTTCATTTAGTCACTCTCATTTCAGGTTTCGCGTGCCGGTCATACATTTTAACCTTTTTAGAAGGTCTCTTTCTATAAGTCTATAATATATATCTAAACTATTGTTGTAAATAAAGTAAATAAGGTGTTTAAAATGTTTAAGAAGCTTCAATTTAAAATTAAATTAAAATGCAGAGCCCCCCCGGACCGGTGGCCAGGACCCGGGCAGTGTGAGTGCCGCCTTTGGCATGCGTGCCATAGGTTGCCTACCCCACCTTATCATTTTACACATGGGGAAATTGAGGCACCAGCAGAGCCAGGAACCAAAGCCAGCTCTCCCAAATCCCAGCGCAGAGCTCTAGCCACGCTGCACCTTTGACTCCAGTTTCTCCTATAGCTACCTGCAAAGTGCAGGGTTTGGTGTAGATGCCCTGATGGGGTGCAGAGTTGGGAGGGTATTAACTCCTGCAAGAAACACATGGGCTCCTGCACTCAGATCTTGTAGTTCCCCGCTGACATGGCCAACAAGGGGCAGTTCAGGCCAAGTGCACTGAGATCACCTGCTGCCCACAGAAGGGGACATCTGTTGGTCACTAGCTCCTTGGCCAGGATTAGAACCGGTGCACCAGAAGGGAAGCGCGCGCTGTGGCACTAACCACCCCGAGGGCCTGCTGCTCCCTGCTGAGAGTGCTTCCTAGTAGGAACCCCAGTGCCCCCAACAATGGGCCTGTGAAACCAGCCTCCACCCCAGCAAGCCCATGAGAGCCAGGCAGCAGCTAGCAAAGGGCCGGACCCAAGGAGCAGGTGGGGGGGCCAGGCCGGGATTGGCTTGCTAGGGCAGAACGTCCCCGGGAAGGGCCCAGTTCTGCTCTCACTCAGGAGAACGCCACTGAAATCAGCAGCTGTTCCACCCCAGGTGCATGGCAACCGCCCCAGCCCCGGTGTCTGGCGCCGCCTCAGGCAGGACTGGGGTAGCACTGGTTTGGGGCACGACGAAGCTGCATCATCTGGGCATGGCGGTAGGCAGTGCTGGGCCCAGCCACTGGCTCTCTGGGGAACGGCTGGCATGGCCCCCCCAGGCTGTCTGTTCCCCTGGCCCCCATGGGGACCTGTAGTGATTCTCCAGGCAGGGACACGGCCCTGCCCAGCTGGGTGAGGGACTGACCTGGAGGGGCAGGCAGTGACGAGCTGCCAAAATCTTGACAACCAGGTCCCTACCGGGTCTTCGGCGGCACTTCAGCGGTGGGTCCTTCAGTGCCGCCGAAGACCCGAGTGAAGGACCCGCTGCCGAAGTGCCGCTGACGACTTTGAGCACCCCCCGGTGAGTACAAGCCCCACCGGTTTTTTTATGTGTTTTATTTTAGTCATCCCTGCTGGGGCCCCGTCGAAATCGGGCCCCACACTTCCTAAAGCCGGCCCTGCACAGCGGGGTTGCAAAATTGTATGGGGGCTGGGTAGGGAAGGCTGTGCCTCCCAAAACAGCCTGTCCCCCCCATCCGACCCCCACCCACATCTTGCCCCTGACTGGCCCCCTCAGAACCCACAACCCATCAACCCCCACCGCTCCTTGTCCCCTGACCACCCCCTCCTGACACCCCCCACCCTAACTGCCCCCCAGGACCCCACCCCCTACCCAACTCACCCCACTCCCTGACCCCTGACTGCCCCAACCCCATCCACCACCACCCCGACAGCCCCCCAGAACTCCCACACTTACCCAACCCCCCCGATCCCCATCACCTGACTGCCCCCCCAGAACCTCCGCCCCCTCCAGCTGCTCCCTGCCCCTTATCCAACCCCTCCTCCCAGCCTCGGCCCGGCCTGGCCCCCTTACCATGCCGCTCAGGGCACCGTGTCTGGTCACCGCGCGGCGCTGGAGCTCGCAGCCCCCCCCCCCCCTTACCATGCCGCTCAAAGCGGCAGGAGCTGCAGAGCTGCCCAGAGCGCTGGCACCAGCGGCGCGTCACACTGCGGCTCTGCGAGGGGGGAGGGGCGGGGGGAGCCTCCCCAGCTGGGAGCTCAGGCGGGCCGGAGACAGGACGGTCCCGCGAGCCGGATGTGGCCCACGGACCGGAGCTGTTTGCCCAGCCGCCCGCCCCTTTAACAGCCGGTTCTACACCAGCTTCTAAATGTAACGACCGGCTCCAGCTCACCACGGGGGGCAGAGAGCGGCTGACCGGTGTGAGCGCGACACACAGACGGCCTGGGGGCCATGCCCAGGGCCCCCCAAGGGGCAGTGCCCAGCTGCTGCTCTGACAAGCTGTGGGTGTTTGGGGTAGGAGCCCGGCTGCTGCCTGAGGAGAAGCTGGGCCGCCGGGTCACAGGAACAGCCCAGCTTCCTTGTGCTCCTTCTACACTGAGCGTCACTGGCTGCCCCTCCCAGCGCCACCGCCTGGGCTCTCCAAATGCCACAGGCTGCCGAGGGGGCGCGGCTGGGGCAGGGTCACCCATGGCCTGAGACACGGCCCTCTCTGCCTCCTTCTCGCTCCCCGCCCCGGCCGATCACACCCCGGTGCTATGGAGGGACCACGGGGTCGCGGCCCAGTGCAGCCAGCCAGGCTGTCCGCAGTGCCAGAGACAAGCCCCCCTCGGGGTATAATCTATTCACAGGAGCCAGTGCAGGAATCCCCCCAAACCCGGGCAGTAAAACCATTCTCGACAACCCCCCCGGAACCATATAAAGTGCAACAGTTCTTCCCGTTCCCTGCTTCAGGGCCGGCGCCTCCGGCTCCCCAGCGCTCACAGCCGCGCTGCGTTCCCAGTGCCTTGGGCCCCACCAGGCCCAGGCCCCCTCTCCAGGCCTCCCTGCTGGACAGTGGCCAGGCTCCCGACTCCACCCCGGCCCCCAGGGCAGGTATCCCCCAAGAGAGCTCCACTGCCTGGGAGTGCCAGCCCTGGCCAGGGCACGCCCATCCCCTGGCACCCAGCTGGGCTTCCCCCGACCAACCTGGATCCTCCCTTTTGCTGAGGGGCAACTGCCCAGGGCGTCCACTCCGCAGGGCCCCAGCTTGGGGCAGTTCTCCCCAGCCCCTCTGAACCCAGCTCTCCCAAGCAGCCCTGGCAGCTCTCTGCAGCTGCTTCCCTCTTGTTGCGCCTCTCAGGCCAGTCTCTGTCTCGGCTGGACGGTCTCCTGGGCTGACTCCTTTCAGGGCCCCAGGCTGACCCAGTCTCCTCCCGTCTGGGCCCAGGGGCCCTCTCTTCAGCCCAGCCAGGGCTCCGCTGGCCAGTCACAGGTGTGCTTGACTCTTTCCCACGCCACACCCCATGGTGAGCTGCCCTCCCCGTGGACAGGAGACCTGGCCTTGGGCTGGGGCCCTGGCTACACACAATCAAACCCTACACCACCCGTGGCACCTCTGAGATAACAGGCAGCAGTGCCGTGGTGCAGCGGGCAGCCCTGAGGATGGAGCGCGTTCCCTGATCTGACACTCACAGACTCTGCCACCCCATGTTCCTGCAGGCCAGGGGCTGATGGCAGAGCCCAGATGTTCATGTCAGCCACCTGGGCACTGGCCACAAGGCCAGTACATTTCAGGAGTCCTCTGCCCTTCAATGGGAAGGATGGGATGCTTTCCTCCCTCCAAATCCCCAGAAGTCGATGGGGTCCCTGGGATTCCTGGGGCCCTGCCCACCCCGGCTACCCTGGGTAATTAAGCCGGACTCTGATGGGAAGAGGCAACATCTCAGCTATCTCACTTGGAGGCAAGCGGGGGAGAAAGGTGAGGCGAGGGGGAGGGGTGCAGTCTACTGAGGCACAAAGCCAATGGCGTTAGGGCCATCTCCAAGGAGACTGGAGCACGTTGCACAGCATGTGTGCGAGCCCGGGGGCTGCTCCCCAGGGGGCAGGCTGCGGGAATGAGTGTGGCTGGCGGCCCATCTCCTGGCATGGCCCTGCACGGACAGGAGCTGCCATGGCAGCAAGAATTCCCAATGGCTTTGCAGCAGAAAATTCCTAAGCACTTTATTAGGGAGGGCACATCTCATTGTCTCCCGTTTGCAGACAGGGAAACCGAGTCACTGGACTCCGGGATGCCCCGGGTACGTCTCTTCCAGCATTGCTCCAGAGAGTCAGACAGGCTTTATGCAGTGGAGAGTCTGTTTCATTGAGTCTGTAGGTTATTTTTATAGGCCGGAGGGGGTAGCTAATGAATCTCAGGTCATTTTATTGGTGGGACATTGTCTCAGTCAATACGTAGTAAGTATGGGCTGAATGGCTTTGTTCTGCCTTTTGCAGCAGCAGCTGAATTAAAGGTGTTGGTGGCCGGACTGGTCACTTGAGAAATTTTCAGCTCTCTCTACTTCTTTTAGAGTCTTGTCAATCCGAGACAGGGGTAGGCAACCTATGGCACGCGTGCCAAAGGCAGCACGTGAGCTGATTTTCAGTGGCACTCACACTGCCTGGGGCCTGGCCACCGGTCTGGGGGGCTCTGCATTTTAATTTAATTTTAAATGAAGCTTCTTAAACATTTTAAAAACCTTATTTACTTTATAATATATAACTAAACTATTGTTGTATGTAGACTTATAGAAAGAGATCTTCTAAAAATGTTAAAATGTATGACTGGCACGCGAAACCTTAAATTAGAGTGAATAAATGAGGACTCGGCCCAGCACTTCTGAAAGAAGAACAGGAGCACTTGTGGCACCTTAGAGACTAACAAATTTATTTGAGCATAAGCTTTCGTGGGCTACAGCCCACTTCATGAGATGCATAGACTGGAACAAATTTATTTGAGCATAGGTTGCCGACCCCTGGGCTAAGAATACAGCCACTGCAGTGGGAGCCTCCTCTGTCCACTTTTCTAGTGGCCGTTGGGCCGTGAGCAGTAGCACGAGGATGAGCCAGAGCACCAAACCTTCCTTTTAGGCGCAGGCATGTTTATTAGCCAGGCACAAGGACACAGCTCAGCGCTGGAGGGTCAGGCTGGCAGCGGGAGAAAGAAGTTGTGCACAGGAAGCCCCAGAGGGGGAGTAACTGGAACCGGAGGTGGGTGGAGAAGATAGAAGGGAAGCAGAGTCACTGGAGGTGACTGAGGTAGGGGTGGGAGTGAAGAGCGGGCACCTGCAGTGACAGGCCCTGGTGCCTTAGCAAGGCCGTGCGTGGGACAGTGGCTAAGCTAGGGCCCGTGAAAGCATTAATGGCAGCGCATGTAACTGGCCTGATTTTGTTTTCAGTGCATTGATCTGTTATGGGTCGTAGGTCCATGGAGTGAGGCAGAGTTAATGCAGCATGGTAGAGGAGATGAACACACTGTGCTCTCTATCTCAGTGAGACTTTCCTCAGTGAAAACTGTCATTCAGACAGAAAGCACATGGCTGCTCTTCAGGTCTGGAGAAAACACCTCTGCTGGGGCCCTGCAGGAGCAGGCCTGATTCTCCACTTCCAGATTTACCGTCTACATTTCCTCTTCTGGCTCCTCCTTGCATCACGCTCTGTGCAGGTCACTATTTTCCAGTCCTTTGTTCTGCCGTGTTGTGAAGTGTTCCCTCCTGTGCTGTCTCTCTTCCCTCCTGAGGCTGTTCATAGGCACAGCTTCAGGCTCTGGAACAAGATGTCCAGATCCTGCTGTGGAAGTCAGAGGGATCTTCCAAGCCTCATGGGCCTAGGCTCCTCCAGATCTGAGGACAGAAGATAAGGAAATAAGATTCTCTTTGCATATGAGATTGTGTGCGTCTCCAGAATGGTGAGGGGCAACATCTGATCCCTCTGCAGGGCGTGGCCTTAGAAACCTTTTGTAGTTCCCGACTTTCAATTTGGGAGAAGATTCCATCTCATGCGTGCACCTGACTTATGGTAGCAAGGCATAAATGGGGCCCAGAAGCATTTCTTTCCGGGCATTCATTGCCAGCACTCCTGCAAAGCACATCGGCTCTATCACTTCCATTTTACAAAGGGGAAACCGAGGCCGAGGAAGATTCAGTGATTTGCCAGGGTCACCGGGGAGCTTGTGGCAGTAGTCAAGTCTCCCAAGTCTCTGCCTGACCCTCAGAACACACTTCCTCCTCCAGGAGAATTCTGTTTGGATCACCCGGCTTTCAGGCCATGGGTTTTGGAGATTTATCCATTTGAGTTCAAAAGTGTCTTGAGCAATAATCTATTCAACACAGGCAAACCAAGGGAACCGCGCACACGCACGCACGCACACACACACACACACACACACATGAAATAATTTAAAACACTTGTGCAACGAACAACCCCCACCTTTGTTATTCTCTTGACAGGTGAATTAGCCTCCCAAATAATTGCACAATAATCCCACTGCCCAACCCTTCCCCCTCACCCCCCCAGCCTTGCTGCACTATTATCCGCTCCTGCTGTTCCCATTTTCACAGAGACGATAAAATCTTCAGGGCAGGGGATGTGTCTGACTCTCTGTCATAAGGATCCCTGAGCAGCCATGGTGCTCTGTAATCAGAAATAAATAGCCGGCGGGGCACGAGGCGACCTGCCATTGGTAGGACACATGGGAGCTCTGGTGATGGGCGATCCTGCTGCCACCCCAATGAATTCAGCCCGGAGCTGGTTAGACAGGTGATTGCTGGTGCCCCATCAGCCATGGGGCGGCTCAGTTATCCTGTGACGGTAGCAGAAGGAACATGCAGTAGAAACAAGCAGCGGGTGTCTGACAGCTCAGACACTGGCCGCCTGGGCTTGGAGACAGACCACAGCAAAGATAAACCCCTTTCTCGTTATGTGTCCTTGCAACTCCTGTGCATGAGCAGGGCAGGATTTGCTGCGCTGGTCATGCCTGGCCTCTGCTTTCACCCGCTGGGGCCTTGCAGAGGAGCTGGTGGATTAGCACCTCTCTAGTGATTTCCATGCCCGGTCAGGGCCAGTGTGAGCAGGCGTCTGCCCTAACCAGAGAATCATAGAATGTCAGGGTTGGAAGGGACCTCAGGAGGTATCTAGTCCAACCCCCTGCTCAAAGCAGGACCAACCCCAACTAAATCATCCCAGCCAGGGCTTTGTCAAAAGCCAGGCTGTAGAACTGATGAATGAAATTGTTTTTAATTGTTCACTTTATCAATATAACTTCTGTTCACTGTTTGCCATCCACTACACTTGTCTATATTGTAACTTCTGGTCACTGTTTGCCATATTGTAATTCAACCCTCATTTTAAAATACTCACTCCATTTTGTAAAAGCTTCCTCCAACCTTCATTTTTGCAAACCCTGCTGTAATCTTATTAGTTTAGGTTAGATGTGTGACTGAGGTATGTATGGATGATGGAATCAACCTCCAGCCCCAGCCTGTCCTGATGAAATAGAGTTCAAACCCCACCGGCTGAAGATGCAGACAAGAGCCCTAACAAAGTGAGAAGAGTCCACCCTAAAAAGAAAAGGTACAATAGAAGGAAGATCAAAGCCAGGTCCCAGGCTAAAAGTCACACCTGCAATTGACGGGTGATCAATCACCAAACCCAGAGGCAGCAAGACCTATAGACTCTGGATTCAAACTAAAGGATGGGTGAGATGAGAGACTTTGGAGGGTAACATTCTGCTGCCAACATAGAAAGGCATTGGTGCCTGCCAAACAGAGACCCAGGTCGTCCTTGTGCCCGGCTTTCCTGGCCAGTTACAGCCACAAGCTACGAACCCAAGCTGCAAAATCAAGCCACGAACTCAAGCTATCTTCAGGACTGGTAACTATGCAGCAGCTGCAGAACATCTGATGGATATGTGTGTGTGTGTGTGTATAGGTATTAGGTATAATGTGTGTGTATAAGGATTAATATATTAGTTATTGGTCATAAATCAAATTATCATAATAAATGTGGCATCTTTGTCTTGCCACCTGAAAAGATCCTGTGTAGATTTGTCTGTACAACAGGGCCTTAAAAACCTCTAAGGAAGGAGATTCCACCACCTCCCTAGGGAACCCATTCCAGTGCTTCACCACCCTCCTACTGAAATAGTATTTCCTAATATCCAACCTAGACCTCCCCCACTGCAACTTGAGACCATTACTCCTTGTTCTGTCATCTGCTACCACTGAGAACAGTCTAGATCCATCCTCTTTGGAACCCCCTTTCAGGTAGTTGAAAGCAGCTATCAAATCTCCCCTCATTCTTCTCTTCTGCAGACTAAATAATCCCAGTTCCCTCAGCCTCTCCTCATAAATCATGTGCTCCAGCCCCCTAATCATTTTTGTTGCCTTCCGCTGGACTCTTTCCAATTTTTCCACATCCTTCTTGTAGTGTGGGGCCCAAAACTGGACACAGTACTCCAGATGAGGCCTCACCAATGTTGAATAGAGGGGAATAATCACGCCCCTCGATCTGCTGGCAATACCCCTACTTATACAGCCTAAAATGCCGTTAACTTTCTTGGCAACAAGGGCACGCTGTTTACTCATATCCAGCTTCTCGTCCACTGTAACCCCTAGGTCCTTTTCTGCAGAACTGCTTCCTAGCCATTCGGTCCCTAGTCTGTAACAGTGAATGGGATTCTTCCATCCTAAGTGCAGAACTCTGCACTTGTCCTTATTGAACCTCATCAGGTTTCTTTTGGCCCAGTCCTCTAATTTGTCTAGGTCCCTCTGTATCCTATCCCTACCCTCACGCATATCTACCACTCCTCCCAGTTTAGCATCATCTGCAAACTTGCTGAGAGTGCAGTCCACGCCATCCTCCAGATCATTAATGAAGATATTGAACAAAACCGGCCCCAGGACCAACCCTTGGGGCACTCCACTTGAAACCAGCTGCCAACTAGACATGGAGCCATTGATCACTACCCGTTGAGCCCGATGATCTAGCCAGCTTTCTATCCACCTTATAGTCCATTCATCCAGCCCATACTTCTTTAACTTGCTGGCAAGAATACTGTGCGAGACCGTATCAAAAGCTTTGCTAAAGTCAAGGAATAACAACACATCCACTGCTTTCCCCTCATCCACAGAGCCAGTTATCTCCTCATAGAAGGCAATTGGGTTAGTCAGGCATGACTTGCCCTTGGTGAATCCATGCTGACTGTTCCTGATCACTTTCCTCTCCTCTAAGTGCTTCAGAATTGATTCCTTGAGAACCTGCTTCATGATTTTTCCAGGGACTGAGGTGAGGCTGACTGGTCTGTAGTTCCCTGGATCCTCCTCCTTCTCTTTTTTAAAGATGGGCACTACATTAGCCTTTTTCCAGTGATCCAGGACCTCCCCCGATCGCCATGAGTTTTCAAAGATAATGACCAATGGCTCTGCAATCACATCCACCAACTCCTTTAGCACCCTCGGATGCAGCGCATCCGGCCCCATGGACTTGTGCTCGTCCAGTTTTTCTAAATAATCCTGAACCCCTTCTTTCTCCACAGAGGGCTGGTCACCTCCTCCCCATGCTGTGCTGCCCAGTGCAGCTGTCTGGGAGCTGACCTTGTTTGTGAAGACAGAGGCAAAAAAAGCATTGAGTACATTAGCTTTTTCCACATCCTCTGTCACTAGGTTGCCTCCCTCATTCAGTAAGGGGCCCACACTTTCCTCGACTTTCTTCTTGTTGCTAACATACCTGAAGAAACCCTTCTTGTTACTCTTAACATCTCTTGCTAGCTGCAACTCCAAGTGTGATTTGGCCTTCCTGATGTCACTCCTGCATGCCTGAGCAATACTTTTATACTCCTCCCTGGTTATTTGTCCAATCTTCCACTTCTTGTAAGCTGCTTTTTTGTGTTTAAGATCAGCAAGGATTTCACGTTAAGCCAGGCTGGTCGCCTGCCATATTTATTTCAGTGGGAACAGGATTTGGCCCCAAGAGATCAGAGAATGTGATTTTGATCAATTGCTCATCTGCCCAGACAGTTCTCAGGCACGTTCTGCCAGGCTGGTTTCGATGGCCCCTCCTGTGTGTCATGCTGAGAAAAGTAATAAAACAATGTTGGCTGTAGTTCTAGCGAGACGTACGTGGCACACACAGCTCTATGCCTCTTATCCATCAAACCCGGCTGGCGCCGCATCTTGGCTTCCCTGGTGCCTGGCGGAGAGCGATCCTTAGATAGAGGCAAGCTGGCAGAAGCTTAGTTTGGACATAGGGAGGCACTGGGAGTGTGTTAAGGGACAGTGGGGTGATTGTCCAGCCTATCCTTCTTTCATTTAAGAAGTTTGCAATGTGGGGGGCTGCTGGATCCTCAGTGACACCTGGAATACAGGTGGCACCAGGGGCCCAAAGCATCATTTTACAACAGCACAGGTAAGGGGACGGGGAGAGCGTGGGGGCCCCAGGCTGAGGGCGGGGCTGGGCGGAGTCACATGGAGGGTCACGTAGGGAGGTGCATGCATCCGACAAAGTGGGTATTCACCCACGAAAGCTCATGCTCCAATACGTCTGTTAGTCTATAAGGTGCCACAGGACTCTTTGGTCCCCTCCCTTGCGTCCCTCCCATGAGTGCAGTACCAGCAAGAAATTATTTCTACTTGCGCCACTGATGGGGAGGGACAGCTCTGCTTGCCTAGACTCTGAAGTGAGCATCTGCATAGGGTGGGATTGGTTTCTTAGGGTACGTCCATACTACCCGCCCGGATCGACGGGTAGCGATCGACTTCTCGGAGTTCGATATATCGCGTCTCATCTAGACGCGATATATCGAACTCCGAACGCGCTCCCGTCGACTCCGGAACTCCACCACCACGAACGGCGGTGGCGGAGTCGACGGGGGAGCTGCGGACTTTGATCCCGCGGCGTCTGGACAGGTAAGTATTTCGAACTAAGGTACTTCGAGTTCAGCTACGCTATTCGCGTAGCTGAACTTGCGTACCTTAGTTCGAAACCCCCCCTCCCCCAGTGTAGACCAGGCCTTTCAAAGGCTCAGTTAAAGGAAGTCCCCCAGCTGAAGACAGCATCCCTGGTTCCCTGAGAAAGCACAGCCCAGGACTACCAGGGAGCGAGCTGACCTGGCAGGATAAAGCTTGGTCCCACGGCAGGAGGGTGCTATAAGACAGGCCCAATCTAGTATCCAATGAGAGACTACAACGGGGTTGGGAGGAGTCCTGAGCGGGGCCGCTGGCCTGGTAAGCAGGCGGAGTGCTGACCACAGAATGCACACGGCGAGGCAGCTCCTCCACTGCCCTGTACCACGTTCAACCGCGCAAACCAGCGCAGGGTGAGTGCAAACCAGCGCAGGGTGAGTAGCATTTTCCCCTTCTTTTGCACCAGTATGAATGGTTACACATGGTGCAGGGAACAGAAACTCAGGCCTAATGGATGTAGTCCAAATTTACCCCATACTTGAGACTTGGCTTTACTGGTAGCTTGAATAATAGAATCATAGACGATTAGGGTTGGAAGAGACCTCAGGAGGTATCTAGTCCCACCCTCTGCTTAAAGCAGGACCAATCCCCAACTAAATCATCCCAGCCAGGGCTTTGTCAAACCTGACCTTAAAAGCCTCTAAGGAAGGAGATTCCACCACCTCCCTAGGGAACCCATTCCAGTGCTTCACCACCCGACTAATGAAATAGTGTTTCCTAATATCCAACTGTGGTGGGGCGTTACCTAGGTTCCCCTAAAAACCAACCCAGGGTCACACTTGTATTAGTTTTATTACAATGCCGCTGCTAGGTCAGATTGAATAAGCTCCATCTCTTTTCTTACACGCACACATTCACTGCATTCATACCCTCATGCACCCACACACGTACACAGGTGGAGAGTTACCGGAGACAGCATGGAGGCCGAGAAGCCGAAGCATGGTAGATCTGGTGGGTCTGTCTGCGGTCACGAATCCAGGCTGCTGAGAGGGTCAAGAAGCAGGGGCTTGTGTGCATGCCTTCTTCCTCTTATTTTGGAACTGGGTGGCTCCTGTCACGTACACTGAGTTTCCTTTCTGTGTCCGTCACCGAGAAGCATTCCCAGACCAGTTCCTTTCATGCATACCAAGTTCTTCTTTTCTTTTACAGCACTTCATGACTGCCTTCTCAGGGCAGATTATATCAGACGCTCCTGTCTCCGGGCTCCTCTCTCCTTGCAGTTCCTCTCTGCCCAGTCCCACATACACTCCCTCGTTCACACTCTCTCTGAGGGCTGGGATGTTACAAAGCTTGGAACTTCATACAAGTGGCAACCTGAAAAGGCCACAGAGCTTGCAAAGGTTACAAAACTTAAAAGGCTATGCTAACAATAATTGAAGTTACAAAGTCTGCAAAAAAGTTGCAGAACTTAATGATACACGTTACAGATCTTACAATTGCATTTGAGCGGAGGCTTTACATAACAGAGTGGTGCCCCAGCCCCTGAGAAAAAGGCTGGAACAGAGGCCTGTTAGGAGCCAATCAGGGCAGGGCAGAGGAAGCCAATCAGGGCCAGGTTAGGCCCTATATAAAGGCTGCCTAGCAGGAGAAGAGGCAGCTCTCCCTGACTGCCAAGGGAGGAAGACTGGCTCCTGGGCTGAAAGGTAGCACCTTGGACAGAGCAGTGCTGGGGAGCTCCAGCCAAGGAAAACTCTAGGCTGCAGGCCTGGCTACAAAGGGCCGAGTGGGTGCACAGGGCTGAAGGCGAAGTGGCCCAGGGACAGTCTGACAAGGGGAGAGGAAGGCAGGGAGGCTGCCGCTAGAGGGTCCCTGGGTCAGGACCCAGAGTAGTGGGTGGGCCTGAGTCCCCCATTGTACTGCACCTGGCTATGGCTGGCTCCTGGGACAAAGGGGCTAGACTTTGAGGCTGCAGCCGGCCACTAGAACAGGTGCAGACGGGGGACTGCTGATAACACCAGACCCCTGGCAGGGGGTGAGACCAGAGCAGTGGGCACTGCTGGAGGGCAGTGTCCTGAGGAGGGCGCCACTGAGTGGGGAGCAACGCAGGTCCAGACACCAACAGGGGAGCAGATGATGGACGAGACACCACCGGCAGAGGGCGCCCTGCAGAGGACAGAGCTAATTCCCAGACGTGCCAGTAGGAGGTGCTGCGGTGGGGAGTCCCAACCCCGTCACGCCAACCTAGACCTCCCTCACTGCAAGACCATTGCTCCTTGTTCTGTCATCTGCCACCACTGAGAACAGCCAAGCTCCATCCTCTTTGGGACCCTTCTTGAGGTAGTTGAAAGCAGCTATCAAATCCCCCCTCACTCTTGTCTTCTGCAGACTAAATAATCCCAGTTCCCTCAGCCTCTCCTCCTAAGTCATGTGCTCCAGCCCCCTAATCATTTTTGTTGCCCTCTGCTGGACTCTCTCCAATTTGTCCACATCCCCTCTGTAGTGTGGGCCCCAAAACTGGACACAATACTCCAGATGTGACCTCACCAGTGCTGAATAGAGGGGAATGATCACATCCCTTGATCTACTGGCAATGCTCCCACTAATGCAGCCCAATATACTGTTGACCTTCTTGGCAACAAGGACACACTGCTGACTCATATCCAGCTTCTTGTCCGCTGTAACCCCTAGGTACTTTTCTGCAGAACTGCTTCCTAGTCATTCGGTCCCTAGTCTGTAACAGTGAATGGGATTCTTCCGTCCTAAGTGCAGGACTCTGCACTTGTCCTTGTTGGGCCAAAAGAAATCTGATGAGGTTCAATCTTCCAATTTGTCTAGGTCACTCTGGACCCTGTCCCTACCCTCCAGCATATCTACCTCTCCCCCCAGCTTAGTGTCATCCACAAACTTGCTGAGGATGCAGTCCATGTCATCTTCCAGATCATTAATGAAGATATTGAACAAAACCGGCCCCAGGACCGACCCTTGGGGCACTTGCTTCATACTACCTGCCAACAAGATATCAGGCCGTTGATCACTACCCGTTGAACCTGATGATCTACCCAGCTTTCTATCCACCTTATAGTCCATTTATCCAATCCATACTTCTTTAACTTGCTGGCAAGAATACTGTGGGAGATCGTACCAAAAGCTTTGCTAAAGTCAAGGTATATCACGTCCACTGCTTTCCCCATATCCACAGAGTCTCTGTAATCATAACAATATCATATGAAATTCCCCAAAACTTGGCTGATCATACAGTTTTCCTACAGGACCTCTCTGTCCAAGACCCTCATTCCCTCTGCCCCTTGTATCTTGGATGGAGCTTGCTAGCAGTATACTCATTGCTCCATCTCAGCAATGAGTATACTGCACCCGCATGCCACCTGATAACAGGATGAATCACCAGAGGAGCCCTGAGCCTGCAGGCAGGTTCCCAGAGTCTGCTTCCCTACACATCCCCTATAGCAGTGCACAGGGCAAAAAGAGCCTGCAAAATTACTGCTGGAGAGGGAAGTGTAAAGTGAGTCTGTCTTCCCAGCCGGTCTCTGTGCATGGGTAACATCAGTAGCGACCAGGCCGGGCAGTTTCAGTGAGAGGGGAGAGTCTGTGGGAGGGAGAGGCAGTGTTTATCGAATGCCTGTGCCTGAGGCGAGGAATTGCTTTTAGAGGATCTACGCTATCAGCAGCAGCAGGTAGGCAGAGTAAGAGATTGGACGTTGTGTGGATCTTGTTTGGAAGCACAATTGCAGCAAATCGGAGGTGAACCAGAAGCCAGGCTCCCCTGACTCTGGGGTGAAGGTGGCAGACATCACTGTAACATGGCCAGGAGAACTCCAGAGGAAGTTACCAGCATTCTTGTCTAGAGCAGTGATCACCAACCGGTAGATCGCGATTGACTGGTGGATCATGGAGCCTCTGACAGTCGGTCTCAGTCTCAGTCACTGAGACTGACTGTCAGAGGCTGCTCGATCGACCAGTCCATTGCGATCTAGGATTACCAACCCTCCTGCAGCCGGCCGCTAACTGTCCGCAGTGGTGCAGCGGGGTGAAGGCAGGTTTCCTGCCTGCCATAGCCCTGTGCTGCTCCTGGAAGCGTCGGGCATATCCAGCAGCGGCTCCTGGGGGGAACAGGGGGTCTCCCCGGGCTGCCCTTGCCTACAGGGACATGCCAGCTGCTTCCGGAAGTGGGGCAGGGCCAGGGCGGGCAGGGAGCCTGCCTTAGCCCTGCTATGATGCCACCCGGGAGCCACCTGAGATAAGTGGCACCTGGCTGGAGCCCACACCCCAAACACCTCTTGAACCCCAACTCCCTGCCCCCTGCACCCAAACTCCCTCCCAGAGCCCACACCTCCTCCTGCACCCCAACCCCCACCCCAGTCCTGAGCCCCCTCCTGCAACCTGCAGCCCCACCCACACCCTAAACCCCAACCCGTTGTCAGAGCCCTGAGCCCCCTTCTGGAGCCAGCATCCCGCGCCCCCTCCTGCACCCAAACTCTCTCTCAGAGCCCTCACCTGAACCCCCTCCTGCACCCCAACCCCCTGTCCCAGGCTCAGCCCAGAGCCCCTCCCACACTCCAAATCCCTCGGCCCCAGCCCAGAGCCTGCACTCCCACCCCCGTCCCAGCCCAGTGAAAGTGAGGGAGGGTGGGGGAAAGCAAGTGACAGAGGGAGGGGGGATGGAGTGAGTGGGGTGGGGCCTCAGGGCAGGGGTGGGGCAATTGTTATTTCTATATTTTCTCTGAGGTAGATTCTAGGTTGCATTTAAATTCAAGAAGTGATCTTGGGCTTAAAAAGCTTTGAGACCACTGGTCTAGAGCATCTACATTAGGGGTTTACAGCTGGGTAACTCCACTGATGTGGGAAACTGCCCTGGTCTAGGCAACCCCCTGGCTACAGGCTCGCCCTGTAACACACCTGCCCCTCTGTGAGAGAAGCTCGCTGCGTTGGGATCCACTTAGTGCGAGCGCCTTAATTCCAAGCAGTGAGACTCTGGAGCAGGGCACCGAGCTGTGGGCTTTCAGCATCTCTGCACGGCCTGGGTATCCACACACAGCACTGTCTGGACCCCCAGAGTCCTGCCCAAGCAGGTACCGGGCTCCCTGTAAAACCAGGGATGGATTCCTTGGCCGTCAGTCCCTCCTCCATATGGAGGGGGCATCCCCAGGCAGGGAATGAGGGTTTTGCCTGAACAAACACCACATGATTTGGCCCTGTGGCTTTTACCGTCACGTCTTTGGATGCCCTGTCAAAATTAGAAAAGTTTCATGAACTCAGGAAGGTTTAAGGACCCCAAGTAGGGCTGGAGTGAAGGTGAGACCTGTCCCACCCCTCAATCTAAGATCAGCATGGCCTGGCAGCAAGGACTCCCGGTTCCATTCCTGGCTGCCTTGAGCAAGTCATTTCACCTCCAGGACTCAGTTTCCTCCTTCTGTAAAATGGTGAGAATGATCCTTACCAACCTCACTGGAATGGTTGATAGGGCTAAGGAGTCAGTGGCTGTGCAGTGCTTTGGAAATCTAGCAGACCCATACCCGTTGTAGATCAGCCACGGGCAGTCGAGGGGTAGTACACACTGGACAGCCGGTGACACTCTATACGGGTGTTAGTTATCAGGGGAATAGAGACTAGTTTCTCTCTCTCTCGCACACACACACACACCATGGTGCCTGTGACAGTGACTTGGGCGAAGGAGCATCCCGCTGCCTAGGACAACGGATTTTTGTGTAAAACGGTGATGCAAGTCACAGCTTCCATTCCGCTCTGCTTCCGTTTTCTCTCTGGCCTCAGAGGTGACTGAGCAACTTTCCCTGAGTGGAATAACGAATTGCTGAGCTCGGAGAGAGGCTGCAGCTTGTTTCTAGAGTTGACTGTCTCCTCGGAAGCTTCACATTCCACCTGCTGCAATCAGAGCTGGCACACCTCAGTGACTTCCCTGGCAGAGGCGCTGAATACAGAGAAACACACACTCAGAACCCAGGCCGCACATCCCCCTCTCGGCTGTAATGAAGAAGTCACAGATCATCAAGCAATTTGATTTCTAACCATCTTGGAGTGAGTCTAAAGGGGAGGAAGAGTGAAAGTTTCTATCCCAGGACAGCAGCAACATGAGTGTCTCGGGTACCCTGTCTCAGAGTGGCAGCCGTGTTAGTCTGTATCAGCAAAAAGAACAGGAGTCCTTGTGGTATCTTAGAGACTAACACATTTATTTGGGCATAAGCTTTCGTGGGCTAGAGCCCACTTCATCGGATGCATGGAGTGGAAAATACAGTAGGAAGATATATCTATATATGCTAATTTTTCCCCTACGGTTACTCACAACAATTACTGCACGACCCCAGGAGAGGGGATCGCGACCCCAGGAGAGGGGATCTCAACCCAAGCTTGCCTGAGCCGCACGCCCCAGGTGTGGGGGGGGTCAAAGCCACAGCCCAAAGGTTTCAGCCACAGGCAGGGGGATAGCCCAGTGGTTTGAGCATTGGCCTGCTAAACCCAGGGCTGTGAGTTTAATCCTTGAGGGGGCCACTTAGGGACCTGGGGCAAAATCCGTACTTGGTCCTGCTAGTGAAGGCAGGGGGCTGGACTCGGTGACCTTTCAGGGTCCCTTCCAGTTCTAGGAGATTTGGTGTGTATATCTCTCTACAACAAACAAAGATGGAGCCTGTAACCTAAGCCCTTAGACTTCAGCTTTGGCCCCAGCATGTCTAAGCCAGCCCTGGCAACCCCATTAAAACAGGGTCCCAGCCATTGGCACGGGTGGGTGCTCACACACCCCCATCCCTACCCTGGCCCCACCTCTTCCCCAAGCACGCTGCATTACTCCTTCTCTTTCCTAGGCTTGCTGCGCAAAACAGCTGTTTCGTGGTGCAAGCACTGGGAAGGGGGGGAGAAGCAGGACACAGCAGCCGCTCAGGGCAGGAGGTGGAGGTGAGCTGAGGCCGAGTGGGGAGCTGCCAATATTTCCCTGTGGGCGCTCCATCCCTGGAGCACCCACAGAGTCGGCACCTATGGTCCCGACCCCCAGTTTGAGAACTGCTGATCTAAAGTATATATATTGACCTAGGGGAGTGGCTGGTCCTTTGGGATTAGAAGGGCCTTGTGTATGATGAATCTGGCTTTCAGCAACCTCTCATCATAAGGACCAGCTGTGTGGGTGGTGCTAGGGGCTGGAATGCCTCAGAGGACTGTGGTTTAGCGTCTCGTTAGCCAGCGTGGTGCCACAGGGGCTCACTGTTGTTACTGACGCAGTGAACACTGACGTTAGAATCACCACCAGTTTGGGGGCTCTGCCCGGTTTTATATCAGGCTGTCCTGCATTTGGCTTTCTCAGCTGTGACCCACACAAGGCACGGTCCCAATCCTGTCCTGCAGTCTCACTTGGCCACACGGCGCTGAGGCCAGCAACTTCTTGTCACTAAGCAGTGATCACATGACCAGTAGTTTCCAGGGAGGTTGGCGTGGGCTGACTTGGAACAGGGAGTTTCCATCGCCTGACACAGTCTCCTACCCAGGCCGCATTTCACACGCTCATGCACCATGACAGGCTGCTTGTCTCATGGCGGTGGAGCTCCAGCCACCCTTTTTCTGATCACAAAACCAGGCCAGCTTCATGGCAGCCTGTCCCTGCCCGCAGCCTCCCTGATCTCTCTGCTCCCCCCTCTTCTCGTGGTTCTCTAATCTTGATAATCTTTTAACTTGGAAATCTGGGGGGAGGGATCCTGAGAGTTCCCCAGCTGAGCAAGAGTTCTCTGGCTGCGTTTAGTATTCTGTTCCTTCCCTGCCCCAGCCGCCCAGCCAGGAATGCTGCTGCCGAAAGCTAGCCCTGAAAAGCCAGCTGGCAGCTCTCTGCATTATTAAGCCAGGCTGCGCCTGATGAAGATGGATGCATGGGCCCCCAGCCGCCGCCGCCCCTCCTCCTCGCAAAGCCCCAGTAGCTTTTCATTTAGTCTTTTTCCTTTTCAATTTTCTTTTTTGTGTCTTGCTCAGTTGAGCCTTCTATACACAGAGTGTGAAGTCCCTCCCCCACCCCAGCACCGTTTCATTTGTTGCCTTCCAATCCCCTGGCTCTACACAACTGACTTGGAGGCAGTTATCTGTGTAAGGGTCACCAGGTCCCCTGGGAATCAGCAAGCCAAGGTCAGGGCAGACAGCTGGGGATCAACGTGCTCCTTGTACAAGGAGCATTTATTACTGAGGCAGGGAAACAAGAGCAGGAGGGGTTCCCCACCCCGGGTCTATGGCTCATAGCCCCACGGCTCCTGTTGCTTGTAAGAATTGGTGTCATACCAACAGGATGGGAGAGGCTATACAAATGAGATGATGCAGTACTGGCCGGAATGCCGCTGTGCTAACACCATGCTAAGCCTCTGAGCGAGCCCAGTGAGAGGGAGAGGAGTCAGGAGCTAAACCGAGCATAGCAGCCATCCAATAAATGAACTATCGAGCTATGATGTTGCCTCTCTGCTGAGTGCTGGTAGATTTCAGGGCCTTACCGGTCAGCTTCCCACTGGAGGTGAAATCAGGGACATGAAGTCTGGATATATTCGTAGTGTAACTCGTTTATTTACATTATAGACACCAGTTCTGGAACAGAGGGCATCCCAAAAGGCATGCAGGCAAGCTCCTTTTAACGGGATTTCAAGCCAAAGACCTGTGCTTAGTCAGCAGAGAGCAACACGGTCTCAAGAATTGGCTCTAGTCAACTTAAGGCAGAGAGCAAGTTGCCCTGCTGCTTGCCACAGCTCCCCCATCACAAATCTACCAATAGCACAGCAGTTCTTCCAAGCCTGAAACTTGCTCACCTCTCACAGGTAAAGAAAAGAACTGTAAGACAGCACCACCTGGTGGCCACTATCATAACAATATGTATCAGGTAAACTTCCCTCTGGGGAGAGGATGGGAGACAAGAGAGAACTCTATATGGCAGGTGTTGGTCACATTGCTTCATGCACGCCTGGAAGGTGCCCACTTACCATGATGCCCAGAATAAGAACTTGAACAGAATCATTTGGGGCCCAAGCCAGGGACAGCCTGCCGTAGGAAGCTGATTGAAACCATTACCCGTGCCAGAGCCAGTGCAATTGGTGAAATGAAGATTTGGGCCCCAAGTGACCAGGGACAGAGCGAGCAACCAGACCATGTGGTACCATTTAAAAGACAGAACACTAGAAATGAGGGGAAACAAAAGAGAGGCAAAGACTCCTGGGCCCCTGATGTACTTGAGGACACAAGCTGAGGAATTGCCCAGCATTGTGTCAAATATGCCATACACACAATAGAAAAGATCG
This sequence comes from Mauremys mutica, assembly GCF_020497125.1. Lineage (NCBI taxonomy): Eukaryota > Metazoa > Chordata > Testudines > Geoemydidae > Mauremys > Mauremys mutica. The sequence goes on from NC_059085.1 coordinate 5,889,415, forward strand.
AGTGCAGAAAGTGCATTGCCCAGTTACAGCCAAGAATGGCTGTGTCATAGGTCTTCTCCCCCACTTGGAGCTTTAGGGTTCCAAGATGGGGACCTGCATGGGCTCCTCTAAACTAATCCTAGTCTAGATCCGGTTCTGCTGCCACCAGTTAAGTTTAAAGTGGGTAACACACTGCCTGTCCCCCAAACTTCCCCTGGGGAACCCAGATTCAAACCCCTTGAATCTTACCAGAGAGAGAGAAACAGCCAGTTCCCCTCCCCTCCTTCCCCCTCTCCAGCCTGCTCCGGAGAGATACACACCGAGTCAAATCCTTGACTCAACACAAAGAGGGACTCACCTCCCCCTCCCCTTCCCTTGAAAATGCAAACAAGAGAAGAATCAATCAAGTCCTAAAAAGAAAAGAGTTTATTAAAAGAACAAAAAGAAAGTACACTATCTCTGTAATACCAGGATGGAACAATACACAGGGTCTAACTTATAACCTGGAGAGAATTCCCCCTCCCCCTTTCTTTCTCAGTAAAAGCAAAGTAACAGCAACAGAAATAAAGAGATTCCTTCAGCAAAACACACAATTGCAAATGTAGAAATAAACTTATAATACTAGTACACCTTTCTAATACTCACTAGACTGAATAGATGAAAAATACTGCAAAAACCTGGGAGGACTTGATTAAGATGTCTGGACTCCCTTAGCTCCCAAGAGAGACTCAACTCAAAAACAAAGAACACATAAAAAAAACTTTCCTCCACAGAGATTTGAAATTATCTTGTCCCTGATTGGTTCTCTGGTCAGGTGTTCATCAGGTACTGCTTGTTAACCCTTTACAGGTAAAAGAGACCTTAACCCTTAACTAACTGATTATGACAGGCTGTGACGTTATGTACCTTGGGGGAGTGTACTGTAACCCCCATATTCCTCATTTTCATATGGTCATGATCTTACGTATAAAGCAGGCCTTGTAAGATACAGGTCATGATCTATTGAAAGAGTTGCTGCCAAGAGAGTTCCTACCCTGATGCAAAACTGACTGGTAAAGCTCTCAATGTATTCAATGAAATGCCCATTGAGGATGCTTTAGACTATTATAAATTCAAAAACACTGTTTTACAAAGGTTTCAGATTACCCCTGAAACATATAGAATTACATTTAGGAATCTTAAAAGGGATATTGCTATGAGTAATGGGAAATATGTGAACAAAATGAAAGATGTGATGGCAAAATGGATGAGGGCAGAGGTGTTACAAGCTTTGAGGGATCTTGTTGGTAAAGAGCATTTCCTAGACATGTGTAAGGCTGACGTAAAGCAGTGTCTATGGGATAAAGGTGTAAAGTCTGGGGATGAGCTGGCGTCTCTAACTGATACCTTTGAACAGACCCAGGCATCTACTGAAAGCAAACCACCAAAACAGTGGTTTAAAGCTGGTGGGACGGGAAGATCCCATTTTATCCCTCGCAGGAAGGAGGGTGGCTGGGAGGCCAAGTACTCCCCTCTCCAAAACCATTCCTCTAACCCTCATCCCAAACCTCCTGTGAAAGCAGAAGAGCCCCAAAGGTGCTATTGGTGTAATTCCACTGATCACCTGAGGAATAAATGCCCTGTGCTAGGAGGAAGCAGGCAACCAATAGTTCATATCAGTTCTGCTGTCCTCACACAGAAACGCCCCAGGCAACCTATCATACTGGTTTTATGAGGGTAGCCTCTGCAGACCCAGATATGGACCATGTTAAGGTTGTCAAAATTAATGGCAGGGAATGCTTGGGGCAGAGGGATATAGGGGCCCAGATCTCTCTGGTTAAGCAGCGTGTGGTCCCAAAGGCCAGTATGTTACCTGGCCAAATGGCAGATTGTGGGGGTGGGTGAAAGCAGGTTCCTCGTACCACTGGCTAAGATCCATGTGGTGTGGGAAGGTTGGAAAGTGTTTTGACTGGGGGGGTAATGGAACACCTCCTAGCTGACCTGCTTCTTGGTAATGATTTTGTCCGTGTAGCTCAGGTTAAAGTATTTGCCTGCAGCAGGAGGGAGTTTTATGCTGGGACCCCTGAGGGAAAGGGTCAGGTCTCAGGAACTGCTGAGAGAAGGGGCGAGAGTCTCCTTGATTCTTCTGCAGCAGGGGGAAGCCACATGCTTCCAGGTGGGAGACCAACTCCTGCCCTGCAGCTGGAGGCAACACCACATCAGGAAGGGGCGGGGGTGTGATGCCTGTCGTGGCTGTTAGCTGCCAGCAGGTCGCAGCTGAACCAGAGACAAACCCGGCACTAGGGAGCAGAGAGAAATGTGTCCCAGAGGGGAGCCCAGAGAAGGGTGATGGGATCTCAGAAACCACTGAGGTGGGTGAGGATTCCTGTGACTCTGTCACAAAGGGAAGCAGGGTGCTTCCAAGTATGGGAGGAGCTGAGACTAGCTACTTTCCTGCAGAAGGCAACATGCCCTCAGGCGTGGGGGCAGGAGAGGGGTTGTCCATGATGAAAGAAATTGTCCCAGTTGTTAGCTGGCAGAGTTTTGCTGATGAACCAGGGATAGAGCCCTTCCTAGGGAGCCCAGAGAAATGTGTCTTAGGAGGGGACCCAGAGGAGGAAGCTGGGGAAGGAATTGTGGGGGTGCAGAATGTCTCCTCACTAGTCACTTGGGGCAGGGAGCCCAGGACAGAATGGCTGAGTCAGCATCTGTGCACCCAGGCACTCTGCCCGTGACTCAGGTTTTGAGAAGGATCTGTGTACCTGACCTCCAGCGGGGCAGTCACACAGCTGACTTCTCAGGGACAGAGAAAGGGGGGCAGAGAATCTCATTTCGTGGTTGGACATCGGGGCGAGCTCAGCAGCACCGGCAGCAATGCAGAGCTCTCCAGCAGAGGAGTTCATGTAATCTCTGAATAGAAAGAGGGACCCGGCATAGACTGACCGGGAACTCTTGGATCTGATCGGTGTGTGGGGCGAGGAGTCTGTGCTTTCGGAGCTGCGCTCCAACAAACGGAATGCAAAGACCTACGAGAAGGTCTCCAAAGCCATGATCCAGACAGAGGATACAGCCGTCATGCAACGCATCGCCGCGTGAAAACCAAGGACCCCAGACAAGGCTACCAAAAAATCAAAGCGGCAAACGGACGCTACGGAGCCTGCCACCACTGCCCCACCAGTGACCATGGACTCTGATGATGGGACAGTGTTGACGGACAGTTCCTCGACGATGTTCACGGACGGGGAAGATGAGGAAGTGTTTGTGGAGGACGAGGCAGGCGAGAGCGGTTACAACGCTGGTTTCCCCGACAGCCAGGATCTATTCATCACCGTCACGGAGATCCCCTACCAACCCTCCCCGGCCATGAACCCGGATCCTGAATCAGGGGAAGGAGCAGTCGGTAAGTGCTTTAACCATGTTAACTTTTATTCTTAATATAACAGGAATCTGAAGTGTGTGAGAAGGAGGTCTCTCTATATACGGTGATAGAACAGAAATCCTCCTGGGAGATCTCCACGAAGCTCTCCTTCCGTTAATCGATAAGCATCAGCAGGAGGTTCCTGGGGAGAGCTGCCTTATTGGGTGCTCCGTGATAGCACCCTTTTCCGCGTGAGGCTTTCATGAGGTATTCAGGGAGCATTGCCTCCCCGAGCACGGCTGCATAGGTCCGTGGTTCGTGATAGATTTCACGCAGCATGCGCTCTCTATCTCCTTCAGTGCCCGTCCTCACGGTGATCTCGCTAGGAGACTCATGCATCTAAGTAGTGGAATTACTGTTATGGTGCGCCTGGTCCAAAGTATTTTTAATAAATCCACGGACAGACGGCATAGCACAGACTCAGCACGCAGCTGCGTGACGAGCATAACGGAAAGCCAAAGAATCAAATGGATGCTCATGGAGGGAGGGGGGAATGAGGACGCAAGGTATCCCACAGTTCCTGCTGTCTCCGAAAATCATTTGCATTCTTGGATGAGCTCCAAATGCTTCTATGGTAAAACACCGTGTCCGCGTTGGTTCAGGGCACAGCTCTGCAATTTACGCACCCCCCCCTGAACCCGAGAAGTTAAAGGGAAATCAATCCTCTGTTGACTCGTTTACATGTCACCGTATCTTTACTGAATGCTGCAGATAGATGCGATGCTGCAGCACTCAACACCAATATCCTTGCTCCCCCCCCCCCCGCCATGGGTGGCTGACGGTACAATACGATTGATACCCGTCGTCATCGTCAGCCTATTGGCACATGGGGCAGTGCAAAAGGGCTGGTAACCATGCCGACTAGCATCAGTAAGGTCAATCAAGAGCGCCTGTCCCTAATTTTTCATGGCAGATGGTGCAATATGGCTGGTAACCGTCCTCATCATTGCAACAGGGGGCTGAGCTCCATCAGCCCCCACCCTTCATTGTAAATAAAAGATTCAATTGCCCCTGGACTAGCAGAGGGATGATGGGCTCCTTCATCCACACTCCTTAATGTCCTGCCTGGACTATCATTGCAGCTGGAGGCTTCCTTCCACTCATTTCTCACAAACAAGTCACTGTGTCTTATTCCTGCATTCTTTATTACTTCATCACACAAGTGGGGGGACAATGGTATGGTAGCCCAGGAAGGCTGGGGTAAGAACGGAATGAACAGGTGGTGTTGTTGCAGGAGCACCCCCTGTGAATAGCATACAGCTCATAATTTATGCAGGATCGGACACAGAGCAGCTGTGCTCTCTGGTTCTATGATACAGTGGTTCTCTAGTACACTTGCCCATATTCTAGGCAGGACTGATTCTATTTTTAGATACCAAAAAGGAGGGATTGACTCAGGGAGTCATTCCCAATTTTGGCTTTTGCGCCCCTGGCTGATCAGCCAGGGGCACTTATGACAGCACCAAATGGTGCAGTGCAAAAGGACAGGTAACCATGACCATCTTATTACCGTCTTCTTACCAATTCATGGTATGGTAGACGGTGCAGTATGCCTGGTAACCATCGCTGCTGTCATGCAAAAGCAAAATCATGCTGCTGTGCAGCGCTGCTGGCCCGCCTCTGTCAGCGGCATCTAGTACACATACGGTGACATACACAAAATCCAAAACAGGCTCCATGGTTGCCACGCTATGGCGTATGCCAGGGCAATTCATGGAAAACGTGCTCAAAATGATTGTCTGCCGTTGCTTTCCCGGAGGAAGGAATGACTGGCGACATTTACCCAGAATCCACCGTGAAAATGATTTGTGCCCTAGCAGGCACAGGGGTCTCAACCCAGAATTCACACAGACAGTCTAGATTCAGTTAATTGTTCGCAAAAAAGAATATTTGCTCCCTGTTTCCCATCTCACAGCTTCCACTGTCTCCAGACCTGACACAGCATCCCCCTCGCAGAGGCTTGCAAAGATTAGGCGGCGAAAGAAAAAGACAAGGGACAAGATGTTCGAGGAACGTATGGGCTGCTACCTAGCAGAGGCGGACCAGCAGAGCCAGTGGAGGGAGACCGTCTCTCTGTGCCAGCGCTCACACAGCGAACGGGAGGAGAGGTGGCGTGAGGAAGACAAGCAGGCGACTGAAACAATGCTTGGACTAGTGAGGGAGCAAACGGACACGCTCAGGCGCCTTGTGGATGTTCTGCAGGACCGCAGGAGGACAGAGACACCCTGCAGTGTATCTGCAACCGCACTCCCCTGCCACACAGTCCCATACCCCCCTCACCGAAAATAATCAGGAGGAGGGGCGGCCGGGGACGTGAATACTGTCACTGCACCACAGCACAGTGCTCAAGTACCCAAAAGCTCTCATACCCTACATTTGCCGAAGTCCTTCACTTCCAGACTCACAGTAGTCCCAATCCCAGTCCCATCCCCTAACTGTCTACTTAATTAATAAAAATGCTTTGCTGTTAATTACTGTTTCCGTTATGTTTTTTCAAAGAAGACTGTGTTTGAATGGGGGGCGTGGGGAAGGGGGTGGTTAATTGCATAGGACAGTCACCTTTCCCAGGGTACAGACACGGGGGCAGGATCAGCAGCGGGTCACACACACGGTGCAGTCAGTAGGCACCCTGGTCGGTATGGGAGGTGGTTTCCAGGATCTGTGTGGGCGGGGGAGATGTGACTTTGCAGCGGGGGAGGGCGGTTACAGATCTTATACAGCGGTCCTTGTCCTGGACCGCTGAGTCACGCAGCTGAGGAATCTGTATCCGTCCTCCTCCACCACAAGGTCACATATCCGCCCGCACACAGAATTCCATAAAGAGGGATGGCAGGCTCCGTTGAAAGAAGCATTCCGGCACTGCGGACCGCTCTAGGAGCAGGAGCCTGTCATTCCTTGAGTTTAGAGGCGGTCTTTACATCACCGCACACCCTACCCAGCACAGTCTGCCTCCCAGTTTCAACCCTTTAACGCAAAGTCATGAATAAAGAAACCTTTCTTAAGTAACAATGGGACATGTATTTTATTTTTACACGTGTGTTGGAAGTGGGGGAAACGGGGTGAACGGGGTATGTAACCGAAGAGGAGAGTCAACAGTAACTGGGTAAAGAAACAGGGGCAGGTTCAGCTTCTCTGTAAAGAAACTGAACAGTCACAGGTCACGCTGCTCGCTGCTCACTGGTATTTGAAGAGTTCCTTGTCGCTGTCCCAGGCGCCTGTATAGGGCTTCATGAGCAAGTGCATTAGCGGGCAGGCTGGGTCCCCGAGGATGACTATAGGCATCTGCACATCCACAACAGTTATTTCGTGGTCCGGGAAGAAACTACCTTCCTGCAGGCGTCTGAGCAGCCCACAGTTCCTGAAAACACACGCATCATGAACCTTGCCCGGCCACCCGACGTTGATGTTTGCAAAACGTCCCCTATGGTCCCCCAGTGCTTGCAGCACCATTGAAAAGTCGCCCAATTTCTCATCAGCTGACTGTGGAAGAGGTGGACGATAAAGTGCGAGGAGAAGAAAACGGCGATGATCGCAGCGGGCTCCATGCTTGCAGTGCTGTGGCGTCCGCGCTGTCACTGACCAGAAAAGTGCACGAACAGATTGCCCGCAGGCGCTTTCAAGGAGGGAGGGAGGGAGGTTGTGATTGACGGTTCAATGACGACACTTACCCAAAACCACCCTCGACACATTTCTCCCCCCCAGCAGGCATTGGGGGCTCTACCCAGCATTCCAATGGGCAGCGGGGACTGCGGGAACTGTGGGATAGCTTCCCACAGTGCACCGCTTCCAAAGTCGACGCTGGCCCCGTGAATGTGGACTCAGAAATTCGAATTAGTGTATTTAGTATGGATACACAAATTCGACTTCATAAGGTCGAATCCACAAATTCGAACTAAGTTGATTCGAAATAGTCTTGTAGTGTAGACAAGGCCTGGGTGGAATCAGAATTCCACTGGTGGGTGGATATATGAGAAAGAGGGAGAGAGACCCCCACCCCCCTTCTGCTCAATGGCATGGCTCAGGAGGTGCAGAGTTCTGTGCCCAGAGTACAGACATCCTGACATTCTCAGGGGCCATTGTGTGCAGCATAGTGACAACTGTGAAATTTTTTAAGGGTCATAGATCTCTCACATGGTGATATATCGAAGCAATGTTTCACACTACACTGCTCTGTTCCGTTTGGGTTCTTATGCCACAACACGTTGATACGGCACTGACCCCAAATCATTTCCAAGACACTACAATGTCCCTGCAAGCCTTGTTCTGAGGAAGGGACTGTCCTGGGCCCTACAAGCCAATCCTTCTTCTAGTTCACAAATTAGACTGTGATCTCTTTGGGGCAGGGTCCTATGTTTATACAGCACCAAGCACAATAGGGCCCTGATCCTCACTATGGCATACTACTGTCATAATTACAGTAATAAGGCCATCCCCCTAAAAACAGGATATCCTGCAAAAAAGCAAAAACAATGTCAACTCCAGCCCTTCCCCTCACGGGATCTCAACTGTTTGTAATGAGTTCCCGTTAGTTGGTTCTGTGGAATTGTGCATGATTTGGCTGATTCTCATGGTGGGCTCATTGAGAATGTGATCTCCTGGGTTGCTAGGTTGGAGCCCCAGGGGTCTCCAAACTGATGCCCTCGTTGCATGAGGCCTACTCTGAAGGGGTGAACTTCAGCTGGCTCTGCCCAGAGAAGCACTATGGGCCCCAGACACACATTGTCCCAGTGTTTGCTGCACTCTCCTTCCTCCACTAAGAAACAGGAGATTCCAAAACTCTGCCCCGACCCCAAAGATTCTGAAATCCCTTGGGGCTAACTTTGTACTTTATATAGTTAAATTAGGGCTGTTGATTAAACGCAGTTAATTCATGTGATTAACTAAAAAAAATTAACTGCAATTAAAAAATTAATCGTGATTAATCACACTGTTAAACAATAGAATACTAATTGATACTTATTAAATATTTTTGGATGTTTTTCTACATTTTCAAATATATTGATTTCTATTACAATACAGAATACAAAGTGTACAGTGCTCAATTTATATTTATTACAAATATTTTCACTGTAAAAATGATAAAAGAAATAGTATTTTTCAATTCACCTCATACAAGTACTGTAGTGCAATCCTTTATCTTGAAAGTGTAACTTACAAATGTAGATTTTTTTGTTACATAACTGCACTCAAAAATAAAAATGTAAAACTTTAGAGCCTACAAGTCCATTTAATCCTACTTCTTGTTCAGCCAATTGCTAAGACAAACAAGTTTGTTTACATTTATGGGAGATAAGGCTGCCTGCTTCTTATTTACAGTGTCACCTGAACGTGAGAACAGGCGTTCGCATGGCACTTTTGTTGCCGGCGTTGCAAGGTATTTATGTGCCAGATATTAAACTGATAAGAACAGACACTACACTTTGATCTTAGCTTTAACATTCATATGCCCCTTCATGCTTCGGCCACCACTCCAGAGGACATGCTTCCATGCTGATGATGCTCATTAAAAAAATAATGCGTTAAAATTTGTGACTGTACTCCCTGGGGGAGAATTGTATGTCCCCTGCCCTGTTTTACTTGCATTCTGCCACATATTTTATGTTATAGCAGTCTCAGATGATGACCCAGCACATGTTCGTTTTAAGAACACTTTCACTGCAGATCTGACAAAATGCAAAGAAGGACCAATGTGAGATTTCTAAGGATAGATACAGCACTAGACCCAAGGTTTAAGAATCTGAAGTGCCTTCTAAAATCTGAGAGGGATGAGGTGTAGAGAATGCTTTCAGATGCCTTAAAAGAGCAACACACCAATGCAGAAACTACAGAACCAGGACCACCAAAAATCAACCTTCTGCTGGTGGTTTCTGACTCAGATGATGAAAATGAACATGCGTCGGTCCGCACTGCTTTGGATTGTTATTAAGCAGAACCCATCATCAGCATGGATGCATGTCTTCTGGAATGTTGGTTAAAGCATGAAGGGACATATGAATATTTAGCACATTTGGAACCTAAATATCTTGTGATGCCGGCTACAACAGTGCCTTGAGAATGCCTGTTCTCACTTTCAGGTGACATTGGGAAGTGGGCAGCATTATCTCCTGCAAATTGTAACCAAACTTGTTTGTCTGAGCGATTGGCTGAAGTAGGACTGAGTGGACTTGTAGGTTCTAAAGTTTTACATTGTTTTATTTTTGAATGCAGTTACTTTTTGTACATAATTCTACATTTGTAAGTTCAACTTTCATTATAAAGAGATTGCACCACAGTTCTTATATGAGGTGAATTGAAATATACTATTTCTTTTGTTTTTACAGTGCAAATATTTGTAATAAAAAATAAATATGTGAGCACTGTACACTTTGTATTCTGTGTTGTAATTGAAATCAAAATATTTGAAAATGTAGAAAACATCCAAAAATATTTAAATAAATGGTATTCTATTATAAACAGTGCGATTAATGGTAATTAATTTTTTTAATCGCTTGACAGCTAGGGTGATCAGATGTCCCGATTTTATAGGGACAGTCCCACTTGTTGGGTCTTTTTCTTATATAGGCTCCTATTACCCCTCACCCCCTGTCCCAATTTTTCACATTTGCTGTCTGGTCACCCTATTGACAACCCTAATTTAAATAGGTGGATTTAATGCTGGGGAAACGTGCTGCATTACCCACAGGAGAGGTACAGCATGGGCAGGGACGGGTCAAGGTTCCTTGCCCAGTCTGACAACCTGCTCCAGCCAGAGCCAGAGGGGAGCTCTGTCTCCAAGGCCCACTTGTACCCCAGATTATCTGCGAAGGGCTGTGTGTGTGAGAGAGCAAGTGTGTCTGCCAGAGCTGCTGTGTGAGTGGCTGTTGGTGTGTTGTGAGTGGGTTGGTGTCTGTGGATGTTTTGGGATATGTGTGAGTGTCTGTGTCTGAGCATGGCAGATTTCCCCATTTCACTAGCTGCAGTAATTTTTTAGTCCAATTGAAGAGCAATTTGTCTGCATCTGTAGCAGGTTGCACTCGGAGGCCAGCTAGGGTGACCAGACAGCAAGTGTGAAAAATCGGGATGGGGGGTGGTGGGTAATAGGAGCCCATATTAAAAAAAAGCCCCAAATATCAGGACTGTCCCTATAAAAATCGGGACATCTGGTCACCCTAAGGCCAGCAGGTCTAGTGGGCAGGCCGTGGCTCATCAGTCCTTCCGCCCCCAGAGACCTGGCAGGGGTGGTCAACTCTCCGAGGATGGGCTCAAGCAGCCGCTTGTCAATTCCCAGTGCTCCGGAGTTCTCCCAGACGGACGACGGGTGGAGGGACAGTAGGGCAGCATTTTTCAAAGTTTGGGTCGTGACCCGGTACTAAGGCACTGGGTTACCTTGCTCAGCACTCAGGGACCCTAGCGGCTCTGGTGAGCACTGCCGACCGGGATGTTAAAAGTCCCATCGGCGGTGCAGCCCAGCTCCGATCCTGCGCTGCGGCCCAGAAGCGGTCAGCAGTGGGTCCGGCTTCTAGGCAGGGGGCCATGGGGCTCCACGCGCTGCCCCTACCCCGAGCACCGGCTCCACACTCCCATTAGCTTGTGCACCTCCGCCTAGGAGCCAGACCTGCTGCTGGCTGCTTCCAGAGCGCAGCGCAGTCTGCAGTGCCGCTGACCGGGAGCTGCTGGACGTAAGTCCGCACCCCAACCCCCGCCCCAATCCCCTGCCCCAGCCTCCCCAAAACCCCTTCCTGCTCCTCAAACCCCTCATCCCCAGCCCAACCCGAGCCTGCATGCCCAACCCTGACCCCCTCCCGCACCCCAACCCCCTGTCTCAGCCCAGAGCCCCCTCCCACACCCTGAACCCCTCATTCCCGGTCGCAGCCCTCACCCCCGCACCCCAATCCTCTGCCCCAGCCCTGAGCCCCTCCCACATCCCAAACCCCTCAACCCCAGCTCCGTTGGGTCATGGGCATTAACAATTTTCTTCACTGGGTCCCTAGAAAAAAAGTTTGAAAATCTCTGCAGTAGGGGGACCCAAGCCCTCCTGCTCCAGTGAGTCCCTGCCCAGGGCCCAAGGGGGAGAGGTGTGCAGTGTCTGTCTCCTCTTCCTGGGCCACCGGACCAGCCTCTCCTGGGCCACTTCCTGCCCCCTGCTCTCTTCGGTTTGGGGCCTGCGAGGTCCCGGTCAGCCTCAGCAGCTCAGCCCCTCTAACTAAGCATTGCCCAATGCTCTCCCCAGTGTCCCTGGGTCAGGCCCCTGCCCTGCCAGCTGGGCCTTAACCCTCTCCAGTGGCCCACTTGGTCCCAGAAGCTGCACCTGGCTTCCAGCCTTTGGACAGCCTCCCCAGCCCGCTCCTCCCTGCTGGCCTGGCAGCGCCCCCCTGCAAGCACATCCCCCCACTTGGGGCTTGCTCCGCGGCGTGCCAGGGCCTCCTTGGCCCAGATCGGCTCCTTCCGCCCTAGGCCCCCGCAAAGCCCATCGGTTTCCCCAACTCCCACCCCCTCCCCGCCCCCTTCCCTTCCTTCCATACCCCCAGGCCCCTTCCCTTCCTTCCATGCCCGCCCCACGCACCCAGGCCCCTTCCCTTCCTTCCATGCCTGCCCCACACCCCCAGCCCCCTTCCCTTCCTTCCACGCCCCCAGCCCCCTTCCCTTCCTTCCACGCCCCCAGCCCCCTTCCCTTCCTTCCATGCCCGCCCCACACCCCCAGCCCCCTTCCCTTCCTTCCATGCCCGCCCCACACCCCCAGCCCCCTTCCCTTCCTTCCATACCCCCAGCCCCCTTCCCTTCCTTCCATGCCCGCCCCACACCCCCAGGCCCCTTCCCTTCCTTCCATGCCTGCCCCACACCCCCAGCCCCCTTCTCTTCCTTCCATGCCCCCAGCCCCCTTCCCTTCCTTCCCTGCCCGCCCCACACCCCCAGCCCCCTTCCCTTCCTTCCGTGCCCGCCCCAGGCCCGGCCTTGGGGGGCCCGCGGGGTAACAGGGCCGCCAGGCAGCCTCTGTGGGTGCGCGGGGCCCGCCCCGGCCGGGAAGCGCTGCCCCGGGCTCTTACAAGCCCCGGGCCCGTTGCCCAGGGTGGGGCAGGATCGGGCCCTCAGACAGCCGAACCCGCCCGGGGCCGGCCCCGAACCCCGGTCCCCGCGCTGAGCTCCTGGGACAGAAATACCCCCCCCCGCCCCGCGCGGGAGATGGTTTGCTTCGCGCGCAGCCCTCCCCCGCGCACTAGAGGAGATGGTACGTTCCTCTGGTACAGCCTCACTCCCGACGTCCGTTGGCCGCCGGGGCAGGAGCTGTTGGCGAGCGGGGCGCGCGTGAGCGAGTGGGAGCCGCGAGCCGCAGCGGGCAGAGCCCCGCGTCCGCCTGGCACCAGGCCCCGGCCCGGGGGCATGACTCTGTTCGGCGGCGAGGCCGGGGGCTGGAGATGTAAGTAAGGCCCGGCCCGGCCCGGGCGCTGCCCCCCCCCCGCCCCGAGACAAGATGGCAAATGCAAACCCGGCCCAGGGAGCGTCCCGCCCCCGCCCCCCTTTGTACCCCGCGCGGCCCCCAACGGGCTGTTCGCGCGGGCGGGCGGGCGGGGAGGCCCAGGCCCGGGCCCGGTGGATGCTCCGCTGACGCATGGCGGGAGGGGGGGCCGCTCGGATTGACCCCGGCGGGCGGGCGGGCCTGGGCGGTGGCGGCGAGCCCGGGGCTGGACCATGGCAGCCGAGCCTCCCTGCCAGCGCCAGGGCAGCCCCGTCCGGGCGGGGGAGGTCAGAGCGCGCCGCGGAAAGGCCGTTGGGAAAGCGGGTGGCCCGTTGGGCCGCCAGGCCGGGGGGGCGCCTGTTTACTGCCCCGCGGAAGGAAAGAGCTTCCCTGGGCAAGATGGATCAGATTTCCTCCGCTCAGCCGGCCTGAGCGGAGGAAATTCACTCTCAGCATCGGGCTCTTGGTTCAAAACGAGCCTGAGCTGCCATTCCTCTGGGGCTGTGCCATCTTGTCAGGGCAGCCGCAGTAGGAGCCTTGGCACCTCTGCCTCCAGGTATGCCCCCTGATTAGTTGAAGTCCCAGGGCAAAATGCCCACAAAGGAATCAGAGGCGGCACTGTCAGACAGTGAGGCACCAAAAAAGGAGGTTCCTGGACTGGAGGACTGAAGGGAAGCAAATGTTGTACCTGAAAAAGATGGTGGGCGATTGTGGGAATTGCAAAGCAGTGAGTCTGACTTCTGTAACTGGTTTAAAATAATAATTAAAATAGAATGGTAACGCATCTAAATTAACGTGAGATAATAGGGCTAAATCTGCATGGCTTCTGCAAAGGAATATCATGCCTCTGCATCCTATTAGAATTTAACAAAAAGGAGAACAGCTGACGTGATTTATTTGGAGTTTTAAAAAGCTTTTGACAAAGTCCTTCATGACAGGCAACTAAGGAAACTGGAGTCCAAAATAAGGAATTAGCATGGATCAAAAACTGGCTAAGTGACTGAAAAACAAGGAGCAGGATTATTTGGCAAAAGGTTAACAAGGTTCCGTACTATGACCACAGTTTTTAAGATATTTATCAATCATCTGAAAAAGGAGGTGAGGTAGCAACATTTTGCAGGTGACACAGGATCATTTTAGATTAGTTAACACTAGAGAAGACCACGAGGAACTTCAGAAGGACCCAGTTAAGCTAGGTGAATGGGCAGCATGGTGGGAAATAATATTCCATGTTGAGAAATGCAAGGCAATGCACATGGGAAGAAATAATTTGAACTACTCCTACACCTTGTTGTGTTCTAAATTAACTGCAAAGACTCAAGAAAAAGGTCCTGGATGTCACTCAGTGAAAGTTGGCAGCTGTAATCAAAAACCCAAAATGTTAGGGTGCTTAAAGAACTGAATGGGTAATAATAAAAATATTATAATGCCATTTTATAAATCAGTGGTCTGGCTTCACCAGCAATACTGTATTCAGTTCTGGCCACTACATCGCTAGAAGGATATAGCAATAATTGATGGGTTTCAAAGATGGGTGACAAAAATAATTGATGTATAATTCTGTATGTGGCAAGATTGAAGAGATGGGGTCTGTTTAGTTTAGGGAGGGGCTGTGTGGAAGTATACAAAGCACTGAGGAATACAAAATAATGAGTGGTCTAGAGAAGAGAGATCAAGAACTCCTGTTCACCCTCTCTGATTACTAGAACAAAGAGATGGTCAAATTGAAAGACAGCAAATGTAAAACTGTTAAAAGGAAATTCATTATACAAAGCATAATTCAGCTGTGGAACTCGCTGCCACAAGATATTGATGAAGCCAAGGGTCTAAGACAGAATGGACATTTATATTGAGAATGAGGACATCTGTAGCTCCTTCAGAAAGGATATTAACACCAATATTTTTAGATGGAATGTGAACACTCCTTCAGGGTATAAGCCAACTATGAAAGGATTTTGGGAAGACCCTTCCCCTAGGGGCAGGTTATTTCATTATTGTCCACTATGGGGTTTCTTGCACATCCGTCTGAAGCATGTGATGCTGGCCACTGTCAGATGATGGATCTGTGAGGCCCTGATCTGGTGTGAGAATTCCAACATTCTGTTGATTGATGGTCTGTTGGAGTTTGCATGCTGTTTGACAGTAGCTTAGGCTGAAGCCCTATCTGAGCTAGCATAAAACAATGTTAGTGACACTGTATTGCAGAAGCACTTGTACTACAGTGATGGGGATCATAGAAGAGTAGGGTTGGAAGAGACCTCAGGAGGTCATCTAGTCCCACCCCCCACTCAAAGCAGGACCAACCCCAACTAAATCATCCCAGCCAGGGCTTTGTCAAGCAGGCCTTAAAAACCTCTAAGGATGGAGATTCCACCACCTCCCTGGGGAACCCATTCCAGTGCTTCACCACCCTCCTAGTGAAATAGTTTTTCCTAATATCCAACCTCGACCTCCCACACTGCAACTTGAGACCATTGCTCCTTGTTCTGTCATCTGCCACCACTGAGAACAGTCTAGATCCATCCTCTTTGGAACCCCTCTTCAGGCTGCTATCAAATCCCCCCTCATCCTTCTGCAGACTAAATAATCCCAGTTCCCTCAGCCTCTTCCCATAAATCATGTGCCCCAGCCCCCTGATCATTTTCGTTGCCTTCTGCTGTCCTCTCTCCAATTTGTCCACATCCTTTCTGTAGTGGGGGCCCCAAAACTGGATGCAGTACTCCAGATGTGGCCTCATCAGGGCTGAATAGAGGGGAATAATAATAGTCACATAAGTACCTTAGATAGAGAACATGGTTTGTTGTCTTGCTGGTTCTTACCAAAGCTCATCAAGACTGCATTTGACAGAACCATTTTGTAGTGTCATCGCACAGTACACCCTACAGCCAGGGGTGTACCAGCACATTATGGGGCTCCTGAGACGACACCTCCATAGTGGCCAGCTGGAAGCTGGAGTTTTGGGATAAATCCTAATGTAAGGCACTGCCTCGTTGTGGGATGAGTTAGCACTGGCTGAAGTAGTGCAGCTGCGTGACTTGTGGATTCCCAACCACACTGGGGAGAAATTGTTGTAGGCTACACAGGTTCAACCGGACCTGAGCTAAAGACCTTATCCTTTCCCCCCACTTACAACCTGGGCTTACAAAATGATGGGGACAGTTTCTGTGTCTGCACTAGTGTTCTTTCCATATGATGGTTTGTGCAAAACCTTTTCACTTGATAGTATTTGAAGTTCCGGTGCAGGCTGGTCTAGGTCCACCCATAAGTAAAACCCCTCCCCATCAACTCAAGGGAGAAATCACGAAGTCCAGGCTCCAGTTGATTACGGGGGACAACAAAGGAGAAAACAGGAATGGGAGTGAGGTCAAAGTTTGAAAATCAGGGAACCAGATTGGAACACCAAGCAGAGAATCTTGGACAGCGCCTACCCCGCCTCAACGGTGTCCAAGGAATCAGGGGACACGGCCCAGAAGAATTCTGCATGAAGATATGAGCAACAAGGGACTGGAAATGGGCCCCACCATAGCAGATCACGTCCCCTCTTCTCCCGCCCCCCCCCACACACACTCCCTATGTAGCTTCCTTCTCCTGGAGTGATGGATGGAAACTGACCAATGCCAAGAGGAAGGGAGCCATGGATGAGATATGTGTAGATTAGGAGGGACAAGGAAAAGTGCAACCAGAAGAAGGGCTGCAGCCTGACACACCCTGCATAGATGTGCACCAGCATCGTCTTCTTGCTGCAGAAGGGACAAGTGTCCAGGGAGTTCGTGGACTGTGCCAGGTACACGCCCATGATCTTGGCTCCATGGAGGAGCCCCTAACTAATAACCCGGGTGTGAGTGGTGTGCAGGCTGATCCACCAGGATTCCTTGCCCTCCTCAGGTGGTAACAGGTTCCACCACCTGGTGTTGAGGCAGAATACAAGAGTGAGGAAGTGGATGTTATGAAGCATGAGCAGCAAAACCTTGCCACTTCTTGTGGGTGGGGTCCTGATCTTGACAGGGAGTTCCAAAGGCTGGCTTCTATTATAATTATTTAGTTAAAGATCCAGCAGACTCCAGCATGCTTCTTGGGGCACTGCGCCCTCACATACCCCAGAAATGTAGGCTGTGCTCTCACAAAACGGGCCCCAAAGATCAGTAGCATGGCAGCCCTGGGGTGCATTGTGCTCAAGAGTGCCAAGCCAGGTAGGCCTAGTTCGGGGTTCGTTCTTCCTTTCACAGATGGATTGGAGAAGCTATTTTAATTGGCAAGGCATCGGTAGTAAAAAGTGCCCCTCCTTCCATTCCTTCTCCAGCAAGTGGGGTGGCATGCTCCTAGATGGACTGCAGCATCACCAGGGCCAGGTGAGGGGGAGAGGATCTTGGTCTCTGTCCCTTCTTGGGAGGCAGTGATGCTCAGATGGGTCAGGACTGGAGACTTCTTAGGCTCTAGTCACTCCCTGGAGCCAGGTCTCGCTCCCAACTCTGTCCAAGCTCTGGGAGTGGATAGCTGTGCCCATCCACTGGCCTTGCACTGGGTGGATGTTGCTAGCACCTCAGCTAGGGTCTGGCCTTGTAGGGGACTCCCTGCCCAGCAGGGTGAAAGCCTGGCAGCAATGCGGTTTGAAATCCCCAGTGTGGTCAGGGATTCAGTTAGCAGTGATTGCACATGAGGCCTGTGGGGAAGCTGCAGGGTGGAGGTTTTGCTCCACATGTGGTCAGCCAGAGATGGAAGGTAAGCAGAGAAATCACTGAAGGCTCCAAGAGGAAGAAAACATTGTTTCCTGGGTTCCCCCTAGGGGTCTCTACAGAGGGAGCTCTCAGCTTGGATCTCCTTGGGGGTTTCTTGTCTTCAGTATTTTATCATATTGGCTTCTACAAACCCTCATACAAATCCAGGAATTCAAAGGCCCGCCACTTCCCTTCAGTCTCTTCCACTTGCACCCCAAGTCACCCATTAGATCCACATGACCATCCACCCTTTGCCTCTGTAAATCTGCCTCCCACTTCTGCTGCTCTGCGTGGTTCCTCAGTATCCTGATCATCTCCGAACCTGACTGTTACCCACCCCATGGCCCTCAGTGCCCCCCATCACCTCAGTACCTGCCTGCCACCCACCTCATGGCCCCACCCCATCACCTCAGTACTTCACTACTACCCCCCCGATAGCTCCATCCCCATCACCTCAGTATCTGACTGCCACCTGCCGCATGGCACCTCAGTGCCCCCAATCACCTCAGTACCTGACTGCCATTCACCCCATGACCCTCTGTGCCCCCCAATCACCTCAGTACCTGACTGCCATTCACCCCATGACCCTCTGTGCCCCCCAATTACCTCAGTACCTGACTGCCACCTGCCCCATGATCCTCAGTACCTGATGGCCACCTGCCCCAGGACCCTCATTGCCCCCCAATCACCTCAGTACCTGATGGCCACCTGCCTCATTGTCCCACCCCATCACCTCAGTACTTCACTACTACCCCCCCGATAGCCCCATCCCCGTCACCTCAGTACCTGACTGTCACCTGCCCCATGGCACCTCAGTGCCCCCCAATTTCCTCAGTATCTGACTGCCACCTGCCCCATGGCCCTTCAGTGCCCCCGTCACCTCAGTACCTGACTCCACCCGCCCCATGGCCTCACCTCATACCTGACTCCACCCACCCCATGGCCCTACCTCCATCACCTGAGTATCACCTGTCCCATGGCTCCTCAGCTCCATGCCTCTTGCCGAGGTGGGTTTTTTTTGCCAGCAAAGCAGGAGAGTTTTGTTCGCGGAAAGAGCATTGTAGTGTGTGCGGTTTTGTTGATGAAATCTGACTTTTGTTGACAAAAGTCTGTAGTGTAGACAGGGCATTAGTGTTGCTAATGTGCCTGCATGGAAGTGTTACTATGAAATCTCAAATCACTCCCATTGTCCACCTCAATGCCAGCAGAAGTCACACCAGACAGTCCTTGGCTTCTCCACTAGTCGCTTGTTATGTTGGTGAGATTTTGTTTGTGTGCGTGATATGGACACTTCCCCACTGGGAACTAGACACACAACCCAGAGACCAGTGAGTAGCATCAGCGGTTTAGTCTCCACCAAGCTATGCTGCAGTTCAAATAGGCAACAATAGTTTTTGGAAGTCCTGGACAACTAGAGCATTATCTGGTCGACAGGATACAGTAAAAGTTGTACTAATTTTCAAAAAAGGAAGCAGGGCTGATCCTGGCAATTCCTGCCTTGGAAGTCTAATTTCTAACCCTAGTAAAATAATAGAACAAATATTAAAAGCAAAAAGAAAGCACTCTTTGGAGGATAAAGGCACTATGAGCAATAACGAGAACAGATTTTAAAAGACGAGTTCAAACCAAAAAAATCTTGCTCATGCTTTTCGACAAAATTAGATATAGTTAGAGGTTAGTAAAGTATTTGCCACAGTGACTCACAAAAATCATATTCTTAAAATAGATTCAGATTGGCTTTGATATGGATATTACATGGGCTAAAAATTGATTATTAAACCCTAGACAAAGGGTATTGAAAAGGAGCAGTTTAAATTGCAGGCGGAGAGGTGGGGATCCAGGTGGATAGGGGTTGGAAGAAGGTAAACGTCATGTTAGTGAAACGTGCCAGAGTGCCAGTCAATGGGATAGAGTAAGATGCTATTCAACATAAGAGTAGTTGAATCTGGCCTTAAATTTGCAGATGACACTAAATTGGGATAGTTGCCTACAGCAGAGAGGCTAGAAATAATACCGGTGAATTGAGAGAAACTGGAAAGATGGGCAAAAAATAAAATGAGATTCCTCTTGGAATAAAGTGCACAGTGATTTGGGGATAATATCATCCGATTTACAGATTTTTTCAAGGGAAGAGTGAAACCTGGAGGACAGTGATGCTGAAAGAGACTGACAGGTGACAGTAGAGGGCAAATTAGACATGGATGTGCAGTGTGATGTGGCAACAATGCTGTTTTGGACAGAGACATCACATCGTGGACAAGGAATGAATAGTCCCGATCTGCGTGACGCACCTGGAATAGGGTGTTCGGTTCTGGACACCTCGCTCCCAGAAGAGAGTGTGAAACTGGAAGGGGTTCAGAGAAGAGCAGCAGAATGAAGAGACAGACTGGTCATAGAGGAGCTGAATAGATAGCATGGCTAAGGTGGGGACATGACAGCAGCCTGCAAATATGGAGCCTGTAAACACCAAGGAGGAAGAATTATTGGCTGGTACAAGGTGGTGCAGATAGGAGCAGTAGGATGG
Source organism: Mauremys mutica (assembly GCF_020497125.1). Classification (NCBI taxonomy): domain Eukaryota; kingdom Metazoa; phylum Chordata; order Testudines; family Geoemydidae; genus Mauremys; species Mauremys mutica. The sequence goes on from NC_059085.1 coordinate 5,909,463, forward strand.
AGTGATAATGTGTAGTACAGGTTTCCTAGTGCTGGAAGGAACCTATTGCTTGAGGACAATTCAAGCTAGATGGGACAAAGCCCTGGAGGATATACTCCAGGGGACAATCCTGCACTGGCAGGGAAAGGGGCTAGATGACCCAGGAAACGGGCCTGAACCAAACCTTGGATCCAGATCCCTGTTTCCACATCTGGCCCTTCCTCTTTCATGCGCTGAGCCTAGCACCCAGAACTTTGCCTGTGAATCTCATATCTTGGGGCCATCCGTGTTGTTTCTTCTTCTGAGGCATAAAGGCCAATCCCCTGAGACACCCAGCCCCCACCCCAACACTTTACCGTATTGCCTTGCTGCTGTTATGTGTGTTGCCTAGAGGCCCAGAGGCGCTATTGCTGTCCAGACACAGTGAGACGCAGTCTTTGCCCCAAAGAGCATACAGTCTAAATAGACAAGGTAGAGGGGCTGTGACTTTGCAAAGGTGACAAAGATCTGGGAATAGAACCTAATTCTCCTGAATCCCAAGCCAGTGCTCCACCCATTAGACCACACTGCCTGCCAGCATGGCCTTGCTGGAGTGAGAGTCTGGGAGCAGCATCACTGCAAGGCAGTGGCAATGTGAAAGGTCTCCCAAGTACGCAGGCACATGAGTGGGGGTATCTTGGGATGGTTTCCCCCTCCCACCCCATTCCTTCTTAGCAGTGCCAGGCCATCTCTGCAGAGTCTGTCGCAGCTGAGAGATCTGTTGTTTGCCTGGGAACACCTATTAGCATTTCATGAATATTAATTCAGCTGGTACTTGGGCTCTGGGAGAAGCGTTCCAGAAGATGGGGCCCCGGGGATTACTGCAAACAAGAGGAGACAATGCTCATTGCACAGGTGATGATGTGCAGACGTGTAACAGGTGCAAATGGAGGGCCATGGAGAGAGGAGGGGCTGTCGGAGCAGCTCAGACCCTTCCAAGGCACTGGCAACCAGCATACTAGTGGAGTCCTAAAGGTTACTAAAGACTCACTGTCAAGATAAAGAACTGGCAGCTACAGGAAGTGCATCTGCTTGGCTGGGGCCCTGCCTGGAATTCCGCAGCTCTCAAAGTCCTGTCCCAGCACATACTGGGTGTTGTGTGGGCCCAGCTCAGCCATTCCTAAATCCTGCTCTGGATCTCTGCGGGGCATTACACGTGGACTCTGCAGGGGAACAGAGTAATGGTGGAGCCAGCATGATCTGCGGTTGCATGGCGGACCGTCACTACTCTCTGGATTCAGCAGCAAAGATACTCAGGTGATGAGCGCAGTCAGTACCAAGATAGATTTCCAGTCCGGGTGCTGGGATGTGCAAACGTGGATGGAAAGCAGGAGCTGCGCTGATGGGAATGGTGAGCTCTTAGTCTGGGCTTTTGCTCCTACTGCATGTAACTCCCGCAGATCTGTATGTGCAAAGCACCCCCCTGGGGAGGTTCCTTCACTCATTCTCTCCACCATGGGAAGGCAGAGGAGCTTTCACCTCCATCCCCCATGCTATTTCCTGCCAGCTCTGAGCCTATGTACTCCTGACACTGAGCCCTGAGACTCCCCAGCACTGACTGGGGCTGGCACACGGGGTAGGTGGACAGTGATGGTCCATGGCAGCTTTGATTGTGGTGGTGGGATCGGTGGATAATGGTCTTGCTTGAAAGGTTGTTGCATCCTCCCCAAGCGGCACTGGACCCTAGTTCCCCCTTTGGCAGGACCATCACTATAGGGGCTTTCCTTCTACTGGGCTGGGAGAACATTAGTGTCCCGCACTGAAAGGCAGCAGGCAGCAGCTGTTTGTGACATCCAGCTGAGTGACATCTTGCCAGGCTGGCTTGGCCTTGTATTTTTCTGCAAATTTTGTTTCCAGGCAGCCTTCTGGGCCCAGTCAGCACAGTTCACACTCAGCTGAAGGCAGACCAGCCAGGGGTGGTTTGTTCAGCTAGTGACGCTGGAAGCAGACAGGGTTAATGCACCGTGTTCTCTACCTGGGCTGACCCGTGCAGTTCTTAAGCCAGGTCAAAACATTCTCTGTCCTGATCCAGCACAACTTCATTCAAGCCCTGTGTGGTTGGGGTCATATTATTATTGGTACTGCAGCAGCATCTAGAATCTCCAGCCGAGATCTGGTCCCCATTGTGCTGGCCTCTGTACATATACACGGTCCTTGGGAGCCAAAAAATCTCACCGCCTTATAGGTGAGACCACGTTATATCGGGTTTGGTCCAGTACGGTGTACCAGACTGGACCGGCTTCCCTGGCGGTGAGTTAAAGGGCCCGGTGCTCCAGCCGCTGCAGGAAGCCTCTGGCCCTTTAAATCACTGCCAGAGCCCTGGTGGGGATTTAAAGGGCCCGGTGCGCCAGCTGCTGTGGGGAGCCCCGGGCCCTTTAAGTCACCGCCGGAGCTCTGGCAGTGGGGCTCGGGTGGTGATTTAAAGGGCCCGGTGCTCCACACGAATTTGGATATAACGCGGTAAAGCAGCGTGGCTCAGGTGGCGCTTTAAAGGGCCCGGGGCTCCCCGCTCCTTTACCGTGTTGTATCCAAATTCGTGTTCTATCAGGTCGTGTTCTATCTGGGTAGAGGTGTACTAACAAAGAGATTGTCCCTGCCCCAAAGAGCTTACAGGCTAGCTAGACGGAGGAGGGGAAGCAGCTTGCTTAAGGTCACACAATAGGTCAGTGGTAGAGGCCTCCTAAGTCTTTAATACCTTATCTACTGATCCATGCTGTTGCTAATAAATACGAGGCTTGAATCCATGACCCTAAGATTAAGAGTTTTATGCTCACCCAGTGAAGCCACCAAGTAAGGATGGCATCAGTCGCAAGAAATCATTTGCTGCCCTGGCAATGGGCCCAGCAGCACTGCTTCTAGTGGAGCAGATAGGGGCGGGCTCCTCCCATCTGTTCGTTCACCACGAGCAAAGAGAAGAGGGCAGGATTCCTGTGCCCACCTGGAATGGACTTTGGATGCAGCTCCTGCCATGAGAAGAACCAGGACTGGATGTCAGTGGGCTGCAAGGCCAAGCACAGCCCCTCACTTGGTTGTTTGCCTGCAGCAATAGAGGAACCTTAACTGTGGTGCTGGGACTATGTAACTTCTGCCATTGGAAGCTGGGAATCACCATCTGCTGATAGTGTCTGCAGAGAGACTGCCTCACACAGGAGTCGCCTAGGGTGCCCCAGTCTTTTGAAGGCCCTTTCTAAAGCAGGCCACCAGCCTGGGCCATGTCTGGCAGTGGCCAGGGTACCTCCTGGGCTAAGAAGAAAGGACTGAAATGAAGCTCTCAGAGTAAGTGCAAAGAGAGTGCATTTGTGCCAATGGGAACATATGGCCCTGGAGTACACTGAAACGAAGACACGAGTAATTGATTCCCCAGGGGCAACATTCCTGATGGTCAGATTGCCTTGTCTTTCACTGTTCACCCACCAGGCTTTTTGTAAACTCTAGAGACTCGGGAAACACAGCAGCTGCAAGCCCAGTGTGCTGAAGTTTAGTGACCTGCTAATGCTTGCTCCCCGTAGCTGTGTCAGTGACCATGGTGTACGTGCTGGTGCCTCTACCCTGGGAGGTTACAGAGACCACACTCGTTAGCCTAGAGTGGTCACCAAGCAAAGCCCCTCTGCTGCTCTCCTGGCCACCGCTGGGTAGTCTCCTTCAGGACCTCCTGCCCTCTGCAGCTTCTGCCCTTACTTCCCCAGCAGCTCCCTCAACTCCCTTGGGTGAGCGAGATCAGTGGGTAACCAGCCTTCCCCTGCTGCTGCCGCTCTTTATAAGACCCAGGTTCCTTCCCTTAAGCCCAGTTGGGCAGGAAGGAATCAGTCACAGGTACTCTGGACCCCTCTCTCTCTCTTCCCTTCTCCCCCCCCCTTCTTAAAGGGGCCAGTCAGCCTGTGACAGCCATCAGCTGTGGTGACAATGCAAATAATTACCTTGTGCCCTAAGGCTGTTTAAACCCCTGGGACAGAGACACCTCCCAGCCTCACCTCCTGTGAACTTCACCCCTAGAGGGCCATCTTTGGGGAGGAGGGATAGCTCGGTGGTTTTGAGCATTGGCCTGCTAAACCCAGGGTCGTGAGTTCAATCCTTGAGGGGGCTGTTTAGGGATTTGGGGATTGGTCCTGCTTTGAGCAGGGGGTTGGACTAGATGATCTCCTGAGGTCCCTTCCAACCCTAATAATCTATTATTATAATAAACGACACTTGTACAAAGTATAATACATATTTGTACCTGCCTCTGGAAATTTCCATTACATGCGTCTGACGAAGTGGGTATTCACCCCCGAAAGCTTATGCTCCAATACATGTTAGTCTTTAAGGTGCCACAGGACTCATTGTTCCTTTTTACTTGTACAAAGTGCTGCATATCCATCTGTGCTGATCTTGGGTTCTGAGCCTCTCCACTTCAGCCAGAAATGGTAAGCAGGGGGAGGCTGGGCTGCCGTGTTGTTCAAAAGACCTTCAAAGAAAGCCCAGCACTGTGCTGGAAGAAGTGCTGGCTTGTCAGTGGGTAGGACTCAGGAGGCATCTGGGTGTCAGGTAGGGTAACCAGACGTCCCGTTTTGGCCAGGACAGTCCCTTTTTTAAGCCCTGTCCTGACGGTCCTGACTTTTTTGGCAACAGTGGGCATTTGTCCCATTTGCTCTTGTTAGCTTGATCAGTTGGCAAGAGCAAACAGAACAAATGCTCACTTTCCAAAAAAAAAAAAAAAAGTGGGGTGTGGAGGAACGTGCTGGGGCAAGCAGCGATGCCAGCCCTGCGCAGTGGGGGAGGCAGGGCTCAGGTGGAGGCATGCAGGTCTTGGGCAGGGGGAAGGCAGGGCTCGGGCGAGTAGTGATGCCAGCCCCAGCCTTGCGCAAGCAGTGATGCCAGCCCCGCCTGGGGGGCTCAGGTGAGTGGCTTGGGCTAGCCCCGTACTGGGGGGGTGGGGGAGGCTTGCGCTAGCCCCACGTAGTGTCCTGTTTTCCCTTTGGGAAGTGCGGTCACCCTAGACAGAGGTTGCAGTTGGCTGTCGGTTTCGTCTTCACATCCTGCCCTTACTGCTTGTGTCGTCTGTCCAGTGTCTAGCACAATGGGGTCCAGTCCCTGGACTGGGGTTCCTAGTTACTACCATAATATAGGGACTACCTCTGATAATGGGGCTCTGTCCAGGAACCTGTCCCCTACAGTACCCCAGGCCTGACCAAGAGGGACCATGTACAGGCAGGCCATCAGCCATGTTCTGTAACGGTTAAAGCCCTGCTCATGCAGAATGGAAGCATCAGGCACCCCGGGAGGTTGTGGCAGTCATTGGAGGATCTGGAAAGGAGGGTGCTTAGGCGGTGTGGGTTACTGGTGGTTATGGTGCCTTTGTACCTTCAGCATGTGGAAGTATTGTGTGTGGAGCGTTGCATAGTGGTTGGAACCAGTGACTAGGAGTTAGGACTCTTGTATTCAACTCATGGCTCTGATGCTAGTTTGCTTTTAGGCTAATGTGTTCAAAAGTGGCCTCTGATTTTGGGTGCTTAATATGAGCCTGGTTTTCCGACAGTTAAGGCACCCTGAGCTGCAGTTGAAGTCACGGGTACTGTGAGTGCTCAGCACCTGACAATTGGCCCGCCTGATTTCAAGTCAGGCACCAGAAACTCTCCCCCACCAATCAGAGGCTGTTTTTCAAAATGCGGCCTCTACTATCCCTGTGCCTCGGATACTGACTGACCTGCTTGGGGGGTGAGGGGATGAGGGAGTCACTGTGAAGTGCTTGGAAGTGTGACGTGCTAGAGCTGCCTTGGAGGTCGGTCAGTCAGTCACTGGAATCACTCCTCTGGTTCTCGCTGCTTGTGGGTCACATTCAGAAACGGGGCGGGGGGCTTGAAAACAATAAGAAGATTCCAAAAGTGCCTAAAGGAGCCAGGGCCCAGCTCCTCCAAGGCATTTAGGCACCTGAGTTCCATTGAAATCAGTGGAAGTTACGCGCCTAGGTGGTTCCTGAGAGCCAGTGGGTGTTGGCTGCCAGCTCCCCGAGGTGTTTTTGGAACCCCAACTCTAAGGCAATATACGTCTATTTCTTCTCGTACCCCCCTTCCTTTCTGTTTTCCACTGGCCGTTTCATCCCCGCTCCTAGCCCTGTCTCACTCCCCCGCTGTCTCTTCCCCTAGATTTGGACATGGCCAGAGAACCCAAGCCGAGCCGAGCCAGGCCTGGACAGAAGCGGCAGCATGGCGGCACCCTCTACCAGTGAGTCTGCGTGGCACGTTGTGGTCTGGTGGGGGTGGGGGTGCTGTGCTGAGTGGTGCTTGCTTCTGGGCCTGGGGATTATCCTCAATAGTGTCGGGAGAGCCTCAGAGGGTCTCTCGTGAGACAAGACCTCTACTCCGATGGTCTCTCTTCTCCCACCATCCCTCCTCCCCATATCCCATCTTCTTCAGCTCTTCACTCAGCCAGGTCCTGCTCCCTCCAGGTTCTCCTCCCATAGCCCACAGGGCCTCCTGCACCCCACCACAGCCCAGCCCTTGGGTGGCAGGGCATTCAACTCTCACTCTCTTCTGGCCTCTGGATGACATCTCTAGTCGAGCCACAGGTGACTCCCATAATGCATTGCGTCCCACTGGGGGGGGTGGAAGGGGTGGGGTGGCAGGTGTACCAGCTGAGATGGGGAGGCCTGCTGACCTGCTGAAACGCCATGATGGCTCTCAGCAATGGCACAAAGCCTGCTCTCATGGTAACTCAGCCTCATGTTTTCAAATCTCAGATAAAGTGTCCTAATTACTCATGATCCTCTACTACACCCACTGTATTGGCCTCGCCCTCTACTGGCCGGGGGATCTGAGTGACGGAGACTCTCTTTGAGCTCCCTGGGGAGCTGGTGCTTTGGGCACAGCAGGGGCGGATTCTTTGCGCTGGGGGGTGTGTGTGTGTGGTTTGCTTGCACCATTCTCCCTGGGTTGGACGTGAGGGGGATGGTTTCCTCGCACCGTTCTCTTGGGACGGGGGGGAATAGTTTCCTCTCATTGTTTGTGGGGGAGGGTGATGGTTTCCTCACTCAGTTCTCCCCAAGGGGGGGATGGTTTCCTTGCACTGTTCTCCCCGGGAGGAAGGGGTCAGTTTCTTCGTGCCGCTCTCCTGGGTGGGGTGGGGCGGGGGCGGTTTCCTCACGCTGCTCTCCTGGGCCTTGTGCTGTTCTCCCGGGGGGGGTTCCTCGCACTGCTCTCCTGCGGGGAAGGGGAGGTTTCCTCGCGCCACTCTCCATAGCTGTCAGAAGGCTGCATCTCAATAGAAATTAGGAGCTCTAAAGGTTAATCTGCTTTAGAAATAATATGTTGAAATTCACTGTCCCAGCCTTGAAAATGATTTCCTAGAGATGTTGGTCCCTCTGAGGAAACTGCCAGGGATTGAACTGAGGAGCACAGGTGTTGCCAGACCAGCTTAGACCCAGAGTCATAAGAACAGCCATACTGGGTCAGACCAAAGGTTCATCTAACCCAGTATCCTGTCTTCCAAAAGTGGCCAATGCCAGGTGCTCCAGAGGGAATGAGCAGAACAGGGAATCATCAAATGATCCATCCCCTGTCGCCGATTCCCAGCTTCTGGCAAACAGAGGCTAGGGACACCATCCCTGCCCATCCTGGCTAATAGACTTTGATGGACTTGTCCTCCATGAATTTACCTAGTCGTTTTTTGAACCCTGTTATAGTTTTGGCCTTCTCAACATCCTCTGGCAAGGAGTACCACAGGTTGACTGCGTTGTGTGAAAAAATACTTCCTTTTGTTTGTTTTAAACCTGCTGCCTATTAATTTCATTTGGTGGCCCCTAGTTCTTGTGTTATGGTAAGGCATAATTAACACTTCCTTATTTACTTTCTCCACACTAGTCATGATTTTATATTTATATTACCTCGCAACCTAAAGCTGGCCTCCAGGACCTCTCTCCTATCCTTCCCTATGTCATTGGTATCTACATGTACCACGACCACTGGCTCTTCCCCAGCACTACACATAAGTCTGTCTAGATATCTCAAGAGATCTACAGCTTTCGCACCCGCCATCTTATTCAGTACCCTGCCTCCCAAGGTGGCCAGCACCATATGGTGGAAACCATAGCAAAGCATCTACCTTTCCCTCCCATGTCGTTGGGCCTTATGCTGGAGGGGTACAGAGGGCCCGACACTGAGAGCTGTTTGTAAGCCATTTTTCAAGAGCACTTCCGGTATCTTGATCTAGAGTTCTCCATCTGAGTCTAGAGCATTTCCAGATCACTCTAGACCATTGTGGATTTCTAGATCCAGGGCACTATACTGCTGGGTCCATTTCACAGCTCCTGAGCTCCACACTTTGAGATTTGCCCATCTCTAGTATAGAACTGCAACTAAGGAAGAGGAGCTTTGATCCACTCTCAAGGCACAGCCTTGAGAACCAGCTCTTGGAAGGCCATGCTAATTTGGCTCCCAGCCACTTCAGCTTGCTCGTGTGTCTGGCTTAACCATCTGCAGAGTCCACTCTGGACCCTGAATTGTAATAGAATCTGCTATTGCTCCATCTCCGCACTCATACACATGCCCTCATTACTGGCCAGCCCCCAGGGATCTGGGGCCAGATCTTCCTCTGAATCTGTCAACTCCTCTTTTTGTAAGGGGCTGAACTGAAATTCTGGATCCAGGCATCCTCAGGCAGTGGGTAATTAGTTGGGGCTGGGACCCTTCTCTGCTCGTGAGCCAATCCATCCTTCCCACATTAGCATGGAGGTGGCATAACAGAGCCCTTGAGGCGGGACGCGAAAGCACAGACCTTGCCTTTTGCAACCATCACGGGTAACTGGAGCAGTGAGGGAAGGAAGACAGCCTGGCTCGACTCCCCTGCATGGAGACAGGCAAGGTGGGCAGCCACTGACCTTGCCGAGTAAACTGCGGTGAGTCAGCACTCTCCCTAAGGAGCAGGGCCTGGATCTGGGGAAGGTAGCATGTGGAGCAGGAGGGACACTGCCAGCTGGCAATCTTGCTAGAGAGCACTTGTGCATTGAACTAACTGTTCTGTCAGTTGCCATGGGGATGGTGTCGCAGCCTGCTGGGATGAAGGCAAAGAGGGGACATCCCTGGCCACATGAGATCCATTGTTGCTGCTCGCCCCCCATCCGCAGCTTATTGCGTCTGGGGCACCCTGCTTTTAGGAGCACTGTCCTGCTCACAACATGGCTCATTTATAGTGCACTACAGAGGCAGGTAACACTCTGCAGTGCCTTGCACAGATAAGGAAACTGAGTCAGAGAGGGAGGCCAAGGGACTTGGCCAAGACCACAAATCAAGTCAGAACCAAGAGTAGAATCCAGGCTCATGCCGCATCCAGTGGCTCATAATGCTGCATTTCAGTGGGGCAAGTTGTGGGGACCCATATGGCTCTGCTGCTGAGTAATCGCCTCTGTTTCCTCTCCCACCTATGCAGGGCTCACCTCTGCAGATGGTAAGCTCTTTGGAGTCGGGCCTGTACAGTACATAGTGTGACGGGGCCCCAGTCTGGCACGGGGCCTCTAGATGCCATTGTTATACAGTGCGTAAATCCTATCGCTGGCTACCGTTATGTACAGAGTGGTGTCCTTCCATACGAACGCACCCTCCATTCATATGGAAGGACACTCCGACCCTTGCAGCTCTCCTGACATAGCCGCTAGCCCGTGCATGTTACCTCTCTGTTCTTAGGGAGCCCAGAGAAACATCCGGCCTTTTAGGGGTGTAGGTGCACTGCCTACACCTCCAGACCTCTCTCACTGATTCATTATTATGTATTGAGAGTCGCCCAGGACGCTTGCCATTATACCTACAGGGGGAGACAGGCCTGCCCCTGGGGCTCCCTAGCTAAGTCAGGCAGACAGTATAGTTTGCCTGTTGTGTAACTTGTGAAGCATGTGGTTGTTTTACTGCTCTCTGGGGGTTAATGCTGTTGACAGCATGAAGCTGAATACTCTGCGGGGCTGGGGGAGGGGGAACATTGTTGCATTAGCTAGGAATCGAATCCAGGCCTCCTGCATTGCAGGTGAGACTTCTACCACTGCAGGAACTGGCAGACAGCAACCCCAGTGCTTAGCCAGGAGGACTGATCTATTCACAGTTTTTGTCCAGCTCAGCTGCAGCGATGCTGCCGCTCCAACAGCAGGGCTAGGTTCTGTGTGAGGGGAGGGAGGGAACATATCCTTCCATTTGAAGAATCCTGTTTTGCTTGTGCTTGTTCATTCTCAAGGATACAGGCTGCTTGGGAAGTAGAACGTGGTACAGCGAGCACAGAGGAAATGGCCCGGAGGCGTGCTTGAGGAGAGGCAGCTACTTTCGGGTTCTGCCCTGTTTCACTGCCAGCTTGACAAAGCAGAGTTGGGATTACAAAGAGCTCCATTGTCTGGGGAGCAGATTAGAGGGGGTGGAGTTTTTAATTTTTTTTTTTTTTTTTTTGACAAAAATGAATTGGCTGCTGGTGCTTTACTGGGTGGCAGATCTGGGAGGACTAGGCAGGGGCAACAGGGTGGATTTTCTGTACACTTCAAGCTTGCACTCTATGGGTGCTATCTCCAGCCAGCTGTGAGCTAAGCACACAGCAAATGGAATTGCTGCCAGGCTCCGGCCTGGGAAGCTGCACTGTTATCTTTGCTGCCAGACCTGTGTTTCAGCATGGTGCTGCGAGGGGCCTGCCGGGCTTTCCTGGCCAGTGTGATAGAATCATAGAACCACAGGGTTAGAAGGGACCCCCAGGGTCATGTAATCTAACCCTCTGTCAAGATGCAAGATTTGTTGTGTCTAAATCATCCTTTTGAAAACCTCCAGTGAAGAAGCTTCCACAGCCTGCCTAGGTGTCTGTATCTGTAAGAGCAGTTGGCCAATGGAACAAAGTTTTTCCTGATATTTAATCTAAATCTGCTGTGCTGTAGTTTGAGCCCATTGACTCTTGTCCTGCTTTCTGGGGCAAGAGTGAACAATGTTTCTCCATCTTTTTATGGCAGCCTTTCAGTATTTGAAGACCACTATCATGTCCCTTCTTAATCTCCTTGTGACGTTGCACTCTATATAATTTTATAAATATATGCTAATAAGTGAATATAATGTAATTGGAATATGCTTCATGCAAAAGGCCTCTTGTAAGGTATCCTTGCAAAGCTTATAATCTACTGAATGGGGTCACCCTATTTGTATAAATGTGTCACTCTTGTATCTGAAACTAGAAATATGAACTATAACTCTGAGGGCCTATTGTAATTATGCAAAGTGTGGGCCATTAATGGTGGTTTGGAATCTTGATGGCTCCCATCAACCAGGACAACTGACTGTGGATGGCTCTGTTTGCAGCCAGGCCTTCCTGTGAGTCAGGCTGGGAGGAATGAAGGCTTGGGGGTCTTACAGTGACATGTGATCATGTCACCTGAACTGGAATCCATCTTTAACCTGGTGCTTTTCCATTGAGAAGGAGGGGTGGGAACCCAGGGAGGGACAAAGGATTCCCGCCTTATGCAAAAGAGATATAAGTGGATGGAACAGAACAAAAGAGGCAGCCATCATGGGGAATCCCCTAGCGACCACCTGAGCTGGAACAAGGGCTGTACCGGGGAAAGAATTGTGCCCAGGCCTGGAAGGTGTCCAGTCTGAGGGAAAAACTTACTGACGCACCTCTAAGGGTGTATTCTGTTTGATTAGACATAGATCTGCATGTTTTATTTTATTTTGCTTGGTGACTTAACTTTGTTCTGTCTGTTACTACCTGGAAGCAGTTAAATCCTACTTTCTGTATTTAATAAAATCACTTTTTACTTACTAATTAACTCAGAGTTTGTGTTAATACCTGGGTGGGCAAACAGCTGTGCATAGCTCTCTATCAGTGTTATAGAGGGCGAACAATTTATGAGTTTACCCTGTATAAGCTTTATACAGGGTAAAACGGATTTATTTGGGGTTTGGACCCCATTGGAAGTTGGGCATCTGAGTGTTAAAGGGAGGAACACTTCTGTAAGCTGCTTTCCGGTAAGCCTGCAGCTGTTGAGGAACGTGATCCACACCTGGGTCTGGCTCAAACCAGGCAGGGCACTGATGTCCTAAGCTGACGGGGCAGGAAAGCAGGGGCAGAAGTAGTCTTGGCACATCAGTTGGCAGCTCCCAAGGGGGGTTCTGTGATCCAACCCATCACACTCCTCTTTTCCAAACTAAACCTACCCTGTTCCTTCAGCCTTTGCTCATATGACTTGCATTCCAGCCCTTCGAGCATCTTTGTCGCTCACCTCTGGATCCTTTCCAGTTTCTCCACATCCTTTCTATGCATTGGTGACCAAAACTGGACACACTACTCCAGCTGAGGCCTAACCAGCACCAAGTAGAGCGGTACTGTCACTCCCATGCTATGCCTCTGTTAATGCAACCAAAATGGCAATTGCTTTTTTTGCCGCAGCATCACATTGCTGACTCATGTTGAGGTTGTGATCCACCACAACTCCCAGATCTTTCTCAGCAGTGCTGCTGCCAAGCCAGTTATCCCCCATTCTGTATTCGTGCATTTGGTTTTTCTTCCCTCAGTGTAGCACCTTACATTTGTCTTTGCTGAATTTCATTTTGTTGTCTTTAGCCCATTTCCCCAATATATCAAGATCCCTCTGAATTTTAGCTTTATCCTCCAAAGTGTTGGCAGCTTTCCCCCCTCAGCTTTGTGTCATCTGCACATTTGATCAGTATGCTCTTTATTCCTACATCCTGGTTATTAAAACAGATGTTAAACAACACCGGATCCAGAACAGAGCCCTGTGGAACCCCACTTGAGACCTCCCTCCAACCTGACATCATTCCATTACTAGTTACTCTTTGTTCGTGGTTGTTTAACCAATTATGTATTCTACTTAATGTGAGTTCCGTCAAGCCCTCATTTCTCCAGCTAACTTATCAGAATGTCAGATGGAGCCGATCCCAGCACAGCAATCCTCTTTCCTGGAACATCAACTCATTGTCGAAGAAGTCAAAGCCCTCTCACTGACATCACCTGTGTAGCCTCACATTTACTTCCACGATTTGACGGTCCCTGCCCAGCCTTTTCCTTCAACGGGGAAGATGGACGAGAACTCCACTGGCACCCCAAACTCTTTTATCCTTCTTCCCAGAGCCATGTAGTCTGCCACAGTCAGTACCTTAGATTGCTGACGCTAGGGTAGAGTCCTCACTGGCCACCCCTCCAGCCGGAAGTGAAATCACTCCGGCTGTCCATTGCCATTGCAGAGCTGGGGGCACCAACGGCTCTTGCTGGGATGCAAGGGAGGGCTGTGAAAGCGCTTTGCCAGTCAGCAGGAGTCGTGTGCATAGGGAGATCACGATGCCTCCCAGTAACCATGTCACAGACGCGGGGTGGACAAAAATTGATGATTTTTTTAAAAAACAAATGGATTTTTTATATAAATGGATTTTTTTTCCATTTTGATATTTGAATTATAATAATTTTTTAACAATAAACCTGTTTAAAATGAAATCTGAATTTAATACAAAGTATGTTATGGCTAAAACTTACTATAAACTCTTAAAACACTGAAATAAAAAATAAATATGCTAAATCCAGGAATCTCTGTTTTTAAAAACAAAACAAAACAAAAAAACCTGCTTTTCTGTATAAAGAAAGATTCGGGGAAAACACCTAATTTTGGAGGTCAAACTTTATAAATGTGGCACAATAGATCATGTACTGTATTAAGGGTTTGTTATGTGTTTAATTAAATTCCAGTTACCACCCTAATGCAGCTTGACACAGACCATGAACAAAAGGTTAATTATCTAGTAAATAAGCAATAGATCATTGCTATTTTGTAATCTACTAAACTGTACATTAATAAGAATCTGAAAATATTAAGCTATATCATTGCTTAAATAAATCTATATAGTTATAATATATTCTCTTAGGCAGCAAAAATATGTACTAAATCTAGTATAAAGGCTCTATTTAGTTGTAAGTCAACATGTTTTAATGGTTATATCAACCAGTGAGAATGCATTTTTCTTTAGAAAATAGCTAAAGTACAAATGGAAAAGTTGATTAAAATCAGTGATTTACACTGAGGCTTTCCACTTGGTGAGTTAAATCAACCCACTCTGTGCAGGCCCCTGTCCGTGTCCTAGAACTCCTCCTCCAATGTCAGAACCCCTTTTTTCTCATCCTGACACTCTCCTTTCCCTGTCCCCCTCTGTTATCCCTTGGGAGCCTAACCCTCTCTCCGCCACCTTCTTCTCTGTCTCTCTCTTTAGCCTTCACGGCTTCGTTCTTATTCCAGCCTCAGAGATTATTGGAAAGTCACCACCTTCCTCTTAAGAATGCAGATGTGACAAACCCAGGGCCTGTGTGTTCTGACTGGGCTCCCTTTGGGGCTGGCTGCCTGGGGATTCTGATCTAGGCTGTTGGTCTCCAGGCAGTGATCTCCAGCTGCAGTTTCTAAGGAGCTTCCAGTCCCATCTCACTTCCTTTTAGCAGTGTTTGGTCACTGTTACATGGCTGCACTGTGTAGCTCCCGATGGGCTTTCTGGGCTCTATCCTGCAAAGCGCCGAGTGCCCGATCCTGCAGAGGGTTTAAGCATGTGCACACGGATGGAGCCCTCTAGCAACTGATTTGCTCCTGGGCTTCCCCAACAGGAGGCTCTGCAGAGTGAGGGAATCCAGTCCCAGCCCCTCTCAGCAGCAGCTGCTGGAGGGAATGCTGATGCAGGTCTGGCTCTTCAGTCACACCACACGGCTGGAGGCAAAGTAGGAGATGGTATAGCTCAGGGGTCGGCAACCTGTCAGCAGTGCTGTGCCGAGTCTTCATTTAGTCGCTCTCATTTCAGGTTTCGCGTGCCAGTCATACTTTAACCTTTTTAGAAGGTCTCTTTCTATGAGTCTATAATATAGAACTAAACTATTGTTGTAGGTAAAGTAAATAAGGTTTTTAAAATGTTTAAGAAGCTTCATTTAAAATTAAATTAAAATGCAGAGCCCCCCGGACCAGTGGCCAGGACCCGGGCAGTGTGAGTGCCACAGAAAATCAGCTCGCGTGCCGCCTTCGGCACCCATGCCATAGGTTGCCTACCCCTGGTCTAGCAGATCAAGCTAATAGAGCCTGATGCCTAAGTGCTAGCAGGAGGCGCTGTAGAGAACGGGGTAGCCAGAAAGAGTGCACAGGAGCTCCAGGCTACTCGCTCCCCTCCTGTGTGACTCTAGCCTCCAAATAAAGTGCTAAACGGTGGCCAGAACTCTCTAAATCCCAGGCTGCCCCTGACCATGAGCCCGCGTTCCCTTTCCTTCAGCCTCTTGGGAGAACATTGCCAGAGGCAGGACATGAGTTTTTGGCAGGCCTGGATGCTGTAGGCGTGGATCTGAAGGCCTGACTGTCCCTATAAGAACAGGCCAGAGAAAGAAGGGAGCAGCAGATCCCCCTGATGGAAACTTGGAAAACAAAAGGGCCTGAACAAAGAATCCTGAAATAACTCCAGGTGCAAACAATAGCAGCAGTGGCAGTGTTTCCTGCGTTCCTGGCGGCTGCTCTCCCCTCTGCTGCCAAAGAGCTGCTGCACTGTGCCTTTAAAAGGAGGGCTGTTACTATTGTTGTCTGTCCGACCAGCATGAACCATTCCTGAAACCCTCTAAAATACCACAGCCTCCTGCGACCTGAAATCCAGAACCAGCCACGTCCTCTGAGCAAGACAGGAAGGGGAGCCAACCGCTCCCTCCACCCCGGTGCATTTGGTCAATGCACAGTGCTTATCAGCTACAGAGCACGCTGATCAGTGCCCCAGAGCTGCGGTACGTACGCCAGGCTGGGCGCTAGGGCTTTGGGCGATGATGATTCTCCCCTTGGAGCTAGAGCCAAACCAGCTGCCCCCACCCCAGGTTGTTAGGGACTGTTGGAGATGCTGTCTTCTGGGCAAGGTCGTCCCCACTTGTGGTGATCAGAGGTCCCCTTGACACTTTTCGTGGAAGTCTCGGGGTCCAGCCCAAATGCCAAGGTAATAACATCTGGCACTTACGTCGCTGTTGTCACACAAAGGTCTCAAAGCATTTGACAAGGACAAATATCATTATTCCTCACTTTACAAGTGGGGAAACTGAGGCACAGAGCGAGGCCAGCACAAGCCTGCCCAGGTCGCACAGCAAGTCTGGGACCCAGCCCCCAGCTACCTAGTTCTGTCATTTAACCATGAGACCAGGAATGGGCAACGGGTAGCCAAGGGGCTGCAGCTGGCCCCTAGACATGTTGTTTGGCTCGCCAGCCGAGAGAGGAGACCGCACCACCATCTCTGCCCGGAGGGAGGGACGGGTGAGAGGCTCTGCCAGCACCAAGCAGAAGACTGTGAAAGGAGGCAAGTGGTGACTTTTCCTATTGCCCTGAGCCCGCACCTGCTGGAGCCAGAGAGGGAGGTGGGTCCCAGCAGGCTCCCTCCTGGTTGGCTGTGGTGGACAGTGCCCAGGGGCTACCAAACAGGGGCAGTGGGGACCAGCACAAAGGCAGGTCGAGGGCATGGCCTTGTCCCCCTTCCCGAAATCAGGGAGCTGAACACAGGCAGGCCAGTGCATGTGATGCCACTGCGGGACTTGCTGCTCTGCTGCGCTGCCCTGAGACAGCATGGCCCGCTTCCTCCTCAGCCACGACAACCCACCAAAGGGTGTGAGTGGAGTGTGTGGCTCTCTGCCCATCCCTGGATCAGACCATTCTGCCGCCTCGGCAGCGTCAGTAGAACGTGCTCGTCTTCACATCCCACCCTACAGCTCGGTGGGAGGAGCCGAGATCCCTGCAGCTTTCATTGGTAACATTTTGTCTGTTCTCCCTGTCTGAGCTCTCCCATCTCATCACAGCTGTTCACGGAATCTGGCCCCAAACTCATGCCATGAGCCCTGTGCACAACCTGGACCTCCCTCCCCATTGCGTCTGATGGGGCTGGAGCTCGGCAAGGTAGTGAAGAAAGGGTCCCAGGGGTTGGATGCCACTTCAGAGCACACTTCGCTACGGCCAGAAACACTCGCTTTGTAGTGGAATCTCACAGCTCTCTCTATGGCCTTGGTGGACTCTCCTTTCCCAACTGGATGCCACTACAGGGGGGATGCTGGAGAGGTCACATGTCAAATCTTCCTGCTGAAATATGGCTGTGCAGCTCATAGGGCTCACCCCAACTCCTTCGCCTTGATTTTCATCAGCAGTCCAAGGTGTTTGTTTCAAATGATATTTTGGATGCTGGGGAGAGGATGCCATGCACCGCCTTTGGTCAGGAGAGCCACTGGAGAGCCAAGCAGCAGAGCAGGGGCAGGGAGAGGGGATGGGTCAGTGTGGGGAGGGGATCCGTCTCTTACAAAGGTGTCTGCAGAATGAATGAGCTACAGAGCCACCAGCTGCTTGCAGTGTGTCAACTCTCCTGTCTTACTCACCCCCTGAATGCCAGAATTCAAGATCCTGAGCTGAACGTCCCAGAATTTGGGGTTGTTAACCTTGGGGGCTTGGGCTTGGTCTGTGGGGAGTTTGGATCTGGAACCACTCTTCTGTTGGGTGCAGCATAGTCTGGCTCTGACCCCACTCTTGTTCAGACGTTTCCCTCCCAAAGTACGCAGATGAGGGGGAGGCTGGGAGAGTGTTTCCCCTCCCCCTGCTGGAAGCGCTTTGAACTGTGGTTTGGAATTAAATTCTCAAGGAGGGGCCACAGGGCCTGAGGAGAGAACAGCTCAGTCTAATGGGGACCGGGACCAGGGGCAGAACGCCCTTGGCCCATAAGCCTGAGGCATGTGGTTTGCAGAAACGAAAGAGGAGGCCTTCTCGGATTCCTGGCTGTGTTTTGTAGCTGTTGCTTGAATTCCCCAGCTACACGTGGGGGTGTGTGTGTGCACGTGCGCACAATGGAAGGTGTCTTGTTTTGCTATGTGTGAGCTCACATGTTCCAAGATTCCTTGCTGGCTGGGAATTCCAGCTCTCGTTGGCCGCCTGTAGCATGTGGGCTAGAGTCCTTCCCGCATAAGCCCCTGGCACTATCCTGCTCTGACCTTGGAACACTGTGTCCTGGCTTCTCAAGCTTCCCCTAATGCGTTGTGGTTGGGTGCAGGCGCTTCAGCAGCACTGTAGTGCAGAGGCTGCCTCTCCTGCCGCACGGGGCCAGTGGCCTGTGTGACCAAGTGGGGATTTCCCCTTGTTATGTTGTATGTGAGTCTTATTAACTGAGCCTATGTGAGTTTTACTGTTTTGCATGACTATTGTGTGTGCCTCAGTTTCCCTGTGTGCTGCACCAGTACCTTGGTGGGAACGGGGGGGGGCGGGGTGACTTTGGCTGAGACCTCTGGGGCAGGTGAGGCTGCTCCAGCTGCCTGCACGGATGCTATGACTGGTGCCCTTTGTAACCTGAGACCCAGGAGGGGGATGCAACCAGGTGACTCTATGCGGGAAGCAAGACAAAGACCAGGAGGAGGAGCAAAGGGCGGGTCAGAGGTCAGGTTGCTGGAAGCGGGCAGTCTGCTGTGGGGCACTGGAAGAAGGAGAGGGAGAGTCCAGGGCATCTGGCCCAGGACTCCCCAAGATGGACTTGGCTGAAAGTCACAGTGTCTGTAACAGCTCTGTTCTACACTGTGTTCCTGTCAACTAATAAACCTTCTGTTTTACCGACTGGCTGAGAGTCACTGCTGACTGCGGAGTTGGGGTGCAGGGCCCTCTGGCTTCCCCAGGAGCCCCACCTGGGTAGACTCGCTGCGGGAAGCGCACGGTGTAGAAGGGGAGGCTGAATGCTCTGAGGCCAGACCCAGGAAGATCGAAGCTTTGTAGGCTTCTTGCCCTGGCGACAGTCTGCTCAGAGAGAGGAGACTTCCCCAGAGTCGTGGCTGGCTTCATATGGAGTAGTTCCAGAGCATCGCCCAGTGACTTGGCGAGGGTCTCTCACTGGAAGCCATCAATGGGTGACACGGCCCACGAAGGATCAGGGATCCTGGATATCCAGTTGGGATTTCAGCCATAAAAATAGTTCCTTGTGTACTGCTCCTAAAACCAGCTCCCAGGTCCTGTGAGCAGGGACTTCTAATAGACTCATAGTAATTAGAGATGGAAAACTTCTCTTAGCTCACTGGTACCACCTGTCTGCAGCCAATGCCTGTTTTTAAGATGGGGAAACTGAGGCACAGTGATCTTTCCAGGATCACCGATCGAGTCGGGGGCAGAGGCAGGACTAACCTCCTCCCTCTCATGGCCTAGTAAGTAGGGAGAAAGACTGGGACTGAGCCCCACCTGTGCCCTGACCTGGTGGGTCACTTCCTCTCTCTCCGCCTTTGTTTTCCCCTCCTTTCTGTCTTGTCTAGTCTGTCAGCGCGTTGGCTCTTGCAATGTGTTTGTACGGTGCCATGCATCAGGGGGCCCTGACCTCAGCTGCGATACTGTGAGAGACATGAAATAATCTAACCAAACAGGAGGATTATGATCCCGATTTTACAGATTCGGAACTAGCCACAGTGCCATTAAGTGACTCGCCCAAGGTCACACAGGGATTCTGTGGCACAGACAGGAACTGAACCTGCTCTCCTGAGTTTCAGGGGCCCACCAAGCTAATTCTGGCGGAAGGGTGGCGTAGCGCTAGGCTCCCTGTGTCCTTCAGCAGTGGAGCAGATGTGTTCTGATGGGGGTAGCTCACGGCTAAGGCTATGTTTTAGTCACAGGTATTTTTAGTAAAAGTCGTGGACAAGTCACGGGCAGTAAACAAAAAATTCACGGCCCGTGACCTGTCCATGACTTTTACTATATACCCCTGACTAAAACCGCGGGTGCTGAGGGGGCAGTGACACATGGCCCAGGACCCCCCCTGGTGCTGGGGGGGGAGGTAGGTGGCGGGGCCCGGGACCCCCGCTGGGGCGGGGGGTTGGTGGGGCTGGCCGGCTCCCTGCCTGGCTCCGACTGGCATGGCTCTGCAGCTCCTAGGGGGAGGGGCAGCCAGGGGGGCTCCGTGTGCTGCTCCTGCTACAAGCACCGGCTCCACAGCTCCTGTTGGCTGGGAACCACAGCCAATGGGAGCTGCGGGTGCGGGCAGCACGCAGAGCCCCCGGTTCCTCTGCCTAGGAGCTGCAGGGACATGCTGGTGGGAACCAGGGAGCCCCTCCCCCAAGGTAAGCGCTGCCATGCAGCCTGGTGCAAGTGGCACTGATGGACCATACGATTAGGTCTGTCTCTCCAATTCCATCGGTACAGACTTCTTGGCACTGACAACAACTGGTACCGACACCATCCACGCCAGCGGATTTCCAGTGTGCCATGGATCTCTGTGTCCGACGCAGTACCAGGGCTCCGCTGCCGAGTTCTCCCAGAGCATTGGTCTCAATGACATCTCTATGCCGTGCACCACCTTTCTCCACATCAGAGTCAGGTAGTGAGCAAGAGCACTTGGGTTCCCACCGCTCATCCTACCCTCCATAGGGATCCCAATTTCATCAGGGACCCTCAACCTCCATGGTTTGGGCAGCCATAGTACCAGGCACCAGCCCCCTATCCTCAAGGGCCGGACTGGGACTTCTGGCGGGCCCAGAGGCAACAAGCCTCCCAGACCCCGAGCGTGGTGTACCAGCAGGCAAGGAGGCACCCTCCTTCAGCTGGGACGTCAAAGGTTCGGAACCTCCTGAGCACCTGGGGGAGGAAGTTGAGGCTGAAGCAGAAAGGGAAGACACCCTTCAAGTTCGTCTCCCATTGTCCTCACCTGACGAGGGGTGATGCCCCCACTGCCATCCATGGTGGATGATTTTAAGTCATTCCAGGACTTAGCTCAGAGTGTGGCAGAAGCCCTGCAAATACAGCTGCACCAAGTGACTGTGCCTCACCACAAACTGGTGGACATTCTCCACTCTTCTACCTCTGCCAGAATGGCCCTCCCAGCTGAGAGGTGCTCCTGGATCCTGCAAGAATTATATGACAGACCCCTGTGTCTGTCCCGCTGACATGCAATCGAGCAGACAAAAAGTGTTATGTACTGGCGAAGGGCACGGAATTTCTATTCTCCCACCTGCCTCCCAATTCCATCACTGTGGATCCAGTTAATTCTAGGAGCTGCCAGTACCAGTTTAAATCCACCCCGTATGGCCAAAACGGGAAAGGCTTGGATCTGTTTGGCAGAGAGGCATTTTCATCAGCCACTCTTCAGTGCCAGGTGGCTAATTACCAGGCTTTGTTGGCCAAATATGACTACCAGAATTATGTGAAACTAGGTTCTTTTATTGATCAGCTCCTGGACTCCCACAAAGACCAATTTATGGCCATAATTAACAAGGGCCAGATGGTTGCAAAAACATCTCTCCAGACTGCATTAGATGCGGCATACATGGCGGCATGTTCAAGTTCCGCGGCCATGATTATGAGAAGGGCCTCATGACTGCAGTTGTCTGCTTCCCTAAAAAGGTCCAACCCACAGTGGAGGGCCTTCCCTTTGAGGGAATGAAGCTGTTCACTGAAAAGACAGATGTTCCTTTCACACATTGAAGGATTCTTGGGTGACCTAGGGATACATGCTGGCCCACAAGAGAAAATACAGCCCTCAACTGCTGTTTAAGTCCCGGTCATCGCAGCACGCGCCTCAGTGCTCATCACAGGGATCTTATGAGCCACAGAGAAAGAAATCAAGGTTCCCTAAGCAAAAGCAATCAGGACCACAGCTGTCTTCATCTGACCCCTTAACCTCCAAGTGGCAGTTTTGACGGGTTGGTCGAGACGAACACTCCTCACCACCTTACACTGGGAAACCCCACTCCTCCTTTTGGACACCGCCTTGCCCCATTCCGCAGCATCTGGGAACGGGTAACCTCTGACAAGTGGGTGCTGGAGATCATCCAGAATAGATATGCCATCTACTTCTCCTCCCTTCCCCATCCTGCTTCAGGGACCCTTCTCATGAGAGTTCACTACGTCAAGCGGTAAACCATCTCCTGAGAGTAGGAGCTATTGAACCTGTGCCTGTGCACCTCAGAAGCAAAGCTTCTACTCTTGCTACATCCTGACACCAAAATAAAAGGGAGGCTGGAGACTGATACTGGTCCTCAGAGCACTCAACCGATATGTCAAAGTGCAGAAATTCAAGACGGTCACCCATCAGTGATCATTCAGCGTTTGAGGAAGGAGATTGGCTCTCGGCCCTTGATCTTCAAGATGCATACTTCCACATTTCTATCATACCAAGTCACAGGTGTTACCTCAGATTCAGGCCAGGCCAGGACCACTTCCAGTACAGAGCACTCGCTTTGGCCTCTCATCGGCCCCCAAGGTGTTCTCCAAGTTCCTTTCGGTAGTAGCAGCTCACGTACGCACTCAGGGAATAATGATTTATTCCTACCTGGACGATTGCCTTCTCAGGGCACAGTCCTGCACAGAGGCCCATCGAGTCACTCAGACCACATGGGACCTGTTTCTGAATCTTGGCCTACAGATCAACGAATAAAAATCAACCTTAACACTGGTACAGAGGCTAGAATTCATACGAGCTGACCTCAGCTTCACTAAGGCGAGGGTGCTCCTCCCACATCACAGATTTCTCACTCTCTCCTCATTGATAGAGAGCGCAGTCCAGCCCCCATATCTCGGCCAGGCATTGCCTTCAGCTTCTGGGCACATGGCCTTGGGCACATCAGGAATTGCTCCCATCAGACTACACATGAGTTGCCTTAAAGCATGGTTGGATTCGGTTTACAGGCTGAACAGGGACAACATAGGCAAGCGTCTATCAGTGCCCACCAGGGTCAAGCAAGCCTTAGCCTGGTGGAAGGACCTGAGAAATGTGTGTACGGGAATCCTGTTTGCTCAGTCTTCCCAATCCCTTCCCCTGACCCCCGATGCATCCTTCATAGGATGGGGAGCACATTTCAGTGGTCACACAATACAGGGCACATGGTCTGTTGTGGAGACAGGCCTCCGTATCAGCCTGCTCAAGCCCAGAGCAGTCAGAAATGTGTGTGCTCACTTTCTCCTCCTGATCAGGGAAACGCACACGGAGGTCATGACGCACAACCTGGCCTTTATGTATTATATAAACCAGCAGGGAGGCGCCAGGTCTCATTCCACTGAAGCTGTGGAACCAGTGCATCTCCCATAACGTCCTAATATCAGCCACCTACAGTCACAGAGTCACCAGGGCGATGCTCTGGAAGTACTCCATACAAAGCCAGTCAGGACTCTGGGGGAGCCTCCTCTCTCTGAGCAGACTGTCTCTAGGGCAAGAAGCTTCCATAGCTGGGGGGGAGGAATAGCTCAGCAGTTTGAGCGTTGGCCTGCTAGATCCAGGGTTGTGAGCTCAATCCTTGAGGGGGCCATTTAGGGATCTTGGGCAAAAATCTGTCTGGGGATTGGTCCTGGTTTGAGCAGGGGGTTGGACTAGATGACCTCCCGAGGTCCCTTCCACCCCTGATATTCTGTGATCCCCACTGTGCACTTCCCCAAGCAAGTCCACCCAGACAGGGCTCCTTGGGAAGCCAGAGGGCCCTGCACCCCAACTCCACAGTCAGATGTGACTCTCAGCCAGCAGGTAAAACAGAAGGTTTATTAGTCGACAGGAACACAGCATAGAACAGAGTTTGCTATCACAGAAATCACTGATTTTTCAGCCATGTCTATCTTAGGGGGAGGGGACCCAGAGCCATCTTTTCCAATTTAACTAATAATTCCCCATGTGGAACCATATTAGATGCCCTACTGAAAGCAGGGTAAATTAGATCCACTGCATTTCCTTTGTCTAAAATATCTGTTACCGTCTCAAAGAAGGAGATCAGGTTGGTTTGGCACGATCCACCTTTTGTAAAACTATGTTGTATTTTGTCCCAATTACCTCAATGTCCTTAACTACTTTGTCCTTCAAAATTTTTTCCAAGATCTTGCATACTACAGATGTCAAACTAACAGGCCTATAGTTACTCAGATCACTTTTTTCCCTTTCTTAAAAATAGGAACTATGTTAGCAATTCTCCAGTCATATGGTACAACCCCTGAGTTTACTGATTTCATTAAAAATTCTTGCTAATAGACTTGCAATTTCATGTGCCAGTTCCTTTAATATTCTTGGATGAAGATTATCTGGGCCCCTTGATTTAGTCCCATTAAGCTGTTCGAGTCATCTGGTCGCATCCCCCTCCTGGGTCTCAGGTTACGAAGGGGCAGCCATAGCATCCATGCAGGCAGCTGGAGCAGCCCCCACAAAAGTCACACACCCTTATTTCCACCGCCTAGACATTGGTGCAATACACAGGGAAACTGAGGCACAGAGAGCATTCATGCAAAACATTATAGGCTCACATACAATATAACAAGGGAAAATCCCCACTTTGTCAGACGTACCTACTGGGAATACACAACAGGATGGCGGACAGTCTCAGCCGCAAATTCCCACATGACCGTGAATGGGAGATAGTCAGTGATTCTACATGACATATTCCAACAATAGGGGATGCTGGTAATAGACCTGTTTGCTGCTCACCAGAACAAGAAATGTCCAGAGTACTGCTCCTGGGTGGGGATTGAACGACACTCCATGGTAGATGCTCTCCTTCCTTAGGACAAAGGCCTTCTTTATGCCTTTCCCCCAGTCCCTCTATTACTGAAAGTCCTGTTGAAGATAAACATGGAAAAAACAAAGATCATTCTGATCATCCCCACCTGGCACAGGCAGACGCGGTACCCTTACCTGTTGCAGCTGGCATGATGTCTGCTGATGACTCTACCGCCTGTCGCAGAATGAGGGTTACACTCTCCACCCCAATCTGCAGATCCTGCGACTCAAAGCATGGCTCCTTCATGTTTCCAACACATAGAAACATCTTGCTCTGAGGAGGAACAGGAGGTGCTATTACACAGTAGAAGGGGCACTACTTGTCATACCTACCTTCAGAAATGGAAGAGGTGCCAGCCCAAGGGGGTCACCCCTAATTCAGCCACCATACCGGTGGTCCTAGACCACCTGTTAAGCTTAAAGAAATCACATCTCTCTATTAGCTTGCTGAAGGTTCATTTCGCATCAGTTGCAACCTTCCACCAGCAGGTACAAGGCTACTCAATCCTCTCCCACCCAGCTATGAAGAGGTTTCTTAAAGGCATAGCAAACCTCTTCCCACAACCCAGGCCCCTGCTCCCTAACAGCACCTCAACCTAATATGAAAAGAACTGACTAGACTGCTGGTTGAGAATATGGCCTGTTGTTCACTAACTCAGAAAGCATTCCTCGTTGCCATCACTTCAGCCAGGATAGAGGAAATACGAGTTTGGACTGGCACCCCAGCGCTGCAGCAGCAGCGCTATACTCTTTATTCCTCTTGTGGAGGTGGAGTACAAGCAGCGCTGTAGCCAGGGAGATATAGCGCTGTATGTGCCTTGCCAGTGTGGACGGGGAGTGAGTTATAGCGCTATAAAGCCACTAACAGCGCTGTAACTCTCAAGTGTAGCCAAGGCCTTTATCCCAAACCTCCTGAGGACAACAGGGAAGCCATCCTCCATATGCTCGACGTGAAAAGAGCTTTGGCCTTCTATTTGGACAGAACAAAGACCTTTAGAAAATCTCTGAAACTCTTCCTCTCCATTGCGGATAGATCGAAGGGTGTAGTAATCTTAGCTCAGTGGCTCTCCAAGTGGGTCTCTGGCTGTATTAGACTATGCTACCAACTGTGTGTGGTAACACCCCCATCTTCAATATGCACATGTTCCATGAGGTCAATCTCTTCGTCAGTCACCTTCTCTAAGGTCCCCATGTCACCCAGCTAGCTGCTTTGCAGATTTCTATCTGTGCATACCTTTGCATAGCACTATGGGTGATTCAGCTACAGACGCCCAGTTCGGTGCTGCAGGACTGTCGTCTATATCAGACTTGACTCGAAGGTCCCATCTTCCAGTGGTGGATACTGCTTGGGAGTCACCTACATTGGAGCACCCATAGGGACGTTACTTGAAGAAGAAGATACTCAACTTGTGCCCTAATGACGATTCTTTGAGATGTGTCCCCCTGTGGATGCTCCACGACCTACCCTCCTCCCCTCTACTTCAGAGTTCCCTCCAGTTGACTCTGTGGTAGAGAATGAACAGAGGAGGGAAATGCCCGCACATGCTGGCAAGCCTTGAGGTGAGTGAGGTAACACGCTTGTGGGACAGACTGCTATTGAAATTCTCCGATCAGCAGTGTGGGGCGCACGCACTCCTACAGTGGAGCACCTATAGGGGAGAGACATCTCAAAGAACCATTGTTACTGCACAAGGGTGCGTAACTTCTTGCTAATGGGGAAAACACATTCTGAACTGAATAATGAGTCAACAAAAATATTCACTCTTGTGAATGCTTTGCCTGCTTGCAGCCAGCTGTTGCATGGTGGTTGGTGGAGGAGTGGAACATGTTCTCTCCCAACTCGTATTCTCCTGATAGTGTGTCCCCTGTGTTACCAGATTTGCCCGTGACTGTGGGGCTTGCTTATTTATTTGGGGGGGGGGGGTTTCTGTAATTCTATCAATGTACTGCTTGTGTCACTTGTGTCCTCACGCGGAGCTCCACTTCTGCAAGTTCTCTCCCAATGGAGCTATCCTGCAGGACCTAGGTTCCCCACAATCCCTCTCTTTCTCGCGCACACACACACACTCACACCCACCCACCCCCTACCTCTCTCTGAGAGGACCGGGTTAATCAGCACTCCCAAGCTGACCCCTTGTATGTCCCTGGGCCCAGTGGGCTGGGTTGAGCAGCACTTCCAAGCTGCCACCCTTAGATGTCCCAGGTTCAGCACATCCCTGTCCCCATTTTCACGTTACAATTGTTCTGGTCGTAACCAACTTGATGAGCAAAGTCCACAGGATTTTTGGACGCTCCAGGGATCTTTAGCTTAGGTACAAGGAGCGTTGCTGCAGAGCGAATGAGGAAGCCAAAAAACACCCATGAAGGAGGGAGAGAGAGAAGCAACCAGCTTAATCATGAACATTATTTATTGCCAGGTAATAACCATACAAGGGGAGCGAAACAAACAAAGCAGTGATAATATTAAATCTAACTTAAATTTGATTATAGAAGTCAGGTTTAGAAAACTGTAACTGATCACGCAAGTCAGGGTCAGAAGGCTACATGCTGGGTTCTCACCACTCCGTGAAGCTTGAACCGGTCAGGGTTCCCAAATGCTGGTGGTAGCTGAGTGCTGGAGACGGGCAGAGCCCCCAGCACAGTCGGTCAGGAGAAGATGACGTCCCAGTGGCACTGATGCAGATTTTGGATCCAGGCATCAGAGGGGTAGGGGGTTTTTGTAGGGAGAGAACAATGGTTCAAAGGAAAACCCTAGATTTGTTTATATGTAAACAAGGGAGTAAACCAGAGTTGTTTTGTTCAGGCTAGACAATAGGAACTGCTCATTCTTGGCTGTGGGCGGTGTTCCTTGGAGGGAGCTCACAATGCAATTAGGCAGCATCAGTATTTTGGATACCAATCAAGGATTTATTACTAGAACTGGTCTGATAACTGCTGAGCTGGGTGTGTGCAGGTGTGGGTTCATTAACAGCTGGAGCAGAGATCCCCCATCATGCACTGCTTCCCTGGTTTTCTGGTCATAGAGTTCTAGGCGGTTCTTGCCTTGGAATCTCTGTTCTCCATTCTGTCGCTAATGGAGATGCCTCCCACGGCCTTTTCCTTGCTTTTTGTAAGTCTTTCTTCTGATCAGCTTTGGTTCAAGCAAAGGCTGGGGGAGGGGATGGTCTTTTGTGAGTCAGATAGGCTGGGTACTGCACCCTGGTTCCCCAAGAACACAGAGCTGATAGGTAACACCTGTGCCCAGCCGGAAGCCTCCTACATTCTCACTTCTGGGCCCCCAAACTTTTAAACCATGGTGTCAACTCTCATTCTTTGCCCTTCACCAGCCCCTTCTAGCCAAGAGTCTCCAAAGCACTTTCCAAACATGAATGAACTAAAGCTCAAAACCATTTTTCTGGGTGAGGTGAGGATCATTATCCCTGTTATACAGAGAGGGAAACTGAGGCAATGAGATGGGAACTGACTCCTCTAAAATCATACAGTGGAGCTATAAGAGAACCAAATTCAGATGTCCTGATTCCCACCCCTGTGTCTGAATCACAAGCCCTTCCTTTGTCTCAGATGTTTCTGCTGATGTAATAGAAACACTGGACCCCAGGGAAATTTGGACTTCTGCATCCCTCCCCTACCCTGGCACCCTCACTGAGTGGTGACACTCCAAAGCAAAGCTTCACATTAGTATTAATCTAACAGCTACTGACTCTGCAAGAGCTGAAGCAGCAAAATGAGCTTTTACAGAATATTTTATTACATCCTTCACGCAGACCCCAAACTTCTGGTTCATGGTGCATGATTTATTACAGGCATGCTGGCTTCTTGCCTTGGAGATGCTCTCCCTGACAGATTGCTTCTTACGTTGGAGCTGAAAGACCAGATAGTGTGTGCACAAAACCAGAAACCATGAAATTTAACATCAGAAACCTATAACTGCAGGTTCCCAGATAATGGGTCCTGCTCAGACTGCTTGAAGGGGGCTCATCTCTGTCTAAACTCAGACACAGACGCTCAGTAATAAACTTCCTGGAGGAACCTAAATGCCCTGAGAATCCACAGTGAGCCTCAGTGACAGTGTCCCACTCACCCAGAGACACCCCTTCAGTGCCTGTCTCCCCCATAAGGCCTTTCCTGTTCAATTTTTACTGAAAAATTCCTGGGTTTTACAAAAGCCATAATTCCATTTTTACTGATTTCCCCCTTAATTTTGGAAGTGCGGAAACACACTAGATCCAGATTCCTGCTCTGGAAGGAGAGATGGGTGTCCCAGGTGACCTAGCTGCTATCTCCCCTTTCTGACTGGGGAGCTGGATCAGTGCTGGTATACGTCGTGTCGTCAGTTTCACGCTTGCCACATACACGTACCACCTTTACAGATAGCACAGAGAGTCGTGACAGGGTGCTGGGCACGAACTGCTGAGCCAGCTCCGTCATGCCAGCTCCTATTAAGGGAGGTAAATCGCAGCTGGCTAGAGAAACCTGTTCCTGATTGGCAAAGGGGAAACAGCTCCCAGCCTGATGAGCCTGGGGCTCCAGAAAAGCTTTGGGGGACGGTAAGGGGTGGGGGCAGGGCAGACACCAGAGGGGTAGCCAGAGAGTGGAAGGAGGATGGGAGCTCTTCTCTCCTGGCTGCAGAGGCTGGGAAGTCCTTCAGACTGAAGCCTCCGTGCTGTATACAGTGGGAAGGTGGTGGGATTGCACCCTGTAAATAAACTGCACCGGTGACTGCTGAGCTTGAGGGTCTGTGGGTGGTTTTTGGAGCAGAGCAAGGGGAGCCCTCCTATGCCCTGTTACACGTGGGGGCTTGTCCGGGATCCTGAGCCAGCGCAAGAGTTTGGTGGCCCAGAGATGGAAGAGACACTGCAGTGGCTGGTAAAGCAGCAGGAGGAGATGCAGAAGGCTATGCAAAGCTTGCAGCAATCCCCCCAGGTGGAGAGGCAGGATTTGCTTACCTGGCAGGCCGAGCAGCAGAAAAGCCTGCAGGAGCAGGCCAGCGTACAACAGCAGCTCCTGCAGAGGATGGTGAGTCCCACCTGGGCACAGGACTATGTAAGATGGTCCCAGCAGATGACCCACTTCTGAGCGGGTAGCCATGGGGGCTGGATAGGATGGGGCACCCTATCTAGCAGGCGATGCCCAAGTGGCTGAAATGCTCCTGAGTGAGGAACAGACCAGGAAATACAATGCGGTAAAGCCAGCTGTCCTGGGTTGGGTGGGACTGTCCTCTGAGAAATACCGCCAGAAGTTACGGTCAGCAAGGGGGGAGGGGGGGTGCGGCCCCGGGAGTTCGCCCAAAGGTTGATGGACTGGGCCCCGCGCTGGCTGAGCCCCGCACCCAGACAGTGGGGGGGATTATGGACGCATTGATCCTAGAACAGTTCCTACTCTTTCCCCCCCCCCCCCCCCGATAGCATACGAGTATGGGTTAGGCGGCATCAACCGAGTATGGTGGCGGGGGCTGTGAAACTGACCGAGGGGTATGCGGAGGCCAATTTCCCCAGGAAAGAGGGGACGACCTTATAAAGACTTGGAGACTGGGAGAAAGCCCAGAGGAACACACACACACCCTGGAAAGGGCCCAGAGAGGAAAAGGGAAGACACCCGAGGAGCTCCCCCTGGGGCCTGACCATTTAAGAGCATAAGAACGGCCGTACTAGGTGAGACCAAAGGTCCATCCAGCCCAGTATCCTGTCTCCCGACAGTGGCCAATGCCAGGTGCCCCAGAGGGAATGAATGTAACAGGTAATGATCAAGTGATCTCTCTCCTGCCGTCCAGCTCCACCCTCTGGCAAACAGAGGCTAGGGACATAACAAGGGGAACAGCCCGTACGTGGAGTGTGGCTGGGCCGAGTTTTGTGGCTGGACTAGCGCTGGAGGGAAGAGATTGTCCACTGTTCTGGTGATGGTGGGGAGGAAACTACAGAGGGCCCTAATAGATACAGCCTCAGCCTGCTTTCTTATCCAGAGGTGGCTGGTAAAGCTGCACTGGATGATTCCCAGAGCCAAGATGAACCTTGAATGTGTCCATGGGGATGAGAGACAGTCCCTGTGGCCCAGGTGCCCCTTGAGGTCTGGGGCAGGTTCTGGAGGAGACAGGTCGGAGTAGTGGAGGGACTGCTTTATCCGGTGGTGTTGGGCACAGAGTGGAACCCCTTCCCAGGAGGGAAAGGAGGCAGTGGGAGGAAGCCACAGTGGGGAAAAGGGGAGGACCCCCAAAGAAGGGAGTGGAACCATCTAAACCACGAAGCCCCAGTAGAGAGGGAGACCATCTCAGGAAATTGCCGTGAAAAGCCCTAGACAACAGCCCGAGTCAAGAAGGAAGTGAGGAAGGAGGGATGGGGGAGACGTTCCTCCCAAGGCCCTTAGCAGAGGAGAAAGGCCCACTGGAGCTCCCTACAAGGTGACCCCCAGGAGAAGAGGCCCAGGCCCTGCTTGGTGGGTTTGAGAAACCTGAGGCCCTGGGTGTCCAGGGGGAAGTAGGGACCAACCTCTGCTGGAAGGGAATGGGGAAAAGGCTGGGGAACACACCCCGGGGTGCGAATGGTGTGAGGACCTGTGGGTTGCAGTCGACCTATGGGGATATCCACCCCCCACACAGTGTAATTTCTGTGGCTGGGGGGGTAAATGAATCCCGCAAGGAGGACCCCGGAGGGTCCCCCGAAGGTAGAAGGAGAACTCCCCTGGAGTGCCCAATCTGGTAGAGGGGATGGGGAAGGACGAACCTGGCGGTTAGGCCAGGGGGGAGGTGTGTGACAGGAGGCTGGGCATGAACTGCTGAGCCAGCCCTGTGTCACGCCATTACGGGAGGTAAATCGCAGCTGGCTAGAGAAACCTGTTCCTGATTGGCAAAGGGGAAACAGCTCCCAGCCTGATGAGCCTGGGGCTCCAGAAAACCAGACAGAGAGTGGGAGCTCCTGGCTGCAGAAGCTGGGAAGTCCTTCGGCCTGAAGCCCCCATGCTGTATATGGTGAGAAGGTGGTGGGATTGCACCCTGTAAATAAACTGCACCGGTGACTGCTGAACCTGAGAGTCTGGGAGTGGTTTTTGGCAGAGGCAGGACCAAGGGGGGCCCTGCTGTGCCCTCCTTCAAGAGTGTTGAAAGCAAATAAAAGTTGGGCAGCTGCTTGTCGTGCTGAAGTGGGCTGAAAGGGGAAGGTGGCAGCTGACGGTGTTTCAGAACATGAGGGTTTTTCTGACAGCTCCCAAACGCAGCAGAAGAGAGCGAGCCGAACCCCGATATTTATCCAGAAAGTGGCAGCCTTCATTTCTTGCACCAATTACCCCCATTCTTTGTAATTTTTATTTTAAAAAACCCTAATAAATTCCCAGGAAATTTTAAATAAAACACACCCCCCGCCCACCAAGCAAAGGCCTTATAATCCAGCCAGCCCCTCCGGACTGTCCCTCCCAGCTAATCCAGAGACACCCACAATTGCCAATATCACTGCTGATCCCTCCCCATGATCTAGAGATGGCCCCTACTCCGCATGGTAATCCCCATGCTGTGTAAGCAGAGAAATCTCACCAACTAAGCATTGCTGCAGCCTCCTGGGGGTTCCCGGGCCCCATGGCTGAGTGGCATTGCTGGGACGGGGGCATGGGGGCGGCACAGCTACCCTCATGCTCACTGCTGCGAGTGACCCTTGCTATCTTCTCTCTCCTTCTGCAGCAGTAACTGTGACCTGGACTATGAGCTCTACAGGGACGATTTCCCGTACAGGTGAGCGATGTCTGGCCCCAAGGCACCTGCCAGTTCTTCCCCCTTTGGTGTTGGGGGGGGGGGGGGCTGATGAAGCGCTGGGTTTGAGTTCCTTTTGCCCCCTGTATCCCAGCTCTGAGTGCACCAGGACAGAGGGGGCCATGTTTCATCTAAGGGTACGTCCACTGCAGAGGCAGAGCTGGTTGCCGCATGGGCCAGGCGTGCCCGTGCCAGCGTTAAGCTCGCTAGCGTGGGTAACAGTAGCATAGACGTAACCTGAGCACAGACCTCCAGGAGAGCCTGGCTGCGCCCTTGGGTTGCTAGCCCACACTGCTGCCCCTGCTGCCGCAGGGTCACTGTTATTGCTGCCCGTGCCAGCAGCCTGGGCGTGCCTGTCCGCTGCAGTGACACCTGCATGTGCCATAGACTCGAACTGTCAGCCAGTGCCTGGAGCTGTGCCACACCCACGGCCCCGGGAGCCTTTGCAGTCAGGCTCTGTTCCGGTGTCGGCTCGGGCAGCTCCTTTGATGTCAACCTGAGCTGTGCTGATTTGCACCGGCTGAGGAGCTGGCCCCGATCTCATCATTAGACCTTTACCGAATAGCAGCCGATTAGCACAGAGAGAGTCCCTGGGGAGTAATAGCCACGGAACCAGATTGTTTCCTCCGGCTGCACTGACAGTCAGTAGGCAGTGAAGTGCACTGGGGGCTGTCTCTGCTGCATGACTCCTGGTAACGCTCAGGGAGGGTAAAGAGCAGGGGGCTGCCCGGTCAAAGGAGCTGAAATCCTCCGGTGAGAGATGTGGTGCCAGGTGGTTTGGAGACTAGCCTGGGGGCACCACATTTCACCCATCCCAGAGCCACAAGGGCAGCTTGCCAGGACCCTGCGCAGCGCTGGATTGCCCTTGCCTGCAGCAGTGCTCACTGGTAATAGAGCAGGACTTCATGTCCCAGAGGCCATGCTCCGTCCGGATCCCAGTGGCTGCTGTGCAGGAGGCACGCTGGGGCTGTAGCGTCCACGGGCTGCCCCGTGGATTCCTGCGCAGCTCCAGCTGGGGGCTCAGCACGTTTGGAGCCATGTGCCTCTAGGCCACCCACTCGCTGAACGCCCAGGGAGGGAGGAATGGAGTAGGGCGTCCCAACTGCACCTGAGCACGCGCTGCCCTGAGGCGGGAGGGCTTGTGCCAGACCACAGCCCCCTGCTCCCCTCTGTAGCGTGCTGCAGCCCGTTCTTGGGCATTCAGGCCTTGTGATTTCCAGGGCTAGCAGCCCCCCCAGCTCCCTGCCCCCAACTCCTGCTCCCTGCTGGCATGAGGGGGTCTCCATCCTCCCTGCTCATCCTGCAGGCCCCTT
Organism: Mauremys mutica; assembly: GCF_020497125.1. Classification (NCBI taxonomy): domain Eukaryota; kingdom Metazoa; phylum Chordata; order Testudines; family Geoemydidae; genus Mauremys; species Mauremys mutica. The sequence goes on from NC_059085.1 coordinate 5,942,984, forward strand.
CTTCCCCCGAGGACAGTGCAGTGCCTGTGACACGTTGCGCCGGGGATCATGCCAGGGCCTCACCCCGCTCCTCACACGGCTGTGGCTCCCCCTTGCAGGGTGTACGAGTACCAGAAGATCCCGCCCCTTATTAATCGCATTCCGGTCAAGACCAGACGAGCCCACGTGGGGGCAGGGGGCAAGAGCAGCCTGATCTCCCACCCGGGGCCGAGAGGCAGCAGCACCGCGCCACTGGGGCGGACAAAGCGTAAGCGTTACGGATTGCGGGGGGCGGGCGGTGGCTAACGGGAGGGGATGCGGGACACGGAGAGGATCACTGCTTTAGGAAGTGGAGAGTGTCCGGGGGAGGGCGAGGCACCAGGACAGCACGACTTGGGTGGAGCATGCCTGGGGCAGGGGCTACCCAGCACTGCTTGCAGGGAGCACGTTCTCCCTAGGAAGGAGCCTGCTGTCGAGAGCCCCCAGCCCGAGCAGATTTTACAGGCCACTGTCTCCAAAAACTGCTCCAGGAAAGCAGCGCCTGGGCCAACTGGCGTGTGAGTTTGACAGGCCCAGCGTTTGCAAACATAGGTGCCCCCGAAGCTGGGACCTTCCAACGTGCCAAGGGATTTGGGGAGCCTTGCGGAGCGGCCCGATGTTCCAGAACCCAGGCCCCTTCCAGGTGCCTCCAGGGGGGAAAAGCTCGGCCCAACTGCTGTGCATTTAGAAGAGGAAATACACAGCAGGTGCAAAGGGAGACAGGGACCTGCCTGCAGCTTGGAGGGTCAGATGGCAGCACCTAGCACGTAACTGATGCTTAACCACCAAGAGCTGGAGTGTGCAGAATGGCTCTGAGGTGGGCTGCCCAGCCAGGCTGCCGACCCCGCCGGGATCACCCTCCCCATCACTTCCAGGTGAGGTACGTCTCCACGGAGCCTAATGGCCTCTCCTCTCCCTCATGCAGTGCGTGCCGAAGAGCTGCATTCCATCAAGGGTGAGCTGAGCCAGATCAAAGCCCAGGTGGACAGTCTGCTGGAGAGTCTGGATCGCATGGACCAGCGGCGGGAGCGGCTGGCTGGGGAGAGAGGTGAGAGGAGCGGGGAGGCTGTTACTGTCAGAGCACTGGGTGTGCACAAGGAGGCACATAGGCTGTGATCATTTGGCCCCTATATGGAGACGTGAAGGCCCAGCAGCCGGGCAGGAACCCCCCCCCCCCCCCACGAGAGCGTACGCAGGGACGCCCCTGAACTGGTTCTGAGTACAGCTCCAGAGATGGCCCGAGCTGCGCTGTGCAGAGAGGATAAGTGCAATGCTCCCCCCAGCTAACCCGGCTGGTCCATTGAACCTCCCCCGCCAGGCTCGCTAGCAGGACACTGCAGCCTGCTTCTTTGGGAGGATTAGGGGGAGACTGTCGGACTCCTGGCTGGCTGCTGCATGGCCCTGCTTTGGCCATCACAGACTAACAGCCCTTTGGCCTGGGGCATTTCCCTAGTGACCTGTGAGCACGTCCCTCCTGGGCAGAGCACAGAGCAGCCAGGGAGCTCTGCTGTCTAGGGACTGCTCTGATCTTGCAGGCTCCAAGGAGGGGGAGAAGAAGAAGAAGGCTCAGGTGAGCGAAGAGCCCTCGTACCCGGCGGGGGAGCCGCAAGGGAAGGAGAGCCCAGCTGCCGACGCGCCGAGCGACCTGAGGGACATCGACAGTGAGGAGGAGAGCACAGACACCGAGGAGACGGTAGGTCCCAGCGTGGCTAGCGCTGCCAACTGTCTCATCACACGAACACACCCCGCCCTTCGCTGGAGCCCGGCCCCTCATTCCACCCCCCCTCACTTTCCCTGGGCTGGGGTTCGGGAGGGGCTGCGTGCTCCTTAGGTAGGCAGGGAGCCTGCCTTAGCCCTGCTGTGCCACTAAAATCTCCTGGTTTGGCTTCAGTAGTGTCCAGCAGAGAGCGCCCATTCCGGGAGACTCCGGGCGAACGGCAGGGTTGGCAACCCGTCATGGGCCCTGCATGGCCTAGGCAGGGAGAGGGCTTTTGGCTGCTAGCTTTCTCTGGGCTTTAGCCAAATGGACCTCACGTGCCTGTGTGGGGAAATGTGCTGGGCGTTCCCCTGAGCCAGAGGAATGCCCATCTCCAGCCCGTGTGCCTCAGCCATGACCCCCCTCATCACGCCAGGCTCCCCTGCACGCATCCAGCTGCCGTTTGCAGGAGCTGCGCTATGGGAGGGGGAGGGCTGCTGAGTGCGTGTAGCTGCTGGTGCAGGCGTGCGGAGAGACAGGCACCGAGGCCAGGGGCGTGGCATTGTGGGTGCCTAGTGCCATGAATTAGTTGCTAGTTTTCAAGCTGGGGCCACCTGAGCTGAGTGCTGCTAGAACAGAGTTTTGGGAGAGGCTTGGGCTCCCTGCAGGACATAGATTCCCCCTGGGCTGTATCCCTAGCCAGCCAGCCCCCCTCCAGGCCAAAGCTGGCACGCCCAGGCCACAGACACTGTAACCATGCCTGGAGCGAGGAAGTGCCCAAGGAGCAGGCTCCACCTGCAGCACACAACCCTGCCAAGGTGCCTTGCCTGGCTGCATCATAGCTGGGTGCGTTGACAGCCCCTCCAGTGATGCAGGTGAGCCAGTCACCGTGGCAGCCTCCCCCCCGGCCATTCATGCAATTAAAGGGAACAACCCAGGGGCTGTTAAACAATTTTCTAACACGCAGACTTGTAACAGAGCATCATGATTTTGAAACAAATCCGTCTCATTTACTACTTTAATTCCCAAGACAAATTACTATTAACTTAATAAATCAGGGCACCTTTGTCAGCGGGTGGCACTGGGCATGCTGTGACTAACAGTGTCCCAGACAGGTGGAGCAGGGCAACGGCAGAGCCCTGCCATCTCCCTGCCATCACTGACCCATAGGTAGCTGTGTGCACACACGAACAGGGGACGTGCACAGGCCCCGCGGGTAGCCTTGTGCACACACGAGCAGGGGCCGTGCACAGGCCCCGCGGGTAGCCTTGTGCATACACGAGCAGGGGCCGTGCACAGGCCCCGCGGGTAGCCTTGTGCATACACGAGCAGGGGCCGTGCACAGGCCCTGCGGGTAGCCTTGTGCACACACGAACAGGGGCCGTGCATAGGCCCTGCGGGTAGCCTTGTGCACAGGACCCCCGGGTAGTCGTGCGCACACACAAGAGCAGGGACCATGCACAGGACCCCCGGGTAGTCGTGCGCACACACAAGAGCAGGGACCATGCACAGGACCCCCGGGTAGGCGTGCGCGCGCACACACACACACACACACACACACAGAGGACCCCTGGGTAGTCGTGTGCACACACAAGAGCAGGGACCATGCACAGGACCCCCCAGGTAGTTGTGCGCACACATGACCCGTGGGTAGCCATGCGTGTCCACACAAGCAGGCGCTGTGCACGAGGACAGTGGGCAGTCATGTGCACACGAGCCATGTGTTTTAGTCCATGTGGCTGGCTGGAAATGTGGCCCACGAAGATGACTAACGTAATGTAGTGTCTCTTTGCAGATGAAAAACCACACGTCAGACCCGGAGGGCAGCCAGTAACCGGACTGGGGCGCCGCAGCCGTCCCCAGGTTGGCTAGCATTTCCTTTCCTGTGTTTGTATTTCTTTCAAGGCCGCCAGCTGGGGCCACACATGACATGAGTGTACCCGGTCTCAGCGCTAGCGCAACAAAGCCGTGTCCCGCGCCTCATCATTTCCGCCAGCACGAGACCCCACACGCTGAGGGAAATCTCTGTGTTATGATTGTTCCTTTTAGCAGTGGGGGGGAAATGTAGTGTGGGGGAAGGGCAGGTCGAACGCCCCCGAGGAGTTAGACTGGCTGGCCCCCGGTGGTGGAGTTAAGACCCATGTAGAAATCCAGGCAGCCCTCGCTTTGCCCGCAAACGGCACTGTTGGAACAAGAGGGGGTGTTGGCTCCCAGGCCAGGCCATTGCTGTACACGGCCCTGTACCACTGCAAGGTTCCCCTCCCCGGCCCCCCGTCACCCCTCTCCTGCTCGGGGACTAGCCGTCGCGCTCAGGCCTCGTGCAGCATAGAGCTCCCATCGTTCCCTGTTTTTCCTGTGTGCCTCATTGCGGCGTCTTGCCCTGCCTCTGGGCCTTGATTGGTTGAGAGATGCCTGGTGCCACAGGAAAAACACCCATGGCTTCGGCCACTCTGCTCGAATGCCAGCTTCATCCGGTGCAGAACAGGGACCTCCTGGGGGACCCTTCCCATCGCCTCCCTGCGTCACCCTCGTCACTGAGCTGGAAAACTAATCTCAGTGAACCTTGCAATGAAGCGTGCCCAGAAAGAGCCAAAATGTCACCCACTCATGGGCGCAGCAGGCCGACGCTCTGGCCCAAGTCAACATTGAAGGCCCCAAGTTCTCTCTGCGCCATGTCGTTCAGAGCAGGATTTCCATGCCCCGCTGGGATGGTGAGGCTCTTGCAGTACGGCAGAGCGAGCAGGGAAGCAGCAGGCACTTATTCCTGCCTCAGCCAATGCCTATCACAAGGGTAGCGCAGGGCTGCAGCGTGCTGACCCGCAGACAAAACGCCCCAGGACTGGACTTGCTGCTTCCTTGTGCTGCTCATGGAAATCTCAACGAGGCAGAACGCTGCTGGGACAGAATGAGCTTGTCAGCTACAGCTCAGACCCTGGGGCTCAGCGTTCAGTCTCTCAGACTCGCTGCTCACTCTGCAGGGGCCTGGCTGTGAACCCAGGGAGATCCCTTCCCAGCAGGGCTGCTAGGGTAACAAACATTCCCCCTTCTGTGGAGTCACTGGGACGCCACAGAGCGAGAAATATCGTTTCCATGTGCCAGACACAGACTCCCTGGCCTGGAGATTTTACATCTAAACCTAAAGGTTAGAGGACAGCACTGGGAGGCAGGTTTGAGCTCTACACCCAGCTCTGACACTGGCCTGGTGGGTAACCTTGGCCAAGTCACTGTGCCAAGTCTCTTGTGCCTCAGTTTCCCCATCTGCAAAAGAGGGACAAATACAAGCCCCTGCACAGGTTCATTGGGAGACTATCTGCTGACCTGTATGTGAAACATTTGGACCTGGCTTCACTAGGAAAAAGGTGTGGGTAACCTCTGTAACAATCCTAATGTAAACACGGCCGTTGTTTTTAGCCTGTCTTGGTAGGAGGGGTATTTGTTTTAGAAGAACACCCAGTGTTCTAGCTCCAGGCCCGCAGTGTGTGAAGTGCTCTACAAACACCCACCATAAAGCTGATCCGTGCCCCGTATTGCTCACACGCCAAGAGCTGGAGCCAGGCAGCCGGGGGCACCAGGGAACAATGACAGCACTGGGTAGCAGGACAGGCAGAGGGCTCAGCACTCCAGCAGCCTCATTGTTGTCACATTTTTTGTCAGCATCGCAGCAAAGGAGAGTTTTAAGGAAGGGTTGGAAGGTGGATAATGAGGCAGCTCCAAGGATGCTTACGGGGCACAGCTACCACATGGGAGAGGCAGCCTGGGGAAGCACAAAGGGGCTGGTTTGAAGCTGTAACAAGTGGGTGATGGAGCTTGGCCCCATGGTCTAGTCAGAGGCAGGAGCCAGCATCTCAGTAGTGAACGAGAGATGGTAGGTTGGGTGGGGACAGGCTAAGGGCCCCACATGTGACGACAAAGACTTCCCTCCATTTGAGGCGCTAGAAAGGGAGGCTGGGCCAGGGCCGGTGCCACCATTTAGGTGACCTAGGCAGTCGCTTAGGGCACTAGGATTTGGGGGGCACCATTTTCTTCGGCAGCGGCCACCCCAGTCACCGCCGGCATTTAGGTGGAGGGAGCTGGGGCAGGGGAGCGCGGGGAGGGCCGCCTGCAGCAAGTAAGGGGGGGGGCGGCACGCAGGGGAACTCCCCATCCCAGCTCACCCCTGCCCCGCCTCCTCCCCGAGCACACCATGGCTGCTTCACTTCTCCCGCCTCCCAGGCTTGCGGGGCCTAAGCTGATTGGTGCCGCAAGCCTGGGAGGCGGGAGAAGTGAAGCAGCGACGGCGTGCTCGGGGGGGGGGTGCCTCAGGGCAGAGGGTGGGGAGCTGCCGTGGGAGGGGACGCCTCAGGGCGGGGGCACGGGGGGGAGGAGTGCAAGGTGGAAGTTTTGCCTAGGGCACGAAACATCCTTGCACCGGCCCTGGGCTGGTCATAGCAAACACAAGGGGGAAGCAAGTGGTTCACGTTGACCAGCTACAACTTGCCTTGTCTACACTTGGATTAAACACAGGTTAAAAATGCAGCTTGATTCCTAGTGAAGACAGCCTTTGAGACCCACAAATGGAGAGGGCTTCAAGTGCTGGGTCCTGCTGGTAACAGCCCAGGCAGTGGGGCTGAGAAACCGCCCTCAGGCCAGCGCCCCTCGGTGGCTGTGCACAGCACCCCGCAGAAGCTGTAGCTGGTTGCAAACTGGAGAGCTTTCATTTTCCGCTGGCTCAGAAAAGGTTTTTCCTTTGGTCTCACATGGCTTCTATACACCGTGCTATGTGATAGGGTTCAGAGTCACTTCCCAGGAATTCCATGAGCAGCTTTACCAGAAATAAGAGAGGAGTGTGAGTATTTTCCCAGCAGGCTAATTCCTGCTATGTGAACAATGACATGCCCCTGCTTTGGGTTGTTTCACCTTCACCCAAAGAACCTGCATTCCCCCTCTGCTCCCCTACTACTGTGTTTTGGAACAACTGTAGCTCCTTTCTGTGTCCCCATTTCTAGGTAGTCTCTCTCCCGCTGGTAGGAAATTGTGTCTGTATTTCTAATTTGCTCTGGGAAAAGAGTGTATTTGTGTTGGAAGGAAAAATAATAAATTTGTATTTCTTTTCTCTGGTTATTTGGGAGTCTGATGCTTTGATTTTCATATCGGAGAGAGAACAGCCTTTACCAAGCTGCTGTTAGACAATGTCCCGGTTCTGGACTGCAGGGAACTGCTAGATGGGGTTTCTATAGCACCCATCTAGCCATGTATTCTAGATGCCCAACACCACAAGTAACTGACTCATGCCAGCTGTAATTAAAATCATCAGTAAAATCAACATGCCCCACACCACAGACCTCGGGGAATAAACTTGCTGTAGAAAGGGGACCATGGAACTAGCTGCCTCTTACAGGGCAGAAATTATGTGGCCACAAGCCCCCAGACTTCTACGGCTGCATCCCCTAAGGCAGGGGTCGGCAACCTTTCAGCAGTGGGGTGCCGAGTCTTCATTTAGTCACTCTAATTTCAGGTTTCGCATGCCAGTAATACGTTAACGTTTTTAGAAGGTCTCTTTCTCTACATCTAAAATATATAACTAAACTATTGTATGTAAAGTAAATAAGGTTTTTAAAAGGTTTAAGAAGCTTCATTTAAAATTAAATTAAAATGCAGAGCCCCCCGGACCGGTGGCCAGGACCTGGGCAGTGTGAGTGCCGCTGAAAATCAGCTCGTGTGCCACCTTCGGGACCCGCGCCATAGGTTGCCGACCCCTGCGCTAAGGCCTCTGGAAACAGGATTGTGTGGCTAGAGAGAGAAAGGTCACTTGGACACAGCCCATTTCAGATGTTTGATTAAAACTAAAATCTTAATCTTTGCCTCCCAGAGAAGCCAGGGGGAGTTAAATGAAGGCACTAGTAGATAGGCAGAATCACAGCAATTAAGAGATTGAAAAGACTTCTCAGGCTAAGTCATTTAGACCACCTAGGCTTGTCCCTGTGCTATAGTATTTTGTGCATTGTGCAGTTTCATTGTAAAGGGCTGACAGATGGGCTGCTGGGAGGGTCATTACACAGGGAGTGGACTGCCCCTTTCTGCACTAGAAGCAGATCATGGCTGTCTCATACTCCGGCACAAGGGAGACCTGATCTCAGTGAATGGGGCTAGTTGGGGGCAGAGGTGTAAATTGGGGGTGGGAATCTACCTCCACCTGGAAGCCTGCCCCAGGATTTTAAAAATGCCTCTTGGCAGCCGTCATGGAAGGACGGACAACGCTGGACACTGCCTCATCCACCCAGTCCTTGTGCAGGGCAGCAGCACTGCCTGGGCTGTTTACCTCTGGCTCCAGGGGGCCGAAGGGAAATACTGATACTAAGGACTGAACCAGTTTCAGTACAGCTGCCCCAGTGACACAAGCAGAACCAAGGGGTGAAAGGGTAGAGGACTTGGAACAGGGGAGGGGGGGCAGAGGAACGGAGGGCATAGAAGCCACCCCACCAAAAGGCAAGCGTACGCCAGGTGGAAATAAACCCAGGAGAAGCCCAAACAGAGAAGGGGGGAGAATAAAATGGCAGAATTGCTTCATTTTAGGGTAGAGCGTGTATCTGAGTTTCTTTCAGTTACCAGCCTAGTTAAATGTGGTAGTGAATTGGATTGGGAGGTGAAAAATGCATCAGAAATAAGACATCTCTGCCTACACAGTCTGAAACCCATCTGAAAGTTGTGTGTGCAAATTCCCCTGCAGACAAACATGACATCAGACAACTGCAAAGCTCGCTGCTGGAGTCTATCAAATTCCTCAATAGCCGATGAACTACTATCCTCCCTTCAAGGAGAAATCTTGACCCCACTGATATCAATGCAAAACAAGGGAAAACAAAAAAAAGTTACCTACCTTCTCGTAACTGTTGTTCTTCGAGAGATGTTGTTCGTGTCCATTCCAATCAGGTGTGCGCACCGCGTGCACAGCAGCTGGAAAGCTTTTCCCCTAGCAGTATCCCTCAGGTCAGCTCAGGCGCCCCCTGGGGTTGTGCCTTTATGGCGTTGGATATAGGGCTCTGCCGACCCCCGACCCCAGTTCCTTCTTGCTGGCTGCTCCGACAGGAGTAGGAGGGTGGGTATTGGAAGGGACGTGAACACCACATCGCGAAGAACAGTTGTGAGACGGTAGATAACCGTTTTTTCTTCGAAGGCTTGTGCATGTCAATTCCAATTAGGTGATTGGTCCTGCTTTGAGTAGGGGGTTGGACTAGATACCTCCTGAGGTCCCTTCCAACCCTGAGATTCTATGATTCTATGATTCCCAAGTCCAAGTTTTGGAGGTGGGGTCGGAGCTCAAAGGTTCGCTGACTGTAGCACGGCTCTGCCAAAGGCTGCATCGTCTCTGGCCTGCTAGGTAATAGCATCATGCGAGGTAAAGCTATGTATTGACCATGTCGCAGCTCTGCAGATCTCCTGCGCTAGAACATGGGCCGGGAATACCGCTGAAGATGCCTGTGCCCTCATGGAGTGCACTGTAAGCGAGGGGGTAGAGAGAGCAGGTACCTTCACCAGGTCGTACCATGCCTAGATGCAGGACATGATCCAAGACGAGATCCTTTGGGAGGAGACTGGAAGCCCCTTCATCCTGTCTGCTACTGCGACAAATAGCTGAATGGATTTCCGGAATGGTTTCGTTCGCTTGATGTAAAAGACTAATGCCCGGCGAACATCCAACGAGTGAAGTTTTGCTCCCCCGATGCAGACTTTGGTAGAGCCGTGCTACAGTCAGCGAACCTTTGAGCTCCGACCCCACCTCCCAAACTTGGGCTTGGTAATCACCTCCAGGGCAAGGGCCATCGATGTTCCCGCCACTGCCTCATCAGGCGAAGAGGAGGACAAGGCTCTAGTTACCAGCGGGTCCTGTTCCCTGCCCTGGGCGCCGAGGGGATCTCAGGGTGCTCAGTGTTCCGGCGTGGCCCCCGGTGCAGGAGCTGGTGGAGTCAATGTGGACACTGGTATCCACATCGATGGCAGTACCGAGTGCGTCAATGCCGGTTCAGATTGGGTCGGTGCTATCATACCCTGGTCACACTGAGATGGCAGAGAAGCAAAGGTAGCCGATGCCACAGAAACCGACCTCGAGTAGGACCATTGGCTCTGGCCCTGGTGGAAAGCCCAGGGGGTCCAAAAAGGCCACTGAGTAGGGGGCTGCCACCGACTTGGAGGTCCTCCTGCATCTGGAGCAGAAGGACTCTGCTTCCAACTCCGATGACTCCAGGTAGGAGGACCAGGGAGGAGCGGTGCCCACTTGGTACCAGAGAGCGGCATCTAGGGCTAGGGGACTGGTGCGGCTCCCCCGTGTGCTTGTTGATGGCACCGGAGACCAGGGTCAAGGGGGTGACCTCCAACGCGGAATCATTATCAGTTTTCCCCTGGACAGCACTGGGGGTCTCATGGGAGCCACTGCGACTGACACAGGTGTCCTGTCCCGTCTCAGAGGGGAGGGCGGCGACATGAGGGTGATAAGGTCTCTCGTCCCCTCGAATGCCTCCGGCATGGATGGCATCTGTAGATCCCAGCCCTCACTGACTGATGACAGATGGGGGCCTGGATTCGACTGGCCCCATGTAGGGGCAGGAGTCGACACGACTCTTGAAACCGAGGCCGAGCCGAGGTCCATGAGGCACTGATCTCTTCCCTTCTGTGTCATCAGATGGAAACGTCTGCAAATTTTGCAGTGTTCTTTCTGATGAGCTTCCCCCAAACACTTTAAACAAGAACGGGCGGGGGGGGCGCTCTTGGGCATAAGCTTGCCACAAGCTTCGCAGGATTTAAAACCCAGAGACCAAGGCATGCCAGGATACCAGGACAAAAGTGTGTGTGTGTGGGGAACCCCCAAATAAAACTTATGTGTAAAACTACTTACTACTACTACGCACTATGTAAACTAACTATATACGAGAACGACACTACAACTGCTAGATGCTTGCCAAAGCAAGAGCGAGTGTTCCGGCTAACAGTCACAGGTGGTAAGAAGGGATCGAGGAGGTGGCACTCAGCAGGGCCCTATATCCAGCGCCATAAAGGCACGACCCCAAGGGGCGCCTGAGCCAACCTGACCAATACTCCTAGGGGAAAAACTTCCCGGCTGCCATGCACACCTAATGACATGAACAAGCACTCGAAGAACCCCAGTGGTTTCCTAGTAAACATATGGCTACAAGAGGTTGCAGTTTGGTAGCCCACTGGGCTGCTCTACATATACTGATTGGCAAAAAAATGTGTATAGCTTTCTTGTGCCTGGAGAATAAATAGACAAGATGGGTAGCATGATATCGAGTGCAATAGCTAGCTTCCTCTGCGATACCTAATTGAGCTAATAACATATACAGGTTTTGACCCAAGGAAGGAAACTTTTGTGGTCCGATAGTTTGTGTACAAGTTATTTATTGCTCTAATTAGATGCTGTTCATTATCTCCCTTGTCCACCTATAGCATTGTAAATGGCTCGCTTTGATTTGTTCACTTGTGACTAGAAATTGAGCTGGACCTAGTCTGTTATGGAGATTTATAGACAAACTGTAGAGATGCCAGAGCTTACGGACAGAACAGACCATAGTCTGTGGTTACGTTTCCTTAAACCTGACGAGCAGAGTGTCATTTTAGTGTCCTCTTCCTGTTCCCACACTACAGCACAGCTAACCGCTTTCCACTGCTGAACTGTGAGAGGAAGAGTGTCCCTCTACCAAACCTACAACATCCCCACCAGATGCCACTTGGCTAGTCACATCCTTTACCTCCCTCACAGAGGTGTTGTGAAGCTTAATTTCCAAGGCCTGTGAAGTGCTTTGAGATCCTCCAATGGACTGTGCTACATAGCAAAGAATTATTTATTATTTGTCTTATCAACTGGCCATTCTGCTTCAAGAGGGACATATCAGTCACTGGCCAAGGACTTCCTAGAACCCAACCCCACCCTGGGGGAAAGGATCAGTCACTCTCCATACATAGCACTATCTACCTACATCCAGCCTTATGGAGATCGGGGACAGCTGGATCTATCCCCAGTCTAGACTGGCTTTTAGAAGGCACAGTCAGGAGTGCTAGCACATAACGCTGGCCTATGTCTCTTTAGTTCACTTAACCCTACGCTTCTCCAATTTACCTTGGTAAGGGACATTGGCCCTCACCTTAGAGGGGCTCCTCTTTCCTCATTTCATGCCACCTTTTGCCCTGACACCAGTACAGAGGCCTTGATGCAGAATGCTTCCAGCTCAGTGTATCAGCTGCTAGGTAACAAACAGGTTAATAATTACCTTCTTCCACCATATTTCCTAGCAACCATCAGCTGACAAATGAATCAAGAGCTCTCTAAAACAACCCTTAACTCAAAGCATCCTGCCTGCTGCAGCTCTGCTCGATTTCTGGTACTAGTTACAACTCACCACAGGAGAGAGAAATTCAGACACTTTAAATCATCTACCTTCCACCCCGATCCATGTTCATTCACGGTACTCTCTAGCTCAGGGGTAGGCAACCTATGGCACGCCTGCCGAAGGCAGCACGTGGGCTGATTTTCAGTGGCACTCACACTGCCAGGGTCCTGGCCACCGGTCCGGGGGGCTCTGCATTTTAATTTAATTTTAAATGAAGCTTCTTAAACATTTTTAAACTCTTATTTACTTTACATACAACAATAGTTTAGTTGCATATTCTAGACTTACAGAGACCTTCTAAAAACATTAAAATGTATTACTGGCACACAAAACCTGAAATGAGAGTGAACAAATGAAGACTAGGCACATCACTTCTGAAAGGTTGCCAACCCCTGCTCTAGCTTGTCTTCAGCCCGGAGCTACAACCAATAGTGTCTATAACTAAACAGCAAATAAGCTTAAAGAGCCTTGCACAAGCCCACTCTACTATTACCTCCATGTCCAACCAATAATCAACCTTTCTGGAAGGCAGCTGTGACAGCACATAACTCAAGCCAATATCAGACTGATGTCTCCCTCCTCAGCCCAAACAAAGCGTTTTATAAAGTTTAAAAGTCAGCCTTGCATTCTACTTTGTAAGCCTTTGCCTGGGGTAAGTTAGCATGCTGTTCTGCCAGTGAGATACAGTTGCTAGATAAGAGAGGAAGGATGGCCTAATTGTTACGATGTCATCCAGGACACCTGGGTTCAATTCCCTGCTCCACTAGACTCACTTAGGTCTTCACTGCAAAAACAGATGGTTTTTACACTGCGATCGCTACTCGAGTTAGCTCCCTCCATGTAAAAGTCTAGGAGACAAAGCACAGTTATGTTTGTACCTCAAGGTAGCTACTCAAGATCAACCCAATACCCCTGCACCATGGGGCTGACCTTGGTTAGTTACATCAAGGTAAAACTACAGTGCCTTACCTGCCACAGGATTTCACATCAAGATGGCTATCTCGACAGAAAAACACACCTTTCTAGCAGCGAAACCAGGCTATGTCGCTTGATAAGAGCACTTCCCTATCCCGAGGGGTGTTGGGAGGATAAAAACTTTAAACACTGTGGGGTGCTCAAATACTACTATGATGGGGGCCCATAAGTAAGAACATAAGAACGGCCATAATGGGTCAGACCAAAGGTCCATCTAGCCCAGTATCCTGTCCGCCAACAGTGGCCAATGCCATTCCCCAGAGAGGATGAACAGAACAGGTATCATCAAGTGATCCATCCCGTCACACATTCCCAGCTTCTGGAAAACAGCGGCTAGGGACATCATCCCTGCCCAATAGCCATTGATGGACCTGTCCTCCATGAATTTATCTAGTTCTTTTTTGAACCCTGTTATAGTCTTGGCCTTCACAACATCCTGTGGCAAGGAGTTCCACAGGTTGACTGTGCGTGGTGTGAAAAAAAATACTTTGTTTTAAACCTGCTGCCTATTAATTTCATTTGGTGACCTCTAGTTCTTGTGTTATGAGTAGTAAATAACACTTATTTACTTTCTCCACACCAATCATGAATTTATAGACCTCAATCGTATCCCCCTTAGTCATCTCATTTCCATTTAAGAGAGATCAATAACATCTACACCTCTGCATAAACACTAACAGCTGTAATGCCTTCCCCTCCAGGACAAGACTCAAACCCAGCCCAGCTGTTACAATGTGCTGTTCAGTAACCGTGGTGAAATTTGTTGCTGTCAATCCAGTTTCTAAAGCAGTTTTACATAATTCCCCTTTTCCATATGAGTAGAGGCTGATACGCAGAAAGCTACCCTTTCCACACTAGAGGTGACCCCTATGGCTCAGAGCTGGAGAGCGGGCAGTAGGTGAAAGCTAGCACTGCCCCTACCTATACTGTATCTGATGTGTGGATTATGGTCTGCAAGGCTGGGGACCTGGCACTTTTCACCAACATAGATTTTACTCAGAAAATGTTCTCATCAAAAGGCCATTAAAACGGAGAGGATGAATTAAGATACTCACACAGATCAAAGCCAGGAAAAGGTGAACTTCACAGTAAGAAGATTTATTATCATATACAAATGTTTCCCATCTAATCAATTATCTTTGGTGGTGAATTACAGATAGGTCTTATATATGCACTGGATTTTACTGGGAAGTGGTTTCTGACTGTTAAACACATTTTAGAAACAAAGCATTACAACCAAACCCTTTCATCATCACTTCTATCTGGAACACATCCCCCAAATCAATACAATCCAAGGGTTGGATGAGTTACACTATTACAGCACATTCGGCATGAAGGATCTCATTACCAGTTCTTCCTACTGTGGGCAATTAACAATGCTTTGCGTGCAACATGAAAAGAATGCAAGTGTAACAAAGCCCACAGAAAGAAAAAAACTGCATTAGTACATGTCCACTGTATAGAGAATTTGAGTTAATTGCTTAATTTGCAGAGATGCCATTGACAGACAGTAAAGAACCCCTACTGATCAGAGTTGCATCCAGAGAGGTAACAAGAAAGGGCCAGATCAAACCAAAATAATCACACTAGCCTACACTAGCATGGGTCCCTCCATTTTTAGGGAAAGTGAAATGAACACCATGAAAAATGCAGTCTTGATTTTCAGG